>NW_026909614.1:315666-631333 GCF_033115175.1 Lepus europaeus | reverse complement strand
CGGGTTATGTTTTGGCTAACTCAATGCGAAATATTGTGAAAGCCTCTGTGTTTGTGTTTTCTGGATATTATCGATGGACTCTATTGTTTTGAGTGTTTTTCAGGGAACATTTAATTTTGTAGCGTAGAAACAGTAATTGGTTCATCATGGGGACACCAGCTCTACACATTCGTATTTTCTAGGGAGAAAGCTAGAGGAACTAGACAGAGAAACATAATATTTCTGTTTGTATAGATGACATTTTATGCACTTGCCTAACGAAAATCTTTGCTTTTCTCCAAATCCATTTTTACTGTGATTTTAACGGTCCATTGCATACGAACTCCACTCCACAATTTCGGGATATGACTGGATGAAACCAGAAATATCTGCTTGTTTTTTGGGTCACTCAATCCCAGATATTGCTACAGCCTCTGTGTTTGTGTATTCCTGATATTATCCACGGACTTTATTTTTTTGAATGTTTTGTTTTTTTCAGGGAACATTTAATATTGTGCTTGGAAAAAAAAATTTGTTCATCATGGGGACACCAGCTATACACATTCGTATTTTCCAGGGAGAAAGCTAGAGGAACTGCGGCAAACAAACATGATATTTCTGTTCGTAACATTGACATTTTATGCACTTGCCTAATGAAAAGACTTTGCTTTCCTCCAAAACCATTTTTACTGTGATTTTCTCGGTCCATTGCATACGAATTCCACACCACTTTGTCGGGATATGGCAGGATGAAACCAGAAATATCTGGTTGTGTGTTGGCTAATTCAATCGAAATATTGCTACAGCCTCTGTGTTTTTTTATTCCTGATATTTTCCACGGACTTTATTTTTTTGAATGTTTTTTTTTTCAGGGAATATTTAATTTTGTGCTTGGAAAAACGAATTGGTTCATCATGGGGACACCAGCTCTACAGATTCGTATTTTCTAGGGAGAAAGCTAGAGGAACTGTGGCAAACAAACACGATAAATGTGCCAGGGGATTCCAATACAATCCCATCAAGGTGGCATGTACCAATGACATCTCACTAGTTCAAGTGATCAATTTCTGTTCACAATTGATGGCTCTGATAGGTCTAAGAGTCAAAAGGATCACACAAACAAGACAAGTGTCTGCTAATACTAACTGATAGAATCAAAAAGGGAGAGAAGGATCCAACATGGGAAGCAGGATACACAAGACTCATAGAATGACAGATGTCCTAAACAACACTCTGGCCTCAGACTCAGCCCTTAAGGCATTCGGATCTGGCTGAAGAGCCCATGAGAGTATTGTAGGCATGGAAAGCCAGGACACCATGGAAAAGAAAATAAAGAAGAAGACCTAAATGAAAGATCTCTGCGAGTGAGATCTCAGTGGAAAGAATGGGGCCATCAAAGATGGAGGTACCTTTCTCCAAAGGGAGGAGAGAACTGCCACTTTGACTATGATATTGTCCAAATAAGATCGAAGTCAGCGAACTCAAGAGGCTTCCATAGCCTTGGCAACTCATGACTAGAGCCTAGGGAGATTACTGACGCCATAAACAAGAGTGTCAAATTGTTAAGTCAGCAACAGGAGTCACTGTGTACTTATATCCCATGTGGGATCTGTCCTTAATGTGTTGTCTAATGTGCGGTGATGCTATAACTAGTACTGAAACAGTATTTTTACACTTTGTGTTTCTGTGTGGGTGCAAACTGATGAAATCTTTACTAATTATATACAGAATCGATCTTCTGTATATAAAGATAATTGGAAATGAAAAAAAATACCTGGTATCATTGACATTTTATGCACTTGCCTAACGAAAAGACTTTGCTTTTCTGCAAAACCATTTTTACTGTGATTTTCTCGGTCCATTGCATACGAATTGCACACCACATTGTCCGGATATGACTGGATGAAACCAGAAATATCCGATTTTGTTTTGGATAACTCAATTCCAGATATTGCTACAGCCTCTGTGTTTGTGTTTTCTGGATAGTATCAATGGACTTTATTGTTTTGAATGTTTATTATCGGGGAACATTTTATTTTGAGCTTGGATACAGTAATTGGTTCCACATGGAGACACCAGCTCTACATATTCGTATTTTCTAGGAAGAAAGCTATAGGAACTACGGCAAACAAACATATTTCTGTTTGTATAGATGACATTTTATGCACTTGCCTAATGAAAAGACTTTGCTTTCCTCCAAAACCATTTTTACTGTGATTCTCTCGGTCCATTGCATACGAATTCCACACCACTTTGTCCGGATATGACAGGATGAAACCAGAAATATCTGGTTGTGTGTTGGCTAATTCAATCGAAATATTGCTACAGCCTCTGTGTTTGTGTATTCCTGATATTTTCCACGGACTTTATTTTTTTGAATGTTTTTTTTTCAGGGAATATTTAATTTTGTGCTTGGAAAAACGAATTGGCTCATCATGGGGACACCAGCTCTACAGATTCGTATTTTCTAGGGAGAAAGCTAGAGGAACTGCGGCAAACAAACATGATAAATGTGCCAGGGGATTCCAATACAATCCCATCAAGGTGGCATGTACCAATGCCATCTCACTAGTTCAAGCGATCAATTTCTGTTCACAATTGATGACTCTGATAGGTCTAAGAGTCAAAAGGATCACACAAACAAGACAAGTGTCTGCTAATACTAACTGATAGAATCAAAAAGGGAGAGAAGGATCCAACATGGGAAGCGGGATACACAACAGACTCATAGAATGACAGATGTCCTAAACAACACTCTGGCCTCAGAATCAGCCCTTAAGGCATTCGTATCTGGCTGAAGAGCCCATGAGAGTATTGTAGGCATGGAAAGCCAGGACACCATGGAAAAAAAAAAAAGAAGAAGGCCTAAATGAAAGATCTCTGCGAGTGAGATCCCAGTGGAAAGAATGGGGCCATCAAAGATGGAGGTACCTTTCTCCAAAGGGAGGAGAGAACTGCCACTTTGACTATGATATTGTCCAAATAAGATCGAAGTCAGCGAACTCAAGAGGCTTCCATAGCCTTGGCAACTCATGACTAGAGCCTAGGGAGATTACTGATGCCATAAACAAGAGTGTCAAATTGTTAAGTCAGCAACAGGAGTCACTGTGTACTTATATCCCATGTGGGATCTGTCCTTAATGTGTTGTCTAATGTGCGGTGATGCTATAACTAGTACTGAAACAGTATTTTTACACTTTGTGTTTCTGTGTGGGTGCAAACTGATGAAATCTTCACTAATTATATACAGAATCGATCTTCTGTATATAAAGATAATTGGAAATGAAAAAAAAATACCTGGTATCATTGACATTTTATGCACTTGCCTAACGAAAAGACTTTGCTTTTCTCCAAAACCATTTTTACTGTGATTTTCTCGGTCCATTGCATACGAATTGCACACCACATTGTCCGGATATGACTGGATGAAACCAGAAATATCCGATTTTGTTTTGGATAACTCAATTCCAGATATTGCTACGGCCTCTGTGTTTGTGTTTTCTGGATAGTATCAATGGACTTTATTGTTTTGAATGTTTATTATCGGGGAACATTTTATTTTGAGCTTGGATACAGTAATTGGTTCCACATGGAGACACCAGCTCTACATATTCGTATTTTCTAGGAAGAAAGCTATAGGAACTACGGCAAACAAACATGATATTTCTGTTTGTATAGATGACATTTTATGCACTTGCCTAAAGAAAAGACTTTGTTTTCCTCCAAAACCATTTTTACTGTGATTCTCTCGGACCATTGCATACGAATTCCACACCACTTTGTCCGGATATGACAGGATGAAACCAGAAATATCCGGTTGTGTGTTGGCTAACTCAATCCGAAATATTGTGAAAGCCTCTGTGTTTTTGTTTTCTGGATATTATCGATGGACTTTATAGTTTTGAATGTTTTTATCAGGGAACATTTAATTTTGTACCATAGAAACAGTAATTGGTTCATCATGGGGACACCAGCTCCACACATTCGTATTTTCTATGGAGAAAGCTAGAGGAACTGTGGAAAACAAACATGATATTTCTGTTTGTATAGATGACATTTTATGCACTTGCCTAACGAGAAGACTTTGCTTTTCTCCAAAACCATTTTGACTGTGATTTTAACGGTCCATTGCATACGAATACCACACCAGTTTGTCGGGATATGACTGGATGAAACCAGAAATATCTGGTTGTGTGTTGGCTAATTCAATCCGAAATATTGCTACAGCCTCTGTGTTTGTGTATTCCTGATATTATCCACGGACTTTATTTTTTTGAATGTTTTTTTTTTTTTTAGGGAACATGTAATTTTGTGCTTGGAAAAAAATTGGTTAAAAATGTGGACACCAGATCTACACATTCGTATTTTCTAGGGAGAAAGCTAGAGGAACTGCGGCAAACAAACATGATATTTCTGTTTGTATCGTTGACATATTATGCACTTGCCTAACGAAAACTTTGCTTTTATCCAAAACCATTTTTACTGTGATTTTCTCGGTCCATTGCTTACGAATTCCACACCACTGTGTCGGGATGTGACTGGATGAAACCAGAAATGTCCGGTTTTGTTTTGGCTAACTCAATCCCAGATACTGCTATGGCCTCTGTGTTTGTGTTTTCTGGATATTGTCAACAGACTTTATTGTTTTGAATTTTTTTTATCGGGGAACATTTTATTTTTTGCATGGATACAGTAATTGGTTCCACATGGAGACACCAGCTCTAAATATTCGTATTTTCTAGGAATAAAGCTAAGGAACTGCGGCAACAAAAATGATATTTCTCTTTGTATCGATGACATTTAATGCACTTGCCCAACGAAAAGACTTTGCTTTTCTCCAAAACCATTTTTACTGTGATTCTCTCGGTCCATTGCATACGAATTCCACACCAGTTTGTCGGGATATGACTGGATGAAACCAGAAATATCCGGTTGTGTTTTGGCTAACTCAATCCAAAATATTGTGAAAGCCTCTGTGTTTGTGTTTTCTGGATATTATCGATGGACTTTATTGTTTTGAATGTTTTTATCAGTGAACATTTAATTTTGTACCGTAGAAACACTAATTGGTTCATCAAGGGGACAGAAGCTCTACACATTTGTATTTTCCACTGGGAAAGCTAGAGGAACTGTGGCAAACGAATATGATATTTCTGTTTGTATCGATGACATTTTATGCACTTGCCTAACGAAAAGACTTTGCTTTTCACCAAAACCATTTTTACTGTGATTTTCTCGGTCCATTGCATACGAATACCACACCAGTTTGTCCGGATATGACTGGATGAAACCAGAAATATCAGGTTTTGCTTTGGCTAACTCAATCCCCGATATTGCTACGGCCTCTGTGTTTGTGTTTTCTGGATATTGTCAATGGACATTATTGTTTTGAATGTTTTTTATCGGGTAACATTTTATTTTGATCTTGGATATAGTAATTGGTTCCACATGGAGACACCAGCTCTACACATTTGTATTTTCTATGGGAAAGGTAGAGGAACTGCTGCAAATAAAAATGATATTTCTGTTTGTATAGATGACATTTTATGCACTTGCCTATCGAAAAGACTATGCTTTTCTCCAAAACCATTTTTACTGTGATTTTCTCGGTCCATTGCATATGAATTCCACACCACTTTGTCTGGATATGACTGGATGAAACCAGAAATATCTGGTTGTGTGTTGGCTATCTCATTCCGAAATATTGCTACAGCCTCTGTGTTTGTGTATTCCTGATATTATCCACGGACTTTATTTTTTTGAATATTTTTATAAGGGAACATTTAATTTTGTACCGTAGATACAGTAAGTGGTTCATCACGGGGACACCAGCTCTACACATTCGTATTTTCTAGGGAGAATCTAGAGGAACTGTGGTAAACAAACATGATATTTCTGTTGGTATAGGTGACATTTTATGCACTTGCCTAACGAAAAGACTTTGGTTTTCTCCAAAACCATTTTTACTGTGAGTTTCTTGGTCCACTGCATAAGAATTCCACACCATTTTGTCCGGATATGACTGGATGAAACCAGAAATATCTGGTTTTGTTTTGGCTAACTCAATCCCAGATATTGCTACGGCCTCTGTGTTTGTGTTTTCTGGATATTATCAATGGACTTTATTGTTTTGAATGTTTATTATCAGGGAACATTTTATTTTGAGCTTGAATACAGTAATTGGTTCCACATGAAGACACCAGCTCTGCATATTCGAATTTTCTAGGAAGAAAGCTAGAGGAAATGCGGCAAACAAACATGATATTTCTTTTTATATCGATGACATTTTATGCACTTGCCTAACGAAAAGACTTTGCTTTTCTCCAAAACCATTTTACTGTGATTTTCTCGGTCCATTGCATATGAATTCCACACCATTGTGTCCGGATATGACTGCATGAAACCAGAAATATCCGGTTTTGTTTTGGCTAACTCAATCCCACATATTGTGAAAGCCTCTGTGTTTGTGTTTTCTGGATATTATCGATGGACTTTATAGTTTTGAATGTTTTTATCAGGGAACATTTAATTTTGTACCGTAGAAACAGTAATTGGTTAATCATGGGGACACCAGCTCTACACATTCGTATTTTCTAGGGAGAAAGCTAGAGGAACTGTCACAAAAAACATGATATTTCTGTTTGTATAGATGACATTTTATGCACTTGCCTAACGAAAAGACTTTGCTTTTCTCCAAAACCATTTTTACTGTGATTCTCTCGGTCCATTGCATACGAATTCCACACCACTTTGTCCGGATATGACTGGATGAAACCAGAAATATCTGGTTGTGTTTTGGCTAACTCAATTCGAAATATTGTGAAAGCCTCTTTTTTGTGTTTTCTGGATATTATTAAAGGATTTTATTGTTTTGAATGTTTTTTTTCTGGGAACATTTGATTTTGTGCTTGGAAAAAATAAATTGGTTCATCATGGGTACACCATCTCTACACATTCGTATTTTCTAGGGAGAAAGCTGGAGGAACTGTGGCAAACAAACATGATATTTCTGTTTGTATAGATGACATTTTATGCATTTATCTAATGAAAAGACTTTGCTTTTCTCCAAATCCACTTTTATTGTGATTTTTCGGTCCATTGTATACGAATTCCACACCAGTTTGTCCAGATATGACTGGATGAAACCAGAAATATCCGGTTGTGTTTTGGCTAACTCAATCCCAGATATTGCTATGGCCTCTTTATTTGTGTTTTCTGGATATTATCCACGGACTTTATTTTTTTGAATGTTTTTAATCAGGGAATATTTAATTTTGTGCTTGGAAAAAAAAATTGGTTAAAAATGGGGACACCAGCTCTACACATTCGTATTTTCTAGGGAGAAAGCTAGAGGAACTGCAGCAAACAAACGTGATATTTCTGTTTGTATTGATGACATTTTATGCACTTGCCTAACGAAAAGACTTTGCTTTTCTCCAAAACCATTTTTACTGTGATTTTCTTGGTCCATTGCATATGAATTCCACACCAGTTTTTCCGGATATGACTGGATGAAACCAGAAATATCTGGTTTTGTTTTGGCTACCTCAATCCCAGATATTGCTACGGCCTCTCTGTTTGTGTTTTCTGGATATTATGAACGGACTTTATTGTTTTGAATGTTTATTATCAGAGAACATTTTATTTTGAGCTTGGATACACTAATTGGTTCCACATGAGACACCATCTCTACATGTTCATATTTTCTAGGAAGAAAGCTAGAGGAATTGCGGCAAACAAACATGATATTTCTGTTGGTATAGATGCCATTTTAGGCACTTGCCTAATGAGAAGACTTTGCTTTTCTCCAAAACCATTTTTACTGTGATTTTCTCGATCCATTGCATACAATTTCCACACCATTGTGTCCGGATATGACTGCATGAAACCAGAAATATCCGGTTGTGTTTTGGCTAACTCAATCCGAAATATTGCTACAGCCTCTGTGTTTGTGTTTTCTGGATATTATCGATGGACTTTATAGTTTTGAATGTTTTTATCAGGGAACATTTAATTTTGTACCGTAGAAACAGTAATTGGTTCATCATGGGGAAACCAGCTCTACACATTCGTATTTTCTAGAGAGAAAGCTAGAGGAACTGTCGCAAAAAAACATGATGTTTCTGTTTGTAGAGATGACATTTTATGCACTTGCCTAACGAAAAGATTTTGCTTTTCTCCAAAACCATTTTTACTGTGATTTTCTCGGTCCATTGCATACGAATTCCACATCAATATGTCCGAATATGACTGGGTGAAACCAGACATATCCGGTTGTGTGTTTGCTAACTCAATCCAAAATATTGTGAAAGCCTCTGTGTTTGTGTTTTCTGGATATTATCGATGGACTTTATTGTTTTGAATGTTTTTATCAGTGAACATTTAATTTTGTACCGTAGAAACACTAATTGGTTCATCAAGGGGACAGAAGCTCTACACATTTGTATTTTCCACTGGGAAAGCTAGAGGAACTGTGGCAAACGAATATGATATTTCTGTTTGTATCGATGACATTTTATGCACTTGCCTAACGAAAAGACTTTGCTTTTCACCAAAACCATTTTTACTGTGATTTTCTCGGTCCATTGCATACGAATACCACACCAGTTTGTCCGGATATGACTGGATGAAACCAGAAATATCAGGTTTTGCTTTGGCTAACTCAATCCCCGATATTGCTACGGCCTCTGTGTTTGTGTTTTCTGGATATTGTCAATGGACATTATTGTTTTGAATGTTTTTTATCGGGTAACATTTTATTTTGATCTTGGATATAGTAATTGGTTCCACATGGAGACACCAGCTCTACACATTTGTATTTTCTATGGGAAAGGTAGAGGAACTGCTGCAAATAAAAATGATATTTCTGTTTGTATAGATGACATTTTATGCACTTGCCTATCGAAAAGACTATGCTTTTCTCCAAAACCATTTTTACTGTGATTTTCTCGGTCCATTGCATATGAATTCCACACCACTTTGTCTGGATATGACTGGATGAAACCAGAAATATCTGGTTGTGTGTTGGCTATCTCATTCCGAAATATTGCTACAGCCTCTGTGTTTGTGTATTCCTGATATTATCCACGGACTTTATTTTTTTGAATATTTTTATAAGGGAACATTTAATTTTGTACCGTAGATACAGTAAGTGGTTCATCACGGGGACACCAGCTCTACACATTCGTATTTTCTAGGGAGAATCTAGAGGAACTGTGGTAAACAAACATGATATTTCTGTTGGTATAGGTGACATTTTATGCACTTGCCTAACGAAAAGACTTTGGTTTTCTCCAAAACCATTTTTACTGTGAGTTTCTTGGTCCACTGCATAAGAATTCCACACCATTTTGTCCGGATATGACTGGATGAAACCAGAAATATCTGGTTTTGTTTTGGCTAACTCAATCCCAGATATTGCTACGGCCTCTGTGTTTGTGTTTTCTGGATATTATCAATGGACTTTATTGTTTTGAATGTTTATTATCAGGGAACATTTTATTTTGAGCTTGTATACAGTAATTGGTTCCACATGAAGACACCAGCTCTGCATATTCGTATTTTCTAGGAAGAAAGCTAGAGGAAATGCGGCAAACAAACATGATATTTCTTTTTATATCGATGACATTTTATGCACTTGCCTAACGAAAAGACTTTGCTTTTCTCCAAAACCATTTTACTGTGATTTTCTCGGTCCATTGCATATGAATTCCACACCATTGTGTCCGGATATGACTGCATGAAACCAGAAATATCCGGTTTTGTTTTGGCTAACTCAATCCCACATATTGTGAAAGCCTCTGTGTTTGTGTTTTCTGGATATTATCGATGGACTTTATAGTTTTGAATGTTTTTATCAGGGAACATTTAATTTTGTACCGTAGAAACAGTAATTGGTTAATCATGGGGACACCAGCTCTACACATTCGTATTTTCTAGGGAGAAAGCTAGAGGAACTGTCACAAAAAACATGATATTTCTGTTTGTATAGATGACATTTTATGCACTTGCCTAACGAAAAGACTTTGCTTTTCTCCAAAACCATTTTTACTGTGATTCTCTCGGTCCATTGCATACGAATTCCACACCACTTTGTCCGGATATGACTGGATGAAACCAGAAATATCTGGTTGTGTTTTGGCTAACTCAATTCGAAATATTGTGAAAGCCTCTTTTTTGTGTTTTCTGGATATTATTAAAGGATTTTATTGTTTTGAATGTTTTTTTTCTGGGAACATTTGATTTTGTGCTTGGAAAAAATAAATTGGTTCATCATGGGTACACCATCTCTACACATTCGTATTTTCTAGGGAGAAAGCTGGAGGAACTGTGGCAAACAAACATGATATTTCTGTTTGTATAGATGACATTTTATGCATTTATCTAATGAAAAGACTTTGCTTTTCTCCAAATCCACTTTTATTGTGATTTTTCGGTCCATTGTATACGAATTCCACACCAGTTTGTCCAGATATGACTGGATGAAACCAGAAATATCCGGTTGTGTTTTGGCTAACTCAATCCCAGATATTGCTATGGCCTCTTTATTTGTGTTTTCTGGATATTATCCACGGACTTTATTTTTTTGAATGTTTTTAATCAGGGAATATTTAATTTTGTGCTTGGAAAAAAAAATTGGTTAAAAATGGGGACACCAGCTCTACACATTCGTATTTTCTAGGGAGAAAGCTAGAGGAACTGCAGCAAACAAACGTGATATTTCTGTTTGTATTGATGACATTTTATGCACTTGCCTAACGAAAAGACTTTGCTTTTCTCCAAAACCATTTTTACTGTGATTTTCTTGGTCCATTGCATATGAATTCCACACCAGTTTTTCCGGATATGACTGGATGAAACCAGAAATATCTGGTTTTGTTTTGGCTACCTCAATCCCAGATATTGCTACGGCCTCTCTGTTTGTGTTTTCTGGATATTATGAACGGACTTTATTGTTTTGAATGTTTATTATCAGAGAACATTTTATTTTGAGCTTGGATACACTAATTGGTTCCACATGAGACACCATCTCTACATGTTCATATTTTCTAGGAAGAAAGCTAGAGGAATTGCGGCAAACAAACATGATATTTCTGTTGGTATAGATGCCATTTTAGGCACTTGCCTAATGAGAAGACTTTGCTTTTCTCCAAAACCATTTTTACTGTGATTTTCTCGATCCATTGCATACAATTTCCACACCATTGTGTCCGGATATGACGGCATGAAACCAGAAATATCCGGTTGTGTTTTGGCTAACTCAATCCGAAATATTGCTACAGCCTCTGTGTTTGTGTTTTCTGGATATTATCGATGGACTTTATAGTTTTGAATGTTTTTATCAGGGAACATTTAATTTTGTACCGTAGAAACAGTAATTGGTTCATCATGGGGAAACCAGCTCTACACATTCGTATTTTCTAGAGAGAAAGCTAGAGGAACTGTCGCAAAAAAACATGATGTTTCTGTTTGTAGAGATGACATTTTATGCACTTGCCTAACGAAAAGATTTTGCTTTTCTCCAAAACCATTTTTACTGTGATTTTCTCTGTCCATTGCATACGAATTCCACATCAATATGTCCGAATATGACTGGGTGAAACCAGACATATCCGGTTGTGTGTTTGCTAACTCAATCCGAAATATTTTGAAAGCCTCTGTGTTTGTGTTTTCTGGATATTATCGATCGACTTTATAGTTTTGAACGTTTTTATCAGGGAACATTTAATTTTGTACCGTAGAAAAAGTAATTGGTTCATCATGGGGTCACCAGCTCTACACATTCGTATTTTCTAGGGAGAAAGCTAGAGGAACTGTGGCACACAAACATGATATTTCTGTTTGGATAGATGATATTTTATGCACTTGCCTAAAGAAAAGATTTTGCTTTTCTCCAAAACCATTTGTACTGTGATTTTCTCGGTCCATTGCATACGAATTCCACATCACTTTGTCCGTATATGACTGGATGAAACCAGAAATATCTGGTTGTGTTTTGGCTAGCTCAATCCGAAATATTGTGAAAGCCTCTTGTTTGTGTTTTCTGGATATTATCAACGGACTTTATTGTTTTGAATGTTTTTTATTGGGGAACATTTTATTTTGAGCTTGGATACAGTAATTGGTTCCACATGGATACACCAGCTCTACATATTCGTATTTTCTAGGAAGAAAGCTAGAGGAACTGTGGCACACAAACATGATATTTCTGTTTGTATAGATGACACTTTATGCATTTGCCTAATGAAAAGACTATGCTTTTCTCCAAAACCATTTTTGGTGTGATTTTCTCCGTCCATTGCATACGAATTCCACACCAGTGTGTCCGGATATGACTGCATGAAACCAGAAATATCCGGTTGTGTTTTGGCTGACTCAATCTGAAATATTGCTACAGCCTCTGTGTGTATTCCTGATATTATCCACGGACTTAATTTTTTTGAATTTTTTTATTCAGGGAGCATTTAATTTTGTGCTTGGAAAAACTAATTGGTTTATCATGGGGACACCAGCTCTACACATTCGTATTTTCTAGGGAGAAAGCTAGAGGAACTGCGGTAAACAAACAAGATATTTCTATTTGTATCGATGACATTTTCTGCAATTGCCTAACGAAAAGTCTTTTCTTCTCCAAAACCATTTTCACTGTGATTTTCTCAGTCCATTGCACACGAATTGCTCACCACTTTGTCCGCATATGACTGGATGAAACCAGAAATCTGGTTTTGTTTTAGCTAACTCAATCCTATATATAGCTACACACTCTGTGTTTGTGTTTTCTGGATATTATCAACGGACTTTATCGTTCTGAAGGTTGTTTTTTGGGAACATTTGATTTTATGCTTGGAAAAAAAAATTCGTTCAACATTGGGACACCAGATGTACACATTCATATTTTCTAGGGAGAAAGCTAGAGGAACTGTGGCAAACAAACATGATATTTCTGTTTGTATCGATGACATTTTATGCACTTGCCTAACGAAAAGACTTTGCTCTTCTCCAAAACCATCTGTACTGTGATTTTCTCGGTCCATTGCATACGAATTCCACACCACTTTGTCCAGATATGATTGGAGGAAAACAGAAATATCCGGTTTTCCTTTGGCTAACTCAATCCCAGATATTGCTATGGCCTATTTGTTTGTGTTTTCTGGATATTATCAACGGACTTTATTGTTTTGAATGTTTTTTTTCCGGGAACATTTGATTTTGTGCTTGGAAAAAACTAATTGGTTCATCATGGGGATACCAGCTCTACACATTCGTATTTTCTAGGGAGAAAGCTAGAGGAACTGTGGCAAACAAACATGATATTTCTGTTTGTATCGATGACATTTTATGCAGTTCCCTAACGAAAAGACTTTGCTTTTCTCCAAAACCATTTTTACTGTGATATTCTCGGTCCATTGCATATGAATTCCACACCAGTTTGTCCGGTTGTGACTGGATGAAACCAGAAATATACGGTTTTGTTTTGGCTAACTCAATCCCAGATATTGCTACGTCCTCTGTGTTTGTGTTTTCTGGATGTTTTCAACGCACTTTATTTTTTTGAATGTTTATTATCGGGGAACATTTTATTTTGAGCTTGGATACAGTAATTGGTTCCACATGAGACACCAGCTCTACATATTCGTATTTTCTAGGAAGAAAGCTAGAGGAACTGTCGCAAAAAAACATGATATTTCTGTTTGTATAGATGACATTTTATGCACTTGCCTAATGAAAAGACTTTGCTTTTCTACAAAACCATTTTTACTGTGATTTTCTCGGTCCATTGCATACGAATTCCGCATCAATATGTCCGAATATGACTGGATGAAACCAGAAATATCCAGTTGTGTTTTGGCTAACATAATCCGAAATATTGTGAAAGACTCTGTGTTTGTGTTTTCTGGATGTTATCGATGGACTTTATAGTTTTGAATGCTTTTATTCGGGAACATTTAATTTTGTACCGTATAAACAGTAATTGGTTCATCATGGGGACTCCAGCTCTACAAATTCGTATTTTCTAGGGAGAAAGCTAGAGGAACTGTGGCAAACAAACATGATATTTCTGTTTGTATAGATGACATTGTATGTACTTGCCCAACGAATAGATTTTGCTTTCGTCCAAAACCATTTTTGCTGTGATTTTCTCGGTCCATTGCATATGAATTCCACACCACTATGTTCGGATATGACTGGATGAAACTAGAAATATCCGGTTGTGTTTTGGCTAATTCAATCCCAAATATTGTGAAAGCCTCTGTCTTTGTGTTTTCTGGATATTATCAATGGGTTTATTGTTTTGAATGTTTTTATCAGGGAACATTTAATTTTGTACCGTAGAAACACTAACTGGTTCATCATGGGGACACTAGCTCTACACATTCGTATTTTCTAGGGAGAAAGGTAGAAGAACTGCAGCAAACAAACATGATATTGCTGTTTGTATCGATGACATTTTATGCACTTGCCCCATGAAAAGACTTTGCTTTTCTCCAAAACGATTTTCACTGTGATTTTCTCGATCCATTGCATACGAATTCCACACCACTTTGTCCGGATATGACTGGATGAAAGCAGAAACATCCGGTTGTGTTTTGGCTAACTAAATCCGAAATATTGTGAAAGCCACTGCGTTTGTGGTTTCTGGATATCATCGATGGACTTTATAGTTTTGAATGTTTTTATCAGGGAACATTTAATATTGTACCGTAGAAACAGTAATTGGTTCATCATGGGGAAACCTGCTCTACACCTTCGTATTTTCTAGGGAGAAAGCTAGAGGAACTGTGGCACACAAACATGATATTTCTGTTTGTATAGATGACATTTTATGCACTTGCCTAACAAAAAGATTTTGCTTTTCTCCAAAACCATTTTTACTGTGATTTTCTTGGTTCATTGCATACGAATTCCACACCACTTTGTCCGGATATGACGGGATGGAAACAGAAATATCCGTTTGTGTTTTGGCTAACTCAATCCGAAATATTGCTACAGCCTCTGTGTTTGTGTATTCCTGATATTATCCACGGACTTAATTTTTTTTTGATTTTTTTTTCAGGGAGCATTTAATTTTGTGCTGGAAAACGATTTGGTTCATCATGGGGACAGGAGCTCTACACATTTGTATTTTCTTGAAAGAATGCTAGAGGAACTGTGGCAAACAAAGATGATATTTCTGTTTGTATAGATGACATTTTCTGCACTTGCCTAACGAAAAGTCTTTTCTTCTCCAAAACCATTTTTACTGTGATTTTCTCGGTCCATTGCATACGAATTCCACACCAGTTTGTCCGGTTATGACTGGATGAAACCAGAAATATCCGGTTCTGTTTTGGCTAACTCAATCCGAAATATTGTCAAAGCCTCTATGTTTGTGTTTTCTGGTCATTATCGATGGACTTTATTGTTTTGAATGTTTTTATCAGGGAACATTTAATTTTGTACCGTAGAAACAGTAATTGGTTCATCATGGGGACACCAGCTCTACACATTCGTATTTTCTAGGGAGAAAGCTAGAGGAACTGTGGAAAACAAACATGATATTTCTGTTTGTATCAATGACATTTTATGCACTTGCCTAATGAAAAGACTTTGCTTTTCTCCAAAACCATTTTTACTGTGATTTTCTCCGTCCATTGCATATGAATTGCACAACACTTTGTCCGGATATGACTGGATGAAAACAGAAATATCCGTTTGTGTTTTAGCTAACTCAATTCGAGATGTTGCTATGGCCTCTTTGTTTGTGTTTTCTGGTTATTATCAATGGACTTTATTGTTTTGAATGTTTTTTATCGGGGAACATTTTATTTTGAGCTTGGATACAGTAATTGGTTCCACATGGAGACACCAGCTTTACATATTCGTATTTTCTAGGAAGAAAGCTAGAGGAACTGTGGCACACAAACATGATATTTCTGTTTGTATAGATGACATTTTATGCATTTGCCTAACGAAAAGTCTTTGCTCTTCTACAAAACCATTTTTACTGTGATTTTCTCGGTCCATTGCATATGAAGTACACACCAGTTTGTCCGGATATGACTGGACGAAACCAGAAATATCCAGTTGGGTTTTGGCTAACTCAATCCGAAATATTGCTACGGCCTCTTTGTTTGTGTTTTCTGGATATTATCAACGGACTTTATTGTTTTGAATGTTTGTTATCGTGGAACATTTTATTTTGAGCTTGGATACAGTAATTGGTTCCACATGGAGACACTAGCTCTACACATTCGTATTTTCTAGGGGAAAGGTAGAGGAAATGCGGCAAACAAACATGATGTTTCTGTTTGTATCAATGACATTTTATCCAGTTCCCTAACGAAAAGACTTTGCTTTTCTCCAAAACCATTTGTACTGTGATTTTCTCAGTCCATTGCATACGAATTCCACACCACTATGTCCGGATATGACTGGATGAAACCAGACATATCTGCTTTTGTTTTGGCTAACTCAATCCCAGATATTGCTACGGCCTCTGTGTTTGTGTTTTCTGGATATTATCAACGGACTTTATTGTTTTGAATGTTTTTTATCGGGGAAAATTTTATTTTGAGCTTGGATACAGTAATTGGTTCCACATGGAGACACCAGCTCTACATATTCGTATTTTCTAGCGAGAAGGCTAGAAGAACAGCGACAAATAAACTTGATATTTCTGTTTGTATAGATGACATTTTATGCACTTGCCTAACGAAAAGATTTTGCTTTTCTCCAGAACCATTTTTACTGTGATTTTCTTCGTCAATTGCATATGAATTCCACACCAGTTTGTCCGGATATGACTGGATGAAACTGGAAAAATCATGTTGTGTTTTGGCTAACTCAATCTGAAATATTGTTACAGCCTCTGTGTTTATGTATTCCTGATATTATCCACGGACTTTATTGTTTTGAATGTTTTTTTTCCAGGAACATTTGATTTTGTGCTTGGAAAAACTAATTGGTTCATCATGGGGACACCAGCTCTTACACATTCCTATTTTCTAGGGGAAAGGTAGAGTAACTGTGGCAAACAAACATGATATTTCTATTTGTATAGATGACATTTTATGCACTTGCCTAATGAAAAGTCTTTGCTTTACTCCAAAACCATTTGTACTGTGATTTTCTCAGTCCATTGCATACGAATTCCACACCACTTTGTCCGGATATGACTGGATGAAACCAGAAATATCCGGTTTTCCTTTGGCTAACTCAATCCCAGATATTGCTACGGCCTCCGTGTTTGTGTTTTCTGGATATTATCAACGGACTTTATTTTTTTGAATGTTTCTTTTCCGGGAACATTTGATTTTCTGCTTGGAAAACAAAATGGTTCATCATGCGGACACCAGCTCTACACATTCGTATTTTCTAGGGAGAAAGCTAGAGGAACTGCGGCAAACAAACATGATATTTTGTTTGTATAGATGACATTTTATGCACTTCCCTAATGAACAGACTTTGCTTTTTTCCCAAAGCATTTTTACTGTGATTTTCTCTGTCCATTTCATAGGAATTCCACTCCACTTTGTCCGGATATGACTGGATGAAACCAGAAATATCCAGTTGTGTTTTGGCTAACTCAATATCAGATATTGCTACAGCCTCTGTGTTTGTGTTTTATGGATATTATCGATGGACTTTATTCTTTTAAATATTTTTATCAGGGAACATTTCATTTTGTACCGTAGAAACACTAACTGGTTCATCATAGGGACACCAGCTCTACACATTTGTATTTTCTACTGAGAAAGCTAGAGGAACTGTGGCAAACAAGCATGATATTTTGTTTGTATAGATGACATTTTATGCAATGGACTAACGAAAAGTTTTTGCTTTTCTCCAAAACCATTTTTACTGTGATTTTCTCGGACCATTGCAAACGAATTCCACACCAGTTTCTCCGGATATGACTGGATGAAACTGGAAAAATCCGGTCTGTTTTGGCTAATTCAATCCGAAATATTGCTACAGCCTCTGTGTTTGTGTATTCCTGATATTATCCCCGGACGTTAATTTTTTGAATGTTTTTTTTTTCAGGGAACATTTAATTTTTTGCTTGGAAAAACTAATTGGTTCATCATGGGGACACCAGCTCTACACATTTGTATTTTCTACTGAGAAAGCTAGAGGAACTGTAGCAAACAAGCATGATATTTTGTTTGTATAGATGACATTTCCTGCAATGGCCTAACGAAAAGTTTTTGCTTTTCTCCAAAACCATTTTTACTGTGATTTTCTCAGACCATTGCAAACGAATTCCACACCAGTTTCTCCGGATATGACTGGATGAAACTGGAAGAATCCGGTTGTGTTTTGGCTAATTCAATCCGAAATATTGCTACAGCCTCTGTGTTTGTGTATTCCTGATATTATCCCCGGACGTTAATTTTTTGAATGTTTTTTTTTTTCAGGGAACATTTAATTTTTTGCTTGGAAAAACTAATTGGTTCATCATGGGGACACAAACTCTACACATTCGTATTTTTTAGGGGAAAGGTAGAGGAACTGCGGCAAACAAACATGATATTTCTGTTTGTATAGATGACATTTTATGCAGTTGCCTAACGAAAAGTTTTTGCTTTTCTCCAAAACCATTTTTACTGTGATTTTCTCAGTCCATTGCATACGAATTCCACACCAGTTTGTCCGTATATGACTGGATGAAACCGGAAAAATACGGTTGTGTTTTGGCTAACTCAATGCGAAATATTGCTACAGGCTCTGTGTTTGTGTATTCCTGATATTATCCACGGACTTTATTTTTTTTAATGTTTTTTTTTTCAGGGAACATTTAATTTTGTGCTTGGAAAAAAAATTGGATCATCTTGGGAACACCAGCTCTACATATTCGTATTTTCTAGGAAGAAAGCCAGAGGAACTCTGGCAAACAAAGATGATATTTCTGTTTGTATAGATGACATTTTATTCACTTGCCTAATGAAATGACTTTGCTTTTCTCCAAAACCATTTTTACTGTGATGTTCTTGGTCCATTGCATACGAATTCCACACCACTTTGTCGGGATATGACTGGATGAAACCAGAAATATCTGGTTGTGTGTTGGCTAATTCAATCCGAAATATTGCTACAGACTCTGTGTTTGTGTATTCTTGATATTATCCACGGACTTTATTTTTTTGAATGTTTTTTTTTCACGGAGCATGTAACTTTGTGCTTGGAAAAAAAATTGGTTAAAACTGGGGACACCAGCTCTACACATTCGTATTTTCTAGGGAGAAAGCTAGAAGAACTGCGGCAAACAAACATGATATTTCTGTTTGTATCGTTGACATTTTATGCACTTGCCTAATGAAAAGACTTTGCTTTTCTCCAAAACCATTTTTACTGTGATGTTCTTGGTCCATTGCATACGAATTCCACACCACTTTGTCCGGATATGACTGGATGAAACCAGAAATATCCGGTTTTGTTTTGGCTAATTCAATCCCAGATATTGCTACGGCCTCTGTATTTGTGTATTCTGGATATTGACAACGGACTTTATTGTTTTGAATGTTTTTTATCGGGGAAAATTTTATTTTGAGCTTGGATTCAGTAATTGGTTCCACATGGAGACACTAGCTCTACACATTCGTATTTTCTAGGGGAAAGGTAGAGGAAATGCGGCAAACAAACATGATATTTCTGTTTGTATCAATGACATTTTATCCAGTTCCCTAACGAAAAGACTTTGCTTTTCTCCAAAACCATTTGTACTGTGATTTTCTCAGTCCATTGCATATGAATTCCCCACCACTTGTCCGGATATGACTGGATGAAACCAGACATATCTGCTTTTGTTTTGGCTAACTCAATCCCAGATATTGCTACGGCCTCTGTGTTTGTGTTTTCTGGATATTATCAACGGACTTTATTGTTTTGAATGTTTTTTATCGGGGAAAATTTTATTTTGAGCTTGGATACAGTAATTGGTTCCACATGGAGACACCAGCTCTACATAGTCGTATTTTCTAGGAAGAAAGCTAGAGGAACTGCGGCAAACAAACATGATATTTCTGTTTGTATAGATGACATTTTATGCACTTGCCTAACGAAAAGACTTTGCTTTTCTCCAAAACCATTTGTACTGTGATTTTCTCGGTCCTTTGCATACGAATTCCACACCACTTTGTCCGGATATGACTGGATGAAACCAGAAATATCCGGTTTCGTTTCGGCTAACTCAATCCGAAATATTGTGAAAGCCTCTGTGTTTGTGTTTTCTTGATATTATCGATGGACTTTATTGTTTTGAATGTTTTTATCAGGTTACATTTTATTTTGAGCTTGGATTCAGTAGTTGGTTCCACATGGGGACACCAGCTCTACACATTCGTAATTTCTAGGGGAAAGGCAGAGGAACTGTGGCAAACAAAGATGATATTTCTGTTTGTATAGATGACACTTTATGCACTTGCCTAACGAAAAGACTTTGCTTTACTCCAAATCCATTTTTACTGTTATTTTCTAGGTCCATTGCATACGAATTCCACACCACTTTTTCGGGATATGACTGGATGAAACCGGAAATATCTGGTTGTGTGTTGTCTAATTCAATCCGAAATATTGCTACAGCCTCTGTGTTTGTGTATTCCTGATATTATCCACGGACTTTATTTTTTTGAATGTTTTTCTTTTTTTAGGGAACATGTAATTTTGTGCTTGGAAAAAAAAATTGGTTAAAAATGGGGACACCAGCTCTACACATTCGTATTTTCTAGGGAGAAAGCTAGAGGAACTGCGGCAAACAAACATGATATTTCTGTTGGTATCATTGACATTTTATGCACTTGCCTAACAAAAAGACTTTGCTTTTCTCCAAAACCATTTTTACTGTGATTTTCTCGGTCCATTGCTTACGAATTCCACACCACTGTGTCGGGATGTGACTGGATGAAACCAGAAATGTCTGGTTTTGTTTTGGCTAACTCAATCCCAGATATTGCTATGGCCTCTGTGTTTGTGTTTTATGGATATTGTCAACGGACATTATTGTTTTGAATGTTTTTTATCAGGGAACATTTTATTTTGAGCTTGGATATAGTAATTGGTTCCACGTGGAGACACCATCTCTACACATTTGTATTTTCTATGGGAAAGGTAGAGGAACTGCTGCAAATAAACATGAATTTTTTTTATCATTGAACATTTTATTTTGAGCTTGGATACAGTAATTAGTTCCACATGGAAACACCAGCTCTACATATTCGTATTTTCTAGGTTTAAAGCTAAGGAACTGTGGCTACAAACATGATATTTCTGTTTGTATCGATGACATTTTATGCACTTGCCAAACGAAAAGACTTTGCTTTTCTCCAAAACCATTTTTACTCAATTAGAAATATTGCTACGGCCTCTGTGTTTGTGTATTCCTGATATTATCCACGGACTTTATTTTTTTGAATGTTTTTTTTTTCAGGGAGCATTTAATTTTGTGCTTGGAAAAACTAATTGGTTCATCATGGGGACACCAGCCCTACACATTCCTATTTTCTAGGGGAAAGGTAGAGGAACTGCGGCAAACAAACATGATATTTTTATTTGTATAGATGACATTTTATGCACTTGCCTAATGAAATGTCTTTGCATTACTCCAAAACCATTTGTACTGTAATTTTCTCGGTCCATTGCATATGAATTCCACACCACTTTGTCTGGATATGACTGGATGAAACCAGAAATATCCGGTTGTGTCTTGGCTAACTCAATCCGAAATATTGCTACAGCCTCTGTGTTTGTGTTTTCTGGATATTATCGATGGATTTTATTCTTTTGAATGTTTTTTATCAGGGAACATTTCATTTTGTACCGTACAAACACGAACTGGTTCATCATGGGGACACCAGCTCTACACATTTGTATTTTCTAGGGAGAAAGCAAGAGGAACTGTGGCAAACAAGCATGATATTTTGTTTGTATAGATGGCATTTTATGTGTTTGCCTAACGAAAAGATTTTTCTTTTCTCCAAAACCATTTTTACTGTGATATTCTCGGTCCATTGCATACGAATTACACACGAGTTTGTCCGGATATGACTGGATGAAACCAGAAATATCCGGTTTTCTTTTGGCTAACTCAATCCCAGATATTGCTACCGTCTCTGTTTTTTGTTTTCTGGATACTATCAACGGACTTTATTCTTTTGAATGTTTTTTTTTTTTTTCCGGGAACATTTGATTTTGTGCTTGGAAAAAAAAATTGTTCATCATGGGGACACCAGCTCTACACATTCTTATTTTCTAGGGTGAAAAGCTAGAGGAACTGTGGAAAACAAACATGATATTTCTGTTTGTATCGATGACATTTTATGCAGTTCCCTAACGAAAAGACTTTGCTTTTATCCAAAACCATTTTTACTGTGATTTTCTCGGTCCATTGCATATGAATTCCACACCACTTTGTCCGGATATGACCGGATGAAACCAGAAATATCCGGTTGTATTTTGGCTAACTCAATCCCAGATATTGCTACAGCCTCTGTGTTTGTGTTTTCTGGATATTATCGATTGATATTATTCTTTTGATTGTTTTTATCAGGGAACATTTCATTTTGTACCATACAAACACTAAGTGGTTCATCATGGGGACACCAGCTCTACACATTTGTATTTTCTAGGGAGAAAGCTAGAGGAACTGCGGCAAACAAGCATGATATTTTGTTTGTATAGATGACATTTTATGCATTTGCCTAAAGGAAAGATTTTGCTTTTCGCCAAAACCATTTTTACAGTGATTTTCTCGGTCCATTGCATACGAATTCCACACAAGTTTCTCCGGATATGCCAGGATGAAAGCAGATCCTGTTGTGTTTTGGCTAACTCAATCCGAAATTTTGTGAAAGCCTCTGTGTTTGTGTTTTCTGGATATTTCGATGGACTTTATAGTTTTGAATGTTTTTATCAGGGAACATTTAATTTTGTACCGTAGAAACAGTAATTGGTTCATCATGGAGACACCAGCTCTACACCTTCGTATTTTCTTTTTTTTTAATTTATTTTTTTTATTAAATTTTATTTAATTTATATACATTTCCAAAGTATAGCTTATGGGTTACAATGGCTTCCCCCCTCCCATAACTTCCCTCCCGCCCGCAACCCTCCCCTTTCCCGCTCCCTTTCCCCTTCCATTCATGTAAAGATTCATTTTCAATTCTCTTTGTATACAGAAGATCAGTTTAGTATATATTAGGTATAGATTTCAACATTTTGCCCATATAGCAACATAAAGTGAAAAAACTACATTGGATTACTAATTATAGCATTAAATAGCAATGTACAGCACATTAAAGACAGAGATCCTACATAATTTTTTTTCAAATTAATTAATTTTCTATGTCATTTCCATTTTAATACCAGTTTTTTTTTTCATTTCCAATTCTCTTTATATACAGAAGATCACTTCAGTATGTAATTAGTAAAGACCTCATCAGTTTGTGCCCACACAGAAATGCAAAGTATAAAAATACTGTTTCAGTACTAGTTATAGCATCACTTCGCTTTAGACGACACATTAGGACAGATCCCTCATGGGATGTAAGTACACAGTGACTCCTGTTGCTGATTTAACAATTTGACACTCCTGTTCATGGCGTCAGTAATCTCCCTAGGCTCTAGTCATGAGTTGCCAGGGCTATGGAAGCCTTTAGAGTTCGCTGACTTTGATCTTATTCCGATAGGTTTATATTCAAAGTGGAAGTTCTCTCCTCCCTTCGGAGAAGGGTACCTCCTTCTTTGATGGCCCCATTCTTTCCACTGGGATCTCACTCACAGAGATCATTCATTTAGGTCTTTTTTTTTCCATGATATCTTGGCTTTCCATGCCTGCTATACTCTCATGGGCTCTTCCACCAGATCCGAATGCCTTGAGGGCTGATTCTGAGGCCAGAGTGTTGTTTAGGACATCTGCCATTCCAAGAGTCTGCTGTGTATCCCACTTCCCATGTTGGATCTTTCTCTCCCTTTTTGATTCTATCAGTTAGTACTAGCAGATACTTGTCTTGTTTGTGAACATGCACAATTGGACTGGCCGAAAATGGTGGAGTTAGAAATGTGCCAAGGGATTCCAACACAATCCCATCAAGATGGCATGTACCAATGCCATCTTACTAGTCCAAGTGATCAATTTCAGCTCACAATTGATAGCTCTGATAGGTCTAAGAGTCAAAGAGATCACACATACACATTCGTATTTTCTAGGGGAAAGGTAGAGGAACTGCAGCAAACAAACATGATATTTCTATTTGTATAGATGACATTTTATGCACTTGCCTAACGAAAAGTTTTGCTTTACTCCAAAACCATTTTTACTTGATTTTCTCGGTCCATTGCATACGAATTCCACACCACTTTGTCCAGATATGACTGGATGAAACCATAAATATTCCGGTTTTCTTTTGGCTAACTCAATCCCAGATAATGCTACGGCTCCTGTGTTTGTGTTTTCTGGATATTATCAACGGACTTTATTGTTTTGAAGGTTTTTTTTCCGGGAACATTTGATTTTGTGCTTGGAAAAAAAAATTGGTTCATCATGGGGACACCAGCTCTACACATTCGTATTTTCTAGGGAGAAACCTAGAGGAACTGCGGCAAACAAACATGATATTTCTGTTTGTATAGATGAAATTTTATGTACTTGCCTAAAGAAAAGACTTTGCTTTTCTCCAAAACCATTTTTACTGTGATTTTCTCGGTCCATTGCATACGAATTCCACACCAGTTTCTCCGAATATGACTGGATGAAACCAGAAATATCCGGTTGTGATTTGGCTAACTCAATCCGAAATATTGCTACAGCCTCTGTGTTTGTGTATTCCTGATATTATCCACGGACTTTATTGTTTTGAATGTTTTTTTTGGGGGGGGGAGCATTTAATTTTGTGCTTGGAAAAACTAATTGTTTCATCATGGGGACACCAGCTCTACATATTCGTATTTTCTAAGAAGAAAGCTAGAGGAACTGCGGCAAACAAACATGATATTTCTGTTTGTATCGATGACATTTTATGCACTTGCCTAACGAAAAGTCTTTGCACTTCTCCAAAACCATTTTTACTGTGATTTTCTCGGTCCATTGCATACGAATTCCAAACCACTTAGTCCGGATATGACTTGATGAAACCAGAAATATCCGGTTTTCTTTTGGCTAACACAATCCCAGATATTGCTTTGGCCTCTTTGTTTGTGTTTTCTGGATATTATCAAAGGACTTTATTGTTTTGAATGTTTTTTTTCCGGGAACATTTGATTTTGTGCTTGGAAAAAAAAAATTGGTTCATCATGGGGACACCAGCTCTACACATTCGTATTTTCTAGGGAGAAAGCTACAGGAACTGCGGCAAACAAACATGATATTTCTGTTTGTATCGATGACATTTTATGCATTTCCGTAAAGAAAAGACTTTGCTTTTCTCCAAAACCTTTTTTACTGTGCTTTTCTCTGTCAATTGCATGCGAATTCCACACCACGTTGTCCGGATAAGCCTGGATGAAACCAGACATATCTGGTTTTGTTTTGGCTAACTCAATCCCAGATATTGCTATGGCCTCTGTGTTTGTGTTTTCTGGATATTATCAACGGACTTTATTGTTTTGAATATTTATTATCGGGGAACATTATTTTGAGATTGAATACAGTAATTGGTTCCACATGGAGACAACAGCTCTACATATTCGTATTTTCTAGGAAGAAAGCTAGAGGAACTGCAGCAAACAAACATGATATTTCTGTTTGTATAGATGACATTTTATGCACTTGCCTAACAAAAAACTTTGCTTTTCTCCAAAACCATTTTTACTGTGATTTTCTCGGTCCATTGCATACGAATTCCACACCAGTTTTTCCGGATATGACTGATTAACACAGAAATATCCGGTTGTGTTTTGGATAACTCAATCCGAAATATTGCTACAGCCTCTGTGTTGGTTTTTTCTGGATATTATCCATGGACTTTATTGTTTTGAATGTTTTTATCAGGGAACATTTCATTTTGTACCGTACAAACACAAACTGCTTCATCATGGGGACACCTGCTCTACACCTTCGTATTTTCTAGGGAGAAAGCTAGAGGAACTGTGGCAAACAAGCATGATATTTTGTTTGTATCGATGACATTTTATGCACTTGCCTAACGAAAAGATTTTGCTTTTCCCCAAAACCATTTTTACTGTATTTTCTCAGACCGTTGCAAAGGAATTCCACACCAGTTTGTCCGGATATGACTGGATGAAACTGGAAAAATCCGGTTGTGATTTGGCTAACTCAATCCGAAATATTGCTACAGCCTCTGTGTTTGTGTATTCCTGATATTATCCACGGACTTTATTGTTTTGAATGGTTTTTTTTGGGGGGGAGCATTTAATTTTGTGCTTGGAAAAACTAATTGGTTCATCATGGGGACACCAGCTCTACACATTCGTATTTTCTAGGGGAAAGTTAGAGGAACTGCGGCAAACAAACATGATATTTCTGTTTGTATCGATGACGTTTTATGCAGTTCCGTAATGAAAATACTTTGCTTTCCTCCAAAACCATTTGTACTGTGATTTCTCCGTCCATTGCATACGAATTCCACACCAGTTTGTCCGGATATGACTAGATGAAACTGGTAAATCCGGTTGTGTTTTGGCTAACTCAATCCGAAATATTGCTACAGCCATTGTGTTTGTGTATTCCTGATATTATCCACAGACTTTATTTTTTTGAATATTTTTTTTTTCTGGGAGCATTTAATTTTGTGCTTGGAAAAACTAATTGGTTCATCATGGGGACACCAGCTCTACACATTCGTATTTTCTAGGGGAAAGGTAGAGGAACTGCGGCAAACAAACATGATATGTCTATTTGTATAGATGACATTTTATGCACTTGCCAAAAGTAAAGTCTTTGCTTTACTCCAAAACCATTTTTACTGTGATTTTCTCGGTCCATTGCATACGAATTCCACACCACTTTGTCCAGATATGACTGGATGAAACCAGAAATATTCCGGTTTTCCTTTGGATAACTCAATCCCATATATTGCTAAGGCCTCTGTGTTTGTGTTTTCTGGATATTACCTACGGACTTTATTGTTTTGAAGGTTTTTTGTCCAGGAACATTTGATTTTGTGCTTGGAAAAAAAAATTGGTTCATCATGGGGACACCAGCTCTACACATTCGTATTTTCGAGGGAGAAAGCTAGAGGAACTGCGGCAAACAAACATGATATTTCTGTTTGTGTAGATTACATTTTATGACCTTGCCCAACGAAAAGCCTTTGCTTTTCTCCAAAACCATTTGTACTGTGATTTTCTCGGTCCATTGCATACGAACTCCACACCGGTTTTTCCGGATATTATTGGATGAAAACCAAAATATCCGGTTTTGTTTTGGCTAACTCAACCCCAGATATTACTACAGCCTCTGTGTTTATGTTATCTAGATATTATCAACGGACTTTATTGTTTTAATATTTGTTATCAGGGAACATTTTATTTTGAGCTTAGATACAGTAATTGTATCCACAAGGAGACTCCAGCTCCTCACATTCATATTTTCCAGGGAGAAAGCTAGAGGAACTGCGACAAACAGACATGATATTTTTGTTTGTATAGATGACATTTTATGCACTTACCTAACGAAATGACTTTCCTTTTCTCCAAAACCATTTGTACTCTGATTTTCTTGGTCTATTGCATATGAATATCACACCAGTTTGTCCAGATATGACTGGATGAAACCAGAAATATCCGGTTGTGTTTTGGCTAACTCAATCCTAAATATTGTGAAAGCCACTGTGTCTGTGTTTTCTGGATATTATCGATGGAGCTTATTGTTTTCAATATTTTTATCGGCGAACATTTTATTTTGAGCTTGGATACAGTAATTGGTTCCACCTGGAGACCTCAGCTCTACATATTCGTATTTTCTAGGGAGAAGCAAGAGGAACTGCGACAAACAAACATGATATTTCTGTTTGTGTAGATTACATTTTATGACCTTGCCCAACGAAAAGCCTTTGCTTTTCTCCAAAACCATTTGTACTGTGATTTTCTCGGTCCATTGCATACGAACTCCACACCGGTTTTTCCGGATATTATTGGATGAAAACCAAAATATCCGGTTTTGTTTTGGCTAACTCAACCCCAGATATTACTACAGCCTCTGTGTTTATGTTATCTAGATATTATCAACGGACTTTATTGTTTTAATATTTGTTATCAGGGAACATTTTATTTTGAGCTTAGATACAGTAATTGTATCCACAAGGAGACTCCAGCTCCTCACATTCATATTTTCCAGGGAGAAAGCTAGAGGAACTGCGACAAACAGACATGATATTTTTGTTTGTATAGATGACATTTTATGCACTTACCTAACGAAATGACTTTCCTTTTCTCCAAAACCATTTGTACTCTGATTTTCTTGGTCTATTGCATATGAATATCACACCAGTTTGTCCAGATATGACTGGATGAAACCAGAAATATCCGGTTGTGTTTTGGCTAACTCAATCCTAAATATTGTGAAAGCCACTGTGTCTGTGTTTTCTGGATATTATCGATGGAGCTTATTGTTTTCAATATTTTTATCGGCGAACATTTTATTTTGAGCTTGGATACAGTAATTGGTTCCACCTGGAGACCTCAGCTCTACATATTCGTATTTTCTAGGGAGAAGCAAGAGGAACTGCGACAAACAAACATGATATTTCTGTTTGTATAGATGACATTTTATTCAGTTGCCTCACGCAAAAACTTTGCTTTTCTCCAAAACCATTTTTACTGTGATTTTCTCGGTCCATTGCATACAAATTCCACAACGGTTTGTCCGGATATTATTGGATGAAAACCAAAATATCCGGTTTTGTTTTGGCTAACTCAACCCCAGATATTACTACAGCCTCTGTGTTTATGTTTTCTAGATATTATCAATGGACTTTATTGTTTTAATATTTGTTATCAGGGAACATTTTATTTTGAGCTTAGATACGGTAATTTTTTCCATAAGGAGACACCAGCTCCTCACATTTGTATTTTCTAGGGAGAAAGCTTGAGGAACTGGGACAAACAGACATTATATTTTTGTATGTATAGATGACATTTTATGCACTTACCTAACGAAATGACTTTGCTTTTCTCCAAAACCATTTGTACTCTGATTCTCTCGGTCCATTGCATACGAATGCCACGCCAGTTTGTCCAGATATGACTGGATGAAACCAGAAATATCCGGTTGAGTTTTCGCTAACTCAATCCGAAATATTGTGAAAGCCTCTGTGTTTGTGTTTTCTGGATATTATCGATGGAGCTTATTGTTTTGAGTGTTTTTATCAGGGAACATTTAATTTTGTACCGTTGAAACACTAATTAGTTCATCATGGGAACACCAGCTCTACACATTCATATTTTCAAGGGAGAAAACTAGAGGAACTGTGGAAAACAAACATGATATTTCTGTTTGTATAGATGACATTTTATGCACTTGCCTAACAAAAAGACTTTGCTTTTCTCCACAACCATTTTTACTGTGATTTCCTCGGTCCATTGCATATGAATTCCACACCAGTTTGTCCGGATATGACTGGATGAAACCAGAAATATCAGGTTGTGTTTTGGCTAACTCAATCTGTAATATTGTGAAAGCTTCTGTGTTTGTGTTTTATGGATATTATCGATGGACTTTATTGTTTTCAATATTTTTTATCGGCGAACATTTTATTTTGAGCTTGGATACAGTAATTGGTTCCACCTGGAGACCTCAGCTCTATATATTCGTATTTTCTAGGTAGAAAGCTAGAGGAACTGCGACAAACAAACATGATATTTCTGTTTGTATAGATGACATTTTATTCAGTTGCCTCATGCAAAAACTTTGCTTTTCTCCAAAACCATTTTTACTGTGATTTTCTCGGTCCATTGCATACGAATTCCACACCAGTTTGTCTGGATATGACTGGAGGGAACCCGAAATATCCAGTTTTGCTTTGGCTAACTCAATCCCAGATATTGCTACAGCCTTTTTGTTGGTGTATTCCTGATATTATCTACGGATTTTATTGTTTTGAATTTTTTTTATCAAGGAACATTTTATTTTGTGCTTGAAATCACTAATTGGTTCCACATGGAGACACCCGCTCTACACATTTGTATTTTCTAGGGAGAAAGCTAGAGGAACTGCCGTAAACAAACATGATATTTCTGTTTCTATCGATGACATTTTATGCACTTGCCTAATGAAAAGACGTTGCTTTTCTCCAAAACCATGTGCACTGTGATTTTCTCGTTCCATTGCATATGAATTCCACACCAGTTTGTCTGGATATGACTGGATGAAAACAAAAATATCCAGTTGTGTTTTGGCTAACTCAATCCCAGATATTGCTACAGCCTCTTTGTTTGTGTTTACTGGATATTATCAACGGACTTTATTATTTTAATATTTGTTATCGGGGAACAATTTTTTTTTGACAGGCAGAGTGGACAGTGAGAGAGAGAGACAGAGAGAAAGGTCTTCCTTTTGCCGTTGGTTCACCCTTCAATGGTCGGCGCAGCAGCGCCCTGCAGCCTGCGCACCGCGCTGATCCGATGGCAGGAGCCAGGTGCTTCTCCTGGTCTTCCATGGGGTGCAGGGCCCAAGGACTTGGGCCATCCTCCACTACATTCCCTGGCCACAACAGAGGTGGCCTGGAAGAGGGGCAACCGGGACAGGATCGGTGCCCCGACCGGGACTAGAACCCGGTGTGCCGGCACCGCAAAGTGGAGGATTAGCCTAGTGAGCCTCGAAGCCGGCTGGAACAATTTATTTTGTGCTTGGATCCAGTAATTGGTTCCACAAGGAGACACCAGCTCCACACATTCGTATTTTCTAGGGAGAAAGCTAGAGGAACTGCGATAAACAAACATGATATTTCTGTTTGTATAGATGAAATTTTATGCACTTGCCTAACGAGAAGACTTTGCTTTTCTCCAAAACCATTTTTACTGTGATTTTCTGGGACCATTGCATACGAACTCCACACCACTTTGTCCGGATATGACTGGAGGTGACCGGAAATAATCGATTTTGTTTTGGCTAACTCAATCCCAGATATTGCTACAGCCTCTGTGTTTGTATTTTATGGATATTATCAACGGACTTTATTGTTTTGAATGTTTTTTTATTGGGGAACATTTTATTTTGATTTTTGATACAGTAATTGTTTCCACAAGGAGACACCAGCTCCTCACATTCGTATTTTCTAGGGAGAAAGCTAGAGGAACTGCGACAAACAGACATGATATTTTTGCTTGCATAGATGGCATTTTATGCAGTTGCCTAACGAAAAGACTTTGGTTTTCTCCAAAACCATTTGTACTCTGCTTTTCTCAGTCCATTGCATACGAATTCCACACCACCTTGTCCGGATATTACTGGATGAAACCAGAAATATCCGGTTGTGTTTTGGCTAACTCAATCAAAAGTATTGTGAAAGCCTCTGTGTTTGTGCTTTCTGGATATTATCGATGGAGTTTATTGTTTTGAGTGTTTTTATCAGGGAACATTTCATTTTGTGCTTGAAATCACTAATTGGTTCATAATGGGGACACCAGCTCTACACATTCGTATTTGCTAGGGAGAAAGCTAGAGGAAGTGCGGCAAACAAACATGATATTTCCGTTTGTAGCGATGACATTTTATGCACTTGCCAAACGAAAAGACTTTGCTTTTCTCCAAAAACATTTGTACTGTGATTTTCTCGGTCCATTGCATACGAATTCCACACCAGTTTGTCCGGATATGACCGGATGAAACCGAAAATATACGGTTGTTTTTTGGCTATATCAATTGGAAATATTGTGAAAGCCTCTGTGTTTGTGTTTTCTGGATATTATCAATGGTTTTTCTTGTTTTGAATGTTTTTATCAGGCAACATTTAATTTTGTATCATAGAAACACTAATTGGTTCACAGGGGACACCAGCTCCACACATCCGTATTTTCTAAGGAGAAAGCTAGAGGAACTGCGGCAAACACACATGATATTTCTGTTTGTATAGATGACATTTTATGCACTTGCCTAACGAAAAGACTTTGCTTTTCTCCAATCCATTTTTACTGTGATTTTCTTGGTCCATTGTATATGAATTCCACACCACTTTGTCTGGATATGACTGGATGAAACAGAAAATATCTAGTTGTGTTTTGGCTAACACAATCCCATATATTGCTACAGCCTCTGTGTTTCTGTTTTCTGGATATTATCAACAGACTTTATTGTTTTGATTCTTTTTTATCGGGGAACAATTAATTTTGAGCTTGGATACAGTAATTGGTTCCACATGGAGACACCAACTCTACATATTCGTATTTTCTAGGGACAAAGCTAGAGGAACTGTTTCAAACAAACATGATATTTCTGTTTGTATCAATGATATTTTATGCAGTTGCCTAACAAAAAGACTTTGCTTTTCTCCAAAATGATTTGTACTGTGATTTTCGCGGTACACTGCATACGAATTCCACTCCCCTTTCTCTGGACATGCCTGGATTAAACCAGAAATATCTGGTTTTGTTTTGGCTAACTCAATCAGAGATATGGCTACAGCCTCTGTGTTTGAGTTTTCTGGATATTTTCAACGGACTTTATTGTTTTGAATGTTTTTTATCAGGGAACATTTAATTTTGATCTTAGATACGCTAATTGGTTCATCATGGGAATACCAGCTCCACACATTCATATTTTCTAGGGAGAAACTAAAGGAATTGCGATAAACAAACATTATATTTCTGTTTGTATAGATGACATTTTATGCACTTGCCTAATGAAAAGACTTTGATTTTCTCCAAAACCATTTGTACTGTGATTTTCTCGGTCCATTGCATACGAATTCCACACCAGTTTATCCGGATATGACTGGATGAAACCGGAAATATCTGGTTTTGTTTTGGCTAACTCAATCCCAGATATTGCTACAGCCTCTGTGTTTGTGTTTTCTGGATATTATCGATGGACTTATTGCTTGAATGTGTTTATCAGGGAACATTTAATTTTTTACCGCAGAAACACTAATTGGTTCATCATGGGGAAACCCGCTCTACACATTTGTATTTTCTAGAGAAAAAGCTAGAGGAACTTCGACAAACGAACATGACATTACTGTTTGTATCGATGACATTTTATGCACTTGCCTAACGAAAAGACTTTGCTTTTCTCCAAAACCATTTTTACTCTGATTTCTCGGTTCATTGCATACGAATTCCACACCAGTTTCTCTGGACATTCCTGGATGAATCCAGAAATATCTGGTATTGTTTTGGCTAACTCAATCCCAGATATTGCGACAGCCTCTGTGTTTGTGTTTTCCGGATACTTTCAATGGACTTTATTGTTTTGAATGTGTTTTATCGGGGAACATTGAATTTTGAGCTTAGATATACTAATTGGTTCATCATGGGAACATCAGCTCTACACATTCGTATTTTCTAGGGAGAAAGTTAGAGGAACTGTGGCAAACATACATGATATTTCTGTTTGTATCGATGACATTATATGCACTTGCCCAACGAAAAGACTTTGCTTTTCTCCAAACGTTTTTTACTGTGATTTTCGTGGTCCATTGCATAGGAATTCCAATCCACTTTGTCCGGATATGACTGGATGAAACCAGAAATATCCGGTTTTATTGCGCCAAGATGGCGGAATAGGCAGGGAGCACACTATTATTCTGGAGCTGAGACAGTTTAATATAAGTGGAGATACTGCAGGGTCAAGGAAGAGTAGGGGATGAAACAGCAGAGGAAACATTTCCGGAACTATTGATTCACAGTGAACCTGCGTGGAGAGCGTTGGAGCCCTAGTTCGGGACACCAGCGGCAGACTCAACACACCAGCACTGTAATGCGAGGTGAGCCAAACCTCAATAGCCCGAGACACCAGCGGGCAAGCAGAAAGAGGAGGCTAGAGGGAACGAGGCTAGAAATTCCGTGGGGAAAAGTTCACCAGGCTAACGAGAAGAGAGAGAGGAAAATAATAAAAAAAGTGACCGATATGGACACAAGTTTCTCTCTCTCCGCTCACCTCTCAAAGGCGAGCAAGACAGAGCATGCGCCATTTTGGACATACGTCATAAGCAGGGAGACCTCAGGTCTGCACCAGCCCTGAGTCTAGCATAAACACCTGACTCTGGGGGGAGGGGTGAAATAACAGGAGATTAGCATCTAACTTGGCAACCCAGTGGGAGACTGCAGGAGAATTGGAGCCCATACTGAGGGCAGCAGAGATTCCCTGTGTGGACCTTGGGAAAGAGCTTCCAATCTCTGGCTCCTGGGGGTATATCATTTGCCTGCTAACTACCTCCAATTACGTTCAGCTGTGCAAAATTACTTCCCTTTTGAATCAAAGAAAGAAAGAAAGGGAGATTTACCATACCTAACCTGGCAGTATCATCTTTGACACACCCTCAACCCTGAGGAACCAAACACAGCTCTCAGTCCACACTCATCTCAAGCCTCTAAGGCTCCACCGAAAGCAGACAGTCCACTTAATATAGAACCATAGTGTAACAAGAAAAAACGCCACAGTGAAGAAACCAAATATCTCCAACATGCCAAACAACAAATGCAAAAACCGAGGTAACAAGAACAAGGAAGACACTATGATGCCCCCAAATGAAAAAGACACCCCAATTCAATATTATGAAGATGATGAGATCGAAGAAATGCAAGAAGCAGATCTCAAAAAATTGATAAGAACATTAAGAAGTTCTCAAAAACAAATTCTTGAACTACAGAAATCCTTAATGGACAAGATAGAAAATCTCTCTCATGAAAATGAAATATTAAGGAGGAATCAAAATGAAATGAAGCAACTAGTGGAACAAGAAACTGTGATAGTGATGAGAAATCATAATGAAATGAATAATTCAATACACCAAATGACAAACACATTAGAGAGCCTTAAGAGCAGAATGGGCGAAGCAGAAGAGAGAATATCAGATGTAGAAGACAGATAACAGGAAGGGAAACAGGCAAACCAAAGAAAAGAAGAAGAAATTAGAAATCTAAAACATATTGTCAGGAATCTACAGGATACTATTAAAAAACCCAACATTCGGGTTCTAGGAGTTCCTGAAGGCATGGAGAGGGAGAAAGGATTAGAAGGCATTTTCAGTGAGATACTAGCAGAAAATTTCCCAGGGTTGGAGAAGGACAGAGGCATCTTAGTACAGGAAGCTTATAGAACCCCTAATAAACATGACCAAAAGAGATCCTCACCACGACATGTTGTAATCAAACTCACTACAGTGAAACATAAAGAAAAGATCCTAAAATGTGCAAGAGAGAAACGTCAGATTACTCTTAGACGATCTCCAATTAGACTCACAGCAGACTTCTCATCAGAAACCCTACAAGCTAGAAGGGAATGGCGAGACATAGCCCAGGTATTAAGAGAGAAAAACTGCCAGCCCAGAATACTATATCCTGCAAAGCTCTCATTTGTGAATGAAGGTGAAATTAAGACTTTTCATAGCAAACAGAAACTGAAAGAATTTGTTGCCACTCATCCTGCCCAACAAAAGATGCTTAACGATGTGCTAGACACAGAAACACAGAAACATGGTCACCAATATGAAAGATCGTAAAGGAAGGAAACCTCATAGCAAAAGATCACAGGAAGCTCAATTTCTCTTTGACATCGAATTAAACTCTGATGCTCGGTTAAAGCAATGTGTTAAAGTAATCTATTATGTGCTCTTGATGTCTGTTCAATTCCAATTGTTCAAAAACAGCTGAATTTTTATTAAGAGCTATGGGTTATTTAAATATGTGCTTATTTTTAAAGATTTGAATAGTCACCTTGTAACAATGATCAAATTTGGTCTATATTATGTCATGATTTTAAGAAATCTTATTTCAACCAGATATTTTGGATTTTGAGCCTTCTTGGCATTCTTGACAGGCATTCAAAAAATCAAAGTTTCAAACAATCTGGTCTCTAAAATTTCCAGTAAATCCTGGACTTTGGTTTTTCCAGTTTGGGCCCAACTGAAAAAATCGAAGGACCTATGTCTCTCATCTTATAGAGATACCAACTAAGCAGGCTATTTGGATTATATTAGAAGGACTGTCAGGATGTGATGTGGTACCAGACTTTAAGTTTCTATAATGGAAAATGCTATAATACAAATGTTTGAGAATTAAAAAGTCTAATGATCTTGTGTTACTAGACATGATAGTTATCTTAATGAGAAAGCCCCAGAGGCCTAAAGGGTTAAATATTGTCAAATCCTACAGGTGCTTTCAAAAATACTGTGAAGTAAGCAAGTGCCTCTTGTTGGTTGATGAGTTTATAATTTTAAACATGGCGACTTAAAGTCTTTTGTCATACACAGTTATATATGGTGTGCTGCTCATAAAACTAAAGTGTTGTTGGTTCTATGTTTAGCTGTCCTCCTATAGGTTCCTATGGACTTTTTCCAGCCACTTCTATTGCATTCAGTACTTTGGGATGGCTCTGTAAACAGATGAAGCCAATAATGTATTAACAGTACCAACTGAGAGAAAGTATGGTTAACTGAGGTTACTAAAAACAAAAAGCAATTCAAATCAACTGGCAATCTACAAAAAGAGTTAAAGATTTTAAAAGCTATTATTAAAATTGCTATATTGGTCTATTATGCTATGTTATATGTGTGTACATATTGTATGTCCACATGGGGAAATTTTATTAAGAGTTTTATTTTAAATGGCTTATAGATAAGATTGTCCATAAGTTTCTGCTGCTAAAATCAATCAAAGATACACTTTAATTGGTGTGACCTGAATCTGTGTATCATATGTTTTATACTTGTTGGTAGAAAGAAACTAAAAACATTTTAGATGGTTGTGCTTAAGTTTACTGGCTAAACAAACTACATCATGTTAGACATTTAAGAGGTGTTTGCAAAAACATGATTCTTAAAATTTCTAGAAGACATTGGACCTTCTGGTAAATGTTTTCTACAGTTGTTATCTAATGGTTGAAATGGTTTGCTAAGTATTCATGTAATATTGCTATTGTCAGCAAGTGATCTAGGACTTGATCCCTCATTTCTCTATTCTAAGCCCAACTTGTTCTTTCACTTCTATATTCTCTTCAAGGTAGGGAACTAATTCTATTATGAAGGAATCTGTAGGATGCACAATTTAATCTTTAGACCTTATAAAAGAGATGGCTAACATTTTTCTGTAATAGCATAGCCAAAATAATAGCTTAAATAATAATCTCATAGCTAGATTCACATCGCCATCAGCGAAGTATACAGTAAGTAGAAAAAACCTCCCTTTCAGACCAAAGGGAAAGAAAGTTTTAAAGTGAGAATATAATTTTCCTCATGGGCATTGTCTACCTTAGAAAAACTACTACAGAACATGCCTGTGACTATAGACTTGTAGTTCAGGCCACCAAAGATTAGAGATGGGACACGGGCACTCCCTTGACTTGCATCGTCTGGTCTGCTTTAACACAAACCTGGAGGAAAAGAAAGCTCGGCATCAGAAGCAATGGGTGGCAGGCCTATTAATGGCTGATTTGTACAGTGATCTGCCCTCAAGGAGACCCAACAGGCCAGTCCACTGCAGTGGCTTTCAATGTGGTAAGCCTGGGCTTCAGCAGAAGTCAGCTTATGAAGAGCCCTGGGAGCTCTGCCAAGAGTTGGATCACTGGAAATGGACCTGCCCTGGAGTCGAAGGATGCCCAGGTCAGAGCCACAGATCTTATTGGCTCTAAGCTGAAAAGCCCTTCACTCAGCCCAACTTCCAAAGTGACCACTGCAGTTGAGGGGACAGCCAAGTAGGGTCAGCAACATTGCAGGCAGAACTGTAAATTTCTTGTTAGAGATGCCCCCTGCCTTTACCTGGCCAGCGCTCCTCCCAGGCCAGCCAAGTCATGAAAGTCAACAGAGTGCCTTCCCCTAGGAGGTTCACACCTCCCTTAGGATATACCCCATGTGAAGAGATAGATAGGTCTGGGCCTCTGAATTTACAAGGCCTAAAGCCCACAAGATTCTTATCAAGCCCCTTCTATCAGGTTCTATTTGCCTCTCAATCAGAAAAGTTACGTGTAGCTTAGACAGCACCTTTCTTAGCTCCTCTAATAATGACTCTGTCCTTTGTTCTAGGCCCTGTCTAGTGCACTTGGGCCTCATTCCTTTGTAATCATAACCTCTACTCTACCACCAATGGCTCTACTCCCAACCTGGGTGTACTGATGGTTCTCTTCCCAACTTAATGCTGCATAATTGTTCAAACCTGGTAAATTACACTCAGGATCATTGTTTACTATCCTCACTCTGTCTTTTATGATCTTGTCTAAATATGATAGGAGTCGGCAAACTTGGAATGTTTCCATAGCCTTGGCAACTCATGACGACAGCCTAGGATGGTTACTGGCACCATAAACTAGAGTGTCAATTTGTTGGGTCAACAACAGGAGCCACTGTGCACTTGCTCCTCATGTGGGATCTCTGTCCTTAATGTGCTGTACATTGTGATTTAATGCTATAACTAGCACTCAAACAGTATGTTTCACTTTGTGTTTCTATGTGGGTGCAAACTGTTGAAATCTTTATACTAAATTGATCTTCTGTATATAAAGAGAATTGAAAATGAATCTTCATGTGAATGGAAGGGGAGAGGGTGTGGGAGAGGGGAGGGTTGCGGGTGGGAAGGAAGTTATAGGAGGGGGAAGCCATAGTAATGCATAAGGTGTACACTGGAAATTTATATTCATTAAATAAAAGTTAAAAAAAAAAGAAATATCCGGTTTTGTTTTGGCTACTCAACTCGAAATATTGTGAAAGCCTCTGTATTTGTGTTTTCTGAATACTATTGATGGACTTTATTGTTTTGAATGTTTTTTATCTGGGAACAATTAATTTTGTTCCGTAGAAACACTAATTGGTTCATCATGGGGACAAAAGCTCTACACATTCGTATTTTCTAGGGAGAAAGCTCGAGGAACTGCGTCAAACAAACATGATATTTCTGTTTGTATCGATGACATTTTATGCACTTGCCTAATAAAAAGACTTTGCTTTTCTCCAAAACATTTTTCTGTTATTTCTCGGTACACTTGATACGAAATCCATACCAGTTTGTCCGGATATGACTGGATGAAACCAGAAATATCCGGTTTTGTGTTGGCAAATTCAGTCCCAGATATTGCTACAGCCTCTGTGTTTGTGTTTTCCTATTATTATCCACGGATTTTTTGTTTTGAATGTTTTTTATTAGTGAACATTTTCTTTTGTTCTAGGAAACACTAATTGGTCCCACCTGGAGATACCAGTTCTAGACATTCATATTTTCTAGGGATAAAGCTAGAGGAACTCTGACAAACAAACATGATATTTCTGTTTGTATCGGTGACATTTTATGCACTTGCCTAACGAAAAGTCTTTGCTTTTATCCAAAACCATTTTTACTGTGATTTTCTCGGTCCATTGCATACGAATTCCAAACCAGTTTATCGCATATGACTGGATAAAACCGGAAATATCCGGTTTTGTTTTGGCTAACTGAATCCCAGATATTGCTACATTCTCTGTGTTTGTATATTCCTTATATTATCCACAGACTTCATTGTTTTGAATGTTTTTTATAAGGTAAAACTTAATTTTGCGCTTGGAATCACTAATTGGTTCCACATTAAGACACCAGCGATACACATTCTATTTTCTTGGGAGAAAGGAAGAGGAACTGTGGCAAAAAAGCTTAATATTTCTGTTGATATCATGATATTTTATGCACTAGCCTAACGAAAGACTTTGCTTTTCTCCAAAACCATTTTAATCTGATTTTCTCAGCGCAATGCATACAAATCCAAACCACTTTGTCTGGATATGACGGGATGAAACCAGAAATATCCGGTTTTGTTTTGGCTAACTCAATCCGAAATATTGCTACAGCCTCTGTGTTTGTGTTTTCTGGATATTATCGATGTACTTTATTGTTTTGAATGTTTTTATCAGGGAACATTTAATTTTGTACCGTTGAAACACAAATTGGTTCATCATGGGGACACAAGCTCTACACATTCTCATTTTCTAGGGAGAAAGCTAGAAGAACTGCGTCAAACAAACATGATATTTCTGTTTGTATAGATGACATTTATGCATTTGCCTAACGAAAAGACTTTGCTTTTCTCCAAAACAACTTGTACTGTGATTTTCTCGGTCATTTGCATATGAATTCCACACCAGTTTGTCCAGATATGACTGGATGGAACCGGAAATATCTGATTTTTTTTTTCTGACTCAATCCAAAATATTGCTACAGACTCTGTGTTTGTGTTTTCTGGATATCATCAATGTACTTTATTTTTTTTTGAATGTTTTTTATCGGGGATCATTTTATTTTGAGCTTGGATACAGTAATTGGTTCCACATGGAGACACCAGCTGAAAATGTTCGTATTTTATAGGGAGAAAGCTAGAGGAACTGCAGCAAACAAACATGATATTTCTGTAGGTATAGATGACATTTTATGCACTTGCCTAACTAAAAGACTTTGCTTTTCTCCAAAACCATTTGTATTGTGATTTTCTCTGTCCATTGCATACGAATTCCACACCAGTTTGTCCGGATATGACTGGATGAAACCAGAAATATCCTGTTGTCTTTTGGCTAACTCAATCCGAAATATTGTGAAAGCCTTTGTGTTTGTGTTTTCTGGATATTATCTTTGGACTTTATTGTTTTGAATATTTTTATCAGGGAACATTTAATTGTGTACCATTCAATCACTAATTGGTTCCTCATGGAGACACCAGCTCAACACATTCGTATTTTCTAGGGAGAAAGCTAGAGGAACTGCGGCAAACAAACATGATATTTCTGTTTGTGCAGATGACATTATATGCACTTGAATAACGAAAAGACTTTGCTTTTCTCCAAAACACTTTTTCTGTTATTTCTCGGTACACTTCATACGAAATCCACACCAATATGTCCGGATATGACTGGATGGAACCGGAAATATCTGGTTTTGTTTTGGCAAACTCAGTCCCAGATATTGCTACAGCCTCTGTGTTTGTGTTTTCCTATTATTATACACTGATTTTTGGTTTTGAATGTTTTTCATCAGTGAACATTTTTTTGATCTTGGAAACACAAATTGGTCCCATCTGGAGATACCAGCTCTACACATTCCTATTTTCTAAGGAGAAAAGTAGAGGAACCACGACAAACAAACATGATATTTCTGTTTGTATAGATGACATTTTATGCGGTTGCCTAACGAAAAGCCTTTGCTTTTCTCCAAAACCATTTTTAGTCTGATTTTCTCGGTCCATTGCATCTGAATTCCAAACGACTCTTTCCTGATATGACTGGAGGAAAACAGAAATATTCGGTTTTGTTTTGGCTAACTCAATCCGAAATATTGCTACAGCCTCTATGTTTGTGTTTTCTGGATATTATCGATGGACTTTATTGTTTTCAATGTTTTTATCAGGGAATATTTAATTTTGTACCATTGAAACACTAATTGGTTCATCATGGGGACACCAGCTCTACACATTCGTATTTTCTAGGGAGAAAGCTAGAGGAACTGTGACAAACAAACATGATATTTCTGTTTGTATCGATGACATTTTATGCACTTGCCTAACGAAAAGACTTTGCTTTTCTCCAAAATCAATTTTACTGTGATTTTCTCGCTCCATTGCATACGAATTCCACACCACTTTGTCCGGATATGACTGGATGAAACCGGAAATATTTGTTTTTTTTTTTAACTTTGCATTTCTATGTGATCAACTTTTTTTTTCTTTTTTTTTTAACTTTTATTTAATGAATATAAATTTCCAGTATACTGCTTATGGATTACAATGTCTTCCCCTTTCCATAATTTCCCTCCCACACGCAACCCTCCGCTCTCCCGCTCCCTCTCCCTTTCCATTCACATCAAGATTCATTTTCAATTCTAGTTATATACAGAAGATCAATTTAGTATAAATACTTCAACAGTTTGCACCCACATAGAAACACAAAGTGAAACATAATGTTTGAGTACTAGTTATAGCATTAAATCAAAATGTACAGTACATTAAGGACAGAGATCCCACATCAGGAGCAAGCGCACAGTGGCTCCTGTTGTTGACCCAACAAATTGACACTCTAGTTTATGGCGCCAGTAACCACCCTAGGCTGTCGTCATGAGTTGCCCAGGCTATGGAAGCCTTCCAAGTTCCCCGACTCTGATCATATTTAGACAAGGTCATAAAAGACAGAGTGAGGATAGTAACCAATGATCCTAAGAGTGGCATTAACCAGGTCTGAACAATTATACAGCATTAAGTGGGGAAGAGGACCATCAGTACACACAGGTTGGGAGTAGAGCCATTGGTGGTAGAGTAGAGGTTATGATTACAAAGGAATGAGGCCCAAGTGCACTAGACAGGGTCTAGAACAAAGGACAGAGTCATTATTAGAGGAGCTAAGAAAGGTGCTGTCTAAGCTACAAGTAATTTTTCTGATTGAGAGGCACATAGAACCTGATAGAAGGGGCTTGATAATAATCTGTTGGGCTTTAGGCCTTGTAAGTTAAGAGGCCCAGACCTATCTATCTCTTCACATGGGGTATATCGTAAGGGAGGGGTGAACCTCCTAGGGGAAGGCACTCTGTTGACTTTCATGACTTGGCTGGCCTGGGAGGAGCGCTGGCCAGGTAAAGGCAGGGGGCATCTCTAACAAGAAATTTACAGTTCTGCCTGCAATGTTGCTGACCCTACTTGGCTGTCCCCTCAACTGCAGTGGTCACTTTGGAAGTTGGGCTGAGTGAAGGGCTTTTCAGCTTGGAGCCAATAAGATCTGTGGCTCTGACCTGGGCATCCTTCGATTCCAGGGCAGGTCCATTTCCAGTGATCCAACTCTTGGCAGAGCTCCCAGGGCTCTTCACAAGCTGACTTCTGCTGAAGCCCAGGCTTACCACATTGAAAGCCACTGCAGTGGACTGGCCTGTTGGGTCTCCTTGAGGGCAGATCACTGTACAGATCAGCCATTAATAGGCCTGCCACCCATTGCTTCTGATGCCTAGCTTTCTATTCCTCCTGGTTTGTGTTAAAGCAGACCAGACGATGCAAGTCAAGGGAGTGCCCGTGTCCCATCTCTAATCTTTGGTGGCCTGAACTACAAGTCTATAGTCACAGGCATGTTCTGCAGTAGTTTTTCTAAGGTAGACAATGCCCATGAGGAAAATTATATTCTCACTTTAAAACTTTCTTTCCCTTTGGTCTGAAAGTGAGGTTTTTTTTTCTACTTACTGTATACTTCGCTGATGGCGATGTGAATCTAGCTATGAGATTATTAGTTAAGTTCTTATTTTGGCTATGCTATTACAGAAAAATGTTAGCCATCTCTTATAAGGTCTAAAGATTAAATTGTGCATCCTACAGATTCCTTCATAATAGAATTAGTTCCCTACCTTGAAGAGAATATAGAAGTGAAAGAACAAGTTGGGCTTAGAATAGAGAAATGAGGGAGCAAGTCCTAGATCACTTGCTGACAATAGCAATATTACATGAATACTTAGCAAACCGTTTAAACCCTTAGATAAGAACCTAATAAAACATTTACCGGAAGGTCCAATGCCTTCTATAAATTTTAAGAATCATGTATTTGAAAACATGTCTTAAATATCTAACATGATGTAGTTTGTTTAACCAGTAAACTTAAGCACAACCATATAAAATGTTTTTAGTTTCTTTCTACCAACAAGTTTAAAACATATGATACACAGATTCAGGTCATACAAATTAAAATATATCTTTGATTGATTTTAGCAGCTTAAATTTATGGACAATCTTATCTAAAAGCCATTTAAAATAAAACTCTTAATAAAATTTCCCCATGTGGACATACAATATGTACGCACATATAACATAGCATAATAGACCAATATCAAAATCCAAAATATCTGGTTGAAATAAGATTCCTTAAAATCATGACATAACATAGACCAAATCTGATCATTGTTACAAGGTGATTATTAAAGTCTTTGAAAATAAGCACATAGTTAAATAACCCATAGCTCTTCATCTCCTCCCTCTCTTTTTCCACTCTTAGATTTAATAGGGATCACTTTTCAGTTAAAATTTAAACACCTAAGAATAATTGTGTGTTAATTACTGAGTTTAACCAATAGTACTAGAACCACCACCACAACAACAAATACTAAAAAGGATAAAGTATTACATTGTACATCTAAAGTCAGGACAGGAACTGATCAGTTCATTGTTGCTTATAGTGTCCATTTCACTTAACAGGTTTCCCCTTTGGCGCTCAGTTGTCACCGATCAGGGAAAACAAATGATATTTTTCTCTTTGGGACTGGCTTAATTCACTCAGCATGATGTTTTCCAGATTGCTCCATCTTGTTGCAAATGACTGGGTTTCGTTGTTTCTTACTGCTGTATAGTATTCTATGGAGTACATGTCCCATAATTTCTTTATCCAGTGTACTGTTGATGGGCATTTGTGTTGGTTCCAGGTCTTAGCTATTGTGAATTGAGCTGCAATAAACATTAATGTGCAGATGGCTTTTTTATTTGCCAAATTAATTTCCTTTGGGTAAATTCCAAGGAGTGGGATGGCTGGGTTGTATGGTAGGGTTATGTTCAGGTTTCTGAGGAATCTCCAGACAGACTTCCATAGTGGCTTAACCAGTTTGCATTCCCACCAACAGTGAGTTAGTGTCCCTTTTTCCCCACATCCTCTCCAGCATCTGTTGTTGGTAGATTTCTGAATGTGAGCCATTCTCACCGGGGTGAGATGGAACCTCATTGTGGTTTTGATTTGCATTTCTCTGATTGCTAGTGATCTTGAACATTTTTTCATGTGTCTGTTGGCCATTTGGATTTCCTCTTTCGAAAAATGCCTATTGAGGTCCTTGGACCATCTCTTAAGTGGGTTGTTTGTTTTGTTGTTGTGGATTTTCTTGATTTCTTTGTAGATTCTGGTTATCAATCCTTTATCTGTAGTATAGTTTGCGAATATTTTTTCCCATTCTGTTGGTTGCCTCTTCACTTTCCTGACTGTTTCTTTATAAGTACAGAAACTTCTCAAATTGATGCAGTCCCAAATGTTAATTTTGGTTTTGACTGCCTGTGCTGTTGGAGTATTTTCCAGGAAGTCTTTGCCTGTGCCTATATCTTGCAGGGTTTCTCCAATGCTCTCTAATAATTTGATGGTTTCGGGTTGTAGATTTAAGTCTTTAATCCATGTTGAGTGAATTTTTGTGTAAGGTGATAGGTATGGGTCTTGCTTCAAGCTTCTGCACGTGGAAATCCAATTTTCCCAGTACCATTTATTGAATAGACTGTCCTTATTCCAGGGATTGGATTTGGATCTTTGGTCAAATATAAGTTGGCTGTAGATGTTTGGATTGATTTCTGGTGTTTCTATTCTGTTCCATTGGTCTATCCATCTGTTTCTGTACCAGTACCATGCTGTTTTGATAACAACTGCCCTGTAGTATGTCCTAAAATCAGGTATTGTGATGCCTCCGGCTTTGTTTTTGTTGTACAGGATTGCTTTGGCTATTCGAGGTCTTCTGTGTCTCCATATGAATTTCAGCATCATTTTTTCCAGATCTGAGAAGAAGGTCTTCGGGATCTTGATGGGTATTGCATTGAATGTATAAATTGCTTTTGGGAGAATAGACATTTTGATGATATTGATTCTTCCAATCCATGAGCATGGAAGATTTCTCCATGTTTTGGTATCCTCTTCTATTTCTTTCTGTAAGGTTTTGTAGTTTTCATCGTAGAGATCATTAACGTCTTTGGTTAAGTTTATTCCAAGGTATTTGATTGTTTTTGTAGCTATTGTGAATGGCATTGATTTTAGAAGTTCTTCCTCAGCCGTGGCATTGCCTGTGTATACAAAGGCTGTTGATTTTTGTGGATTGATTTTATATCCTGCTACTTTGCCAAACTCTTCGATGAGTTCCAGCAGTCTCTTAGTAGAGTTCTTTGGGTCCCCTAAATAAAGAATCATATCATCTGCAAAGAGGGATAGTTTGAGTTCGTCCTTCCCAATTTGTATCCCTTTAATTTCTTTTTCTTGCCTAATAGCTCTGGCCAAAACTTCCAGAACTATATTGAATAGCAGTGGTGAGAGAGGGCATCCCTGTCTGGTACCAGATTTCAGTGGAAATGCTTCTAACTTTTTCCCATTCAATAGGATGTTGGCCGTGGGTTTTTCATATATTGCTTTGATTGTATTGAGGAATGTTCCTTCCATACCCAGTTTGCTTAGAGTTTTCATCATGAAAGGGTGTTGTATTTTATCAAATGCTTTCTCTGCGTCTATTGAGAGAATCATATGGTTTTTCTTCTGCAGTCTGTTAATGTAGTGTATTCCGTTGATTGTTTTGCGAATGTTGAACCATCCCTGCATACCGGGGATGAATCCCACTTGGTCTGGGTGGATGATCTTTCTGATGTGTTGTTGCATACTATTGGCCAGAATTTTATTGAGGATTTTTGCATCTATGTTCATCAGGGATATTGGTCTGTAATTCTCTTTCAATATTGTGTCTCTTTCTGGCTTAGGAATTAAGGTGATGGTGGCTTCATAGAAAGAATTTGGGAGGATTCCCTCTTTTTCGATTGTTCTGAATAGTTTGAGAAGAATTGGAGTTAGTTCTTCTCTAAATGTCTGGTAGAACTCAGCAGTGAATCCATCTGGCCCTGGGCTTTTCTTTGTTGGGAGGGCCTTTATTACTGCTTCAATTTCTGTGTCAGTTATTGGTCTGTTTAGGTTTTGTATGTCTTCCTGGTTCAATTTAGGGAGGTTGTATGTGTCCAAGAATCTGTCCATTTCTGATAGATTTCCCTGTTTGCTGGCATACAAGTCCTTGTAGTAATTTCTGATGATTCTTTTTTATTTCTGTGGTGTCTGTTGTTATGTTTCCCATTTCATCTCTGATCCTATTGATTTGGGTCTTTTCTCTTCTTTTTTTAGTTAGTTGGGCCAATGGGGTGTCAATTTTGTTTATTTTTTCAAAAAACCAGCTCCTCGTTTGGCTGATTTTTTGTAATGTTTTTTTGGATTCAATCCTGTTGTTTTCTCTGATTTTAATTATTTCTCTTCTCCTACTGGGTTTGGGTTTGGTTTGCTGCAGATTTTCTAGATCCTTGAGATGACTTGACAGCTCATCTATTTGGTGCCTTTCCAATTTCTTGATGTAGGCACCTATTGATATAAACTTTCCTCTTAACACTGCTTTTGTTGTATCCCATAGGTTTTGGTATGTTGTGGTGTTATCCTCATTTACTTCCAGAAAATTTTTGATTTCTCTTTTAATTTCTTCTATGACCCATTGTTCATTCAGGAGCATGTTGTTCAATCTCCATGTGTTTGCACGTGCTCTAGGGATTCCTGAGTTGCCAATTTCCAATTTCATTCCTTTGTGGTCTGAGAAGCTGCATGGTATGATTCTAATTCTTTTGAATTTGCTGAGACTTGCTTTATGGCCTAGTATGTGGTCAATCCTAGAGAGGGTTCCATGTACTGCTGAAAAGAATGTAAAGTCCTTAGATGTAGGATGAAATGTTCTGTAGATATCTGTTAGATCCATTTGGACTATAGTGTCATTTAAATCTACTGTCTCCTTGTTGATCTTCTGTCCTGTTGATCTGTCTATCTCTGAGAGTGGAGTATTGAAGTCCCCCAGTACTATTGTATTGGGGTCTAAGTCTCCCTTTAAGTCCCTTAACAAGTCTTTTAAATAAGCTGGTGCCCTGTAATTAGGTGCATATACATTGATAATCGTTATATCTTCCTGTTGAATGGATCCCTTAATCATTACATAGTGCCCCTCTTTGTCTCTCCTAACAGTTTTTGTGGTAAAGTTTATGTTGTCCAATATTAAGATGGCTACGCCCGCTCTCTTTTCATTTCTGTTGGCGTGGTATATCTTTTTCCAGCCTTTCACTCTCAGCCTGTATGGATCATTGTTGGATAGATGGGTTTCTTGTAAGCAGCAAAAGGATGGGTTTTGTTCCTTAACCCAATCAGCCAATCGGTGTCTTTTAACTGGACAGTTCAAGCCATTAACATTTAATGTGACTATTGAGAAGGAGTAACTTTGCCCTGCCATTAGCCAAAGATACTTTCTAATATATGGTTTGAGATTCCTGTGATCTTTTGGTGTGAGTTTTCCTACCTTTACCTTCTTTCATATTGGTGACCGTGTTTCTGTGTTTCTGTATGTAACACATCTTTAAGCATCTTTTGCAGGGCTGGGCGAGTGGCGACAAATTCTTTCAATGTCTGTTTGCTGTGAAAGGTCTTTATTTCACCTTCATTTATAAATGAGAGCTTTGCAGGATATAATATTCTGGGCTGGCAGTTTTTCTCTCTTAGCAACTGGGCTATGTCTCGCCATTCTCTCCTAGCTTGTAGGGTTTCTGAAGAGAAGTCAGCTGTGAGTCTAATTGGAGATCCTCTGAGAGTAATCTGGCGTTTCTCTCTTGCACATTTTAGGATCTTTTTTTGTGTTTCACTGTGGTGAGTTTGATTACGACGTGTCGTGGTGAGGATCTCTTTTGGTCATGTTTATTAGGGGTTCTATGAGCTTCCTGTATTAGGATGTCTCTGTCTTTCTCCAAACCTGGGAAATTTTCTGCTAGTATCTCACTAAAAAGGCCTTCTAATCCTTTCTCTCTCTCCATGCCTTCAGGTACTCCTAGAACCCGAATGTTGGGTTTTTTAAGAGTATCCTGTAGATTCCTGACAGTATTTTTTAGATTTCTGATTTCTTCTTCTTTTCTTTGATTTGACTGTTTCCTTTCCTGTTCTCTGTCTTCTAAGTCTGATATTCTCTCTTCTGCTTCGCCCATTCTGTTTTTAAGACTCTCTAATGTGTTTGTCATTTGATCTATTGAATTCTTCATTTCATTATGATTTCTCGTCATTATCACCATTTCTTGTTCGACTAGTTGTTTCATTTCATTTTGATTCCTCCTTAATATTTCATTTTCACGAGAGAGATATTCTACCTTGTCCATTAAGGATTTCTGTAGTTCAAGAATTTGTTTTTGAGAACTTCTTAATGTTCTTATCAAATTTTTTGAGATCTGCTTCTTGTATTTCTTCAATCTCCTCATCTTCATAATCTTGAATTGGGGTGTCTTTTTCATTTGGGGGTGTCATAGTGTCTTCCTTGTTCTTGTTACCTCAGTTTTTGCGTTTGTTGTTTGGCATGTTGGAGATATTTGGTTTCTTCACTGTGGTGTTTTTTTCTTGTTACACTATGGCTCTATATTAAGTGGACTGTCTGCTTTCAGTGGTGCCTTAGAGGCTTGAGATGAGCGTGGACTGAGAGCTGTGTTTGGTTCCTCAGGGCTGAGGGTGTGTCAAAGATGGCACTCCCAGGTTAGGTGTGGTAAATCTCTCTCTTTTTTGATTCAAAAGGGAAGTAATTCCGCACAGCTGAACATAATTGGAGGTAGTTAGCAGGCAAATGATATACCCACAGGAGCCAGAGATCCGAAGCTCTTTCCCACGGACCACACAGGGAATCTCTGCTGCCCTCAGTGTGGGCTCCAAATCTCCTGCAGTCTCCCACTGGGTTGCCAAGTTAGATGCTAATCTCCTGTTATTTCACCCCTCCCCCCAGAGTCAGGTTTTTCTGTTAGGCTCAGGGCCGGTGCAGACCTGAGGTCGCCCTGCTTATGACGTATGTCCAAAATGGCGCCTGCTCTGTCTTGCTCGCTTTTGAGAGGTGAGCGGAAAGAGAGAAACTTGTGTCCGTATCGGTCGCTTTTTTTATTTTTTTCCTCTCTCTCTTCTAGTTAGCCTGGTGAACTTTTCCCCACGAAGTTTCAAGCCTCATTCCCTCTAGCCTCCTCTTTCCGCTTCCCCGCTGGTGTCTCGGGCTATTGTGGTTCGGCTCACCTCGCGTTCCAGCGCTTGTGCGTTGAGTCTGCTGCTGTTGTCCCAAACTTGGGCTCCCACACTCTCCACGCAGGTACACTGTGAATCACTAGTTCTGGAAGAGTTTCCTATGCTGTTTCATCCCCTACTCTTCCTTGACCCTGCAGTATCTCCACTTATATTAACCTGTCTCTCTCTCCGGACTAATCGTGTGCTCCGTTCCTATTCCGCCATCTTGCCGCCTCATCTGTTTTTTTTTTTTTTTTCTGACTCAATCCCATTTATTGCTACAGCCTCTGTGTATGTGTTATCTGGATATCATCAATGGACTTTATTTTTTTTTGAATGTTTTTTATCGGGGAACATTTTATTTTGAGCTTCGATACAGTAATTGTTTCCACATGGAGACACCACCTCTACATATTCGTATTTTCTAGGGAGAAAGCTAGAGGAACTGCGGCAAACAAACATGATATGTCTGTTTGTATCGATGACATTTTATGCAATTGCCTAACTAAAAGACTTTGCTTTTCTCCAAAACATTTTTCTGTTATTTCTCAGTACACTTGATACGAAATCCACACCAGTTTGTCTGGATATGACTGGATGAAACCAGAAATATCCGGTTTTGTTTTGGCAAACTCAGTCCCAGATATTGCTACAGCCTCTGTGTTTGTGTTTCCTATTATTATCAACGGATTTTTGGTTTTGAATGTTTTTTATTAGTGAACATTTTCTTTTGTTCTTCGAAACACTTATTGGTCCCACCTGGAGATACCAGCTCTACACATTCCTATATTCTAGGGAGAAAGCTAGAGGAACCGCGACAAACAAACATGATATTTCTGTTTGTATAGATGACATTTTATGCAGTTACCTAACGAAAAGACTTTGCTTTTCTCCAAAACCATTTTTACTATGATTTTCTAGGTCCACTGCATTGGATTGCAAATGACTTTTCCTGATATGACTGGATGAAACCAGAAATATTAGGTTTTGTTTTGGCTAACTCAATCCCAGATATTGCTACAGCCTCTGTGTGTTTTCTGGATATTATCGATGGACATTATTGTTTTGAATGTTTTTATCAGGGAACATTTAATTTTGTACCGTTGAAACAGTAATTAGTTCATCATGGGGACACCAGCTCTACACATTCGTATTTTCTAGGGATAAAGCTAGAGGAACTGCGGCAAACAAACATGGTATTTCTGTTTGTATCGATGACATTTTATGCACTTACCTAACGAAAAGACTTTGCTTTTCTCCAAAACGATTTTTACTGTGATTTTCTCAGTCCGTTGCATATGAATTCCAAACCAGTTTATCGGATAAGACTGGATGAAACCGGAAATATCCGGTTTTGTTTTGGCTAACTCAATCCCAGATATTGCTACATTCTCTGTGCTTCTATATTCCTGATATTATCCATGGACTTCATTGTTTTAAATGTTTTTTATAAGGTAAAATTTAATTTTGCGCTTGGAATCACCAATTGGTTCCACATGAAGGCACCAGCTCTACACATTCTATTTTCTTGGGAGAAAGCAAGAGGAACTGTGGCAAAAAAACATGATATTTCTGTTTGTATCGATGACATTTTATGCACTTGCCTAACGAAAAGACTTTGATTTTCTCCAAAACCATTTGTACTGTGATTTTCTCGGTCCATTGCACATGAATTCCACACCACTTTGTCCGGATATGACTGGATGAAACCGGAAATTCTGTTTTTTCTTTTTTTTGACTGAAACCCAAATATTGCAACAACATCTGTGTTTGTGTTTTCTGGATATTATCAATGGACTTTATTTTTTTTTGAATGTTTTTTATCAGGGAACATTTAATTTTGTACCATTGAAACACTAATTGGTTCATCATGCGGACACCAGCTCTACACATTCGTATTTTCTAGGGAGAAAGCTAGAGGAACTGCAGCAAACAAACATGATATTTCTGTTTGTCCAGATGACTTTTTATGCACTTGCCTAACAAAAAGACTTTGCTTTTCTACAAAACCATTTCCACTATGATTTTCTCGTTCCATTGCATACGAATTCCACACCAGTTTGTCTGGATATGACTGGATGAAACCGGAAATATCCGGTTGTGTTTTGGCTAACTCAATCCGAAATATTGTGAAAGCCTCTGTGTTTGTGTTTTCTGGATATTATCAATGGACTTTATTGTTCTGAATGTTTCAATCAGGGAACATTTCATTTTGTACCGCTGAAACACTAATAGGTTTATCATGGGAACACCAGCTCTACACATTCGTATTTTCTAGGTAGAAAGCTAGATGAACTGCGACAAACAAACATGATATTTCTGTTTGTATAGATGACATTTTATGCACTTGCCTAAAGAAAAGACTTTACTTTTCTCCAAAACCATTTGTACTGTGATTTTCTCAGTCCATTGCATACGAATTCCACACCACTTTGTCCGGATATGACTGGATGAAACCAGAAATATCCGGCTGTGATTTGGCTAACTCAATCCAAAATATTGCTACAGCCTCTGTGTTTGTGTTTTCTGGATATTATCGATGGAATTTATTGTTTTGAATATTTTTATCAGGGAACATTTAGTTTTGTACTGTTGAAACACTGATTGTTTCATCATGGGGACACCAGCTCTACATATTCGTATTTTCTAGGGAAAGCTAGAGGAACTGCGAAAAACAAACATGATATTTCTGTTTGTATAGATGATATTTTATGCACTTGCCTAACGAAAAGACTTTGCTTTTCTCCAAAACAATTTTTACTGTGATTATCTTGGTCCATTGCATTCGAATTCCAAACGACTCTTTCCTTATATGACTAGATGTAACAAGAAATATTCAGTTTTGTTTTGGCTAACTCAGTCACAGATATTGCTAGAGCTTCTGTGTGTTTTCTGGATATTATCGATGGTCTTTATTGATTTGAATGTTTTTATCAGGGAACATTTAATTTTGTACCGTTGAAACAGTAATTGGTTCATCATTGGGACACCAGCTCTACACATTCATATTTTCTAGGGAGAAAGCTAGAGGAACTGCGGCAAACAAACATGATATTTCTGTTTGTATCAATGACATTTTATGCACTTGCCTAACGAAAAGACTTTGCTTTTCTCCAAAACCATTTTTACTGTGATTTTCTCAGCCCATTGCATACGAATTTCACACCAGTTTGTCCGGATACGACTGGATGAAACCGGAAATATCCGGTTTTGTTTTGGCTAACTCAATCCCAGAAATTGCTACAGCCTCTGTGTTTGTGTATTCCAGATATTATCCACAGACTTAATTTTTTTGAATGTTTTTTATCAGGGAACATTTAATTTTGTGCTTGGAATCACTGATTGGTTCCCCATGGAGTCACCAGCTCTACCAATCATATTTTCTATGGAGATATCTAGAGGAACTGGGGCAAAGAAACATGATATTTCTGCTTGTATTGATGATATTTTATGCACTTGCCTAACGAAAAGACTTTGCTTTTCTCCAAAACCATTTTTTCTGTGATTTTTCTCAGCCCATTGCATCCGAATTCCACAACAGTTTGTCCGGATATGACTGGATGAAACCGGAAATATCCGGTTGTGTTTTGGCTAACTCAGTCCGAAATATTGCTACAGCCTCTGTGTTTGTGTATTCCTGATATTATCGATGGACTTTAGGGTTTTGAATGTTTTTATCAGGCAACATTTAATTTTGTGCTTGGAAACACTAATTGGTTCATCATGCGGACACCAGCTCTACACATTCGTATTTTCTAGGGAGAAAGCTAGAGGTACTGTGGCAAACAAACATATATTTCTGTTTGTATCGATGACATTTTATGCACTTTCCTAATGAAAAGATGTTGCTTTTCTCCAAAACAATTTGTACTCTGATTTTCTCGGTCCATTGCATATGAATTCCAAACCAGTTTTTCCGGATATGACTGGATGAAAACAAAAATATCCAGTTGTGTTTTGGCTAACATAATCCCAGATATTGTTACAGCCTCTTTGTTTGTGTTTACTGGATACTATCCTCGGACTTCATTGTTTTAATGTTTGTTATCAGGGAAGATTTTATTTTGAGCTTGGATACAGTAATTGGTTCCACAAGGAGATACCAGCTCTACATATTCATATTTTCTAGGGAGAAAGCTACTGGAACTCAGGCAAACAAACATGATATTTCTGTTTGTATAGATGACATTTTATGCACTTGCCTAACGAAAAGACTTTGCTTTTCTTCAAAACCATTTTTACTGTGATTTTCTCGGTCCATTGCATACAAATTCCACACCAGTTTGTCCAGATATGACTGGATGAAACTGGAAATATCCGGTTGTGTTTTGGCTAACTCAATCCCAGATATTGCTACAGCCTCTGTGTTAGTGTATTCCTGATATTATCCACGGACTTTATTGTTTTGAATGTTTTTTATAGGGGAACATTTAATTTTTTGCTTGGAATCACTAACTGGTTCCACATGGAGACACCAGCTGAACATATTCATATTTTCTAGGGAGAAAGCTGGAGGAACTGCGGCAAACATGATATTTCTGTTTGTATAGATGACATTTTATACACTTGCCTAACGTAAAGAATTTGCTTTTCTCCAAAACGCTTTTACTGTGACTATCTCGGTCCATTGCATACGAATTCCACACCAGTTTACAGGATATGAATGGATGAAACCGGAAATATCCGGTTTTGTTTTGGTTAGCTCTATCCCAGGTATTGCTACAGCCTATGTGTTTTGTTTTTCGGAAATTATAAACGGACTTTATTGTTTCGAATGTTTTTCATCAAGGAACATTTAATTTTGTTCTTGGAAACACTAATTGTTCTGCTTGGATACACCAACTCTACATATTTGTATTTTCTAGGGAGAAAGCTAGAGGAATTGCGGCAAACAAACATGATATTTCTGTTTGTTTCAATGACATTTCATGCACTTGCCTAACGAAAAGCCTTTGCTTTTCTCCAAAACCATTTTCACTGTGATTTTCTCGGTCCATTGCATACGAATTCCAAGCCACTTTGTCCGGATATGACTGGATGAAACCAGAAATATCTGGTTTTGTTTGGCTAACTCAATCCGAAATATTGCTACAGCCTCTGTGTTGTGTATTCCTGATATTATCCACGGACTTTACTTTTGTGAATGTTTTTTTTTTTATCAGGGAACATTTAATTTTGTGCTTGGAAACACTAATTGGTTCTACATGGAGACACCAGCTCTACATATTTTTATTTTCAGGGAGAAAGCTAGAGGAACTGCAGCAAACAAACATGATATTTCTGTTTGTATAGATGACATTTTATGCACTTGCCTAACGAAAAGCCTTTGCTTTTCTCCAAAACTGTTTTCACTGTGATTTTCTCGGTCCATTGCATACGAATTCCAAACCATTTTGTCCGCATATGACTGGATGAAACCAGAAATATCTGGTTTTTTTTTTTTTTTTTTTTTGGCTAACTCAATCCGAAATATTGCTAGAGACTCTGTGTTGTGTATACCTGATATTATCCACGGACTTTACTTTTTTGAATGTTTTTTTTTATCAGGGAAGATTTAATTTTGTGCTTGGAAACACTAATTGGTTCTACATGGAGACAACAGCTCTACATATTTTTATTTTCAGGGAGAAAGCTAGAGGAACTGCAGCAAACAAGCATGATATTTCTGTTTGTATAGATGACATTTTATGCACTTGCTTAACGAAAAGACTTTGCTTTTCTCCAAAAGCAATTTTACTGTGATTTTCTCTGTACATTGCATCCGAATTCCAAAAGCCTTTTTCCAGATATGACTGGATGAAACCAGAAATATCTGGTTTTGTTTTGGCTAACTCAATCCCAGATACTGCTAAGGCTCTGTGTTTGTGTTTTCCTGATATTATCCATTGACTTTATTGTTTTGAATGTTTTTTATCAGGGAATATTGTATTTTGAGCTTGGATACAGTAATTGTTTCCATATGCAGACACCAGCTCTACATATTCGTATTTTCTAGGGAGAATGCTAGAGGAAGTGTGGGAAACAAACATGATATTTCTGTTTGTATAGATGACATTTTATGGACTTGCATAAAGAAAAGACTTGACTTTTCTCCAAAACCATTTTTACTGTGATGTTCTCAGTTCATTACATATGAATTCCACACCAGTTTGTCCGGATGTGACTGGATGAAACCAGAAATATCCGGTCGTGTTTTGGCTAACTCTATCCGAAGTATTGTGAAAGCCTCTGTCTTTGTGTTTTCTGGATATTATCGATGGACTTTATTGTTTTGAATGTTTTTATCAGGGATCATTTAATTTTGTACCGTTGAAACACTAATTGGTTCATCATGGAGACACCAGCTCTACACATTCGTATTTTCTAGGGAGAAAGATAGAGGAACTGTGGCAAACAGACATGATATTTCTGTTTGTATCGATGATATTTTATTCACTTGCCTAACGAAAAGACTTTGGTTTTCTCCAAAACCTTTTTCATTGTGATTTTTTTGGTTCACTGCATATGTATTCCACACCACTTTGTCCGGATATGACTGGATGAAAACGGAAATATCTGGTTGTGTTTTGGCTAACTCAATCCGAAATATAGTGAAAGCCTCTGTGTTTGTGTTTTCTGGATATTATCAACGGACTTTATTTTTTGAATGATTTTATCAGGGAATTTTTAATTTTGTACTGTGGAAACACTAATTAGTTCATCATGGGATCACCAGCTGAACATATTCGTATTTTTTAGAGAGAAAGCTAGCGGAACTGCAGCAAACAAACACAATATTTATGTTTGTATCGATGATATTTTATGCACTTGCATAATGAAAAAACTTTGGTTTTCTCCAAAAGCATTTTTACTCTGATTTTCTCAGCCCATTGCATACGAATTCCACACCACTTTGTCTGGATATGACTGGATGGAACCAGAAATATCCGGTTGTGTTTTGGCTAACTCTATCAGAAATATTGTGAAAGCCTCTGTGTTTGTGTTTTCTTGATATTATCGATGGACTTTATTGTTTTGAATGTTTTTATCAGGGAACATATAATTTTTTACCATTGAAACAGTAATTGGTTCATCATGGGAACACCAGTTCTACACATTCCTATTTTCTAGGGAGAAAGCTAGAGGAACTGCGGCAAACAAACATGATATTTCTGTTTGTATAGATGACATTTTATGCACTTACCTAACGAAAAGACTTTGCTTTTCTCCAAAACCATATTTACTGTGATTTTCTCGGTCCATTGCATCCGAATTCCAAACGACTTTGTCCAGATATGACTGGATGAAACCAGAAATATCCGGTTGTGTTTTGGCTAACTCAATCGAAATATTGCTACAGCCTTTTTGTTTGTATTTTCTGGATATTATTGATGGACTTTATTGTTTTAAATATTTTTATCAGGGAACATTTAATTTTGTAGCATTCACACACTTATTGGTTCATCATGGCTACACCAGCTCTACACATTCGTATTTTCTAGGGAGAAAGCTCGAGGAACTGTGGCAAACAAACATGATATTTCTGTTTGTATAGATGACATTTTATGCACTTGCCTAACGAAAAGACTTTGCTTTTCTCCAAAACCATTTTACTGTAATTTTTTTGGTTCATTGCCTTTGAATTCCACACCAGTTTGTCCGGATATGACAGGATGAACCCAGAAATATCCAGTTGTGTTTTGGCGAACTCCATCCGAAATATTGTGAAACCCTCTGTGTTTGTGTTTTCTGGATATTATCAATGGACTTTATTTATTTTTTTTAGTTTTTATTTAATGAATATAAATTTCCAGTGTACAGCTTATGGATTACTATGGCTTCCCCCTCCCATAACTTCCCTCCCACATGCAACCCTACCCTCTCCTGCTCCCTCTACCCTTTCATTTGCATCAATATTCATTTTCAATTCTCTTTATATACAGAAGATCAATTTAGTATATATGAAGTAAAGATTTCTACAGTTTGCACCCACAAAGAAACACAAAGTGAAAAATAATGTTTGAGTACTAATTATAGCATTAAATCACAATGTACAGTACATTAAGGACAGAGATCCCACATGAGGATCAAGTGCACAGTGGCTCCTGTTGTTGACCCAACAAATTGACACTCTAGTTTATGGTGCCAGTAACCATCCTAGGCTGTCGTCATGAGTTGCCAAGGCTATGGAAGCATTCCAAGTTTACCGACTCTGATCATATTTAGACAAGGTCATAAAAGATAGAGTGAGGATAGTAACCAATGATCCTAAGAGTGGCATTTACCAGGTTTGAACAATTATACAGCATTAAGTGGGGAAGAGGACCATCAGTACACACAGGTTGGGAGTAGAGCCATTGGTGGTAGAGTAGAGGTTCTGATTACAAAGGAATGAGGCCCAAGTGCACTAGACAGGGCCTAGAACAAAGGACAGAGTCATTATTAGAGGAGCTAAGAAAGGTGCTGTCTAAGCTACAAGTAATTTTTCTGATGGAGAGGCAAACAGTACCTGATAGAAGGGGCTTAATAATAATCTGGTGGGCTTTAGGCCTTGTAAATTCAGAGGCCCAGACCTATCTATCTCTTCACATGGGGTATATCCTAAGGGAGGTGTGAACCTCCTAGGGGAAGGCACTCTGTTGACTTTCATTACTTGGCTGGCCTGGGAGGAGCACTGGCCAGGTAAAGGCAGGGGGCATCTCTAACAAGAAATTTACAGTTCTGCCTGCAATGTTGCTGACCCTACTTGACCAAACCCTCAGCTGCAGTGGTTACTTTGGAAGCTGGGTTGAGTGAAGGGCTTTTCAGCTTAGAGCCATTAAGATCTGTGGCTCTGACCTGGGCATCCTTCGACTCCAGGGCAGGTCCATTTCCAGTGATCCAACTCTTGGCAGAGCTGCCAGGGCTCTTCACATGCTGACTTCTGCTGAAGCCCAGGCTTACCACATTGAAAGCCACTGCAGTGGACTGGCCTGTTGGGTCTCCTTGAGGGCAGATCACTGTACAGATCAGCCATTAATTGGCCTGCCACCCATTGCTTCTGATGCCGAGCTTTCTTTTCCTCCTGGTTTGTGTTAAAGCAGACCAGACGATGCAAGTCAAGGGAGTGCCCGTGTCCCATCTCTAATCTTTGGTGGCCTGAACTACAAGTCTATAGTCACAGGCATGTTCTGTAGTAGTTTTTCTAAGGTAGACAATGCCCATGAGGAAAATTATATTCTCACTTTAAAACTTTATTTCCCTTTGGTCTGAAAGGGAGGTTTTTTCTACTTACTGTATACTTCGCTGATGGCAAAGTGAATCTAGTATGAGATTATTATTTAAGTTCTTATTTTGGCTATGCTATTACAGAAAAATATTAGCCATCTCTTTTATAAGGTCTAAACATTAAATTGTGCATCCTACAGATTCCTTCATAATAGAATTAGTTTCCTACCTTGAAGAGAATAGAGAAATGAAAGAACAAGTTGGGCTTAGAATAGAGAAATGAGGGAGCAAGTCCTAGATCACTTGCTGACAATAGCAATATTACATGAATACTTAGCAAACCATTTCAACCATTAGATAACAACTTAAGAAAACATTTACCAGAAGGTCCAATGCCTTCTAGAAATTTAAGAATCATGTATTTGAAAACACCTCTTAAATATCTAACATGGTGTAGTTTGTTTAGCCAGTAAACTTAAGCACAACCATCTAAAATGTTTTTAGTTTCTTTCTACCAACAAGTATAAAACATATGATACACAGATTCAGGTCACACCAATTAAAATGTATCTTTGATTGATTTTAGCAGCTTAAATTTATGGACAATTTTATCTATAAGCCATTCAAAATAAAACTCTTAATAAAATTTCCCCATGCGGACATACAATATGTACACACATATAACATAGCATAATAGACCAATATAGCAATTTTAATAATAGCTTTTAAAATCTTTAACTCTTTTTGTAGATTGCCAGTTGATTTGAATTGCTTTTTGTTTTTAGTAACCTCATTAACCATACTTTCTCTCAGTTGGTACTGTTAATACATTATTGGCTTCATCTGTTTACAGAGCCATCCCAAAGTACTGAATGCAATAGAAGTGGCTGGAAAAAGTCCATAGGAACCTATAGGAGGACAGCTAAACACAGAACCAACAACACTTTAGTTTTATGAGCAGCACACCATATATAACTGTGGATGACAAAAGACTTTAAGTCACCATGTTTAAAATTATAAACTCATCAACCAACAAGAGGCATTTGCTTACTTCACAGTATTTTTGAAAGCACCTGTAGGATTTTACAAGTATTTAACCCTTTAGGCCTCTGGGGCTTTCTCATTAAGATAACTATCATGTCTAGTAACACAAGATCATTAGATGTTTTAATTCTCAAACATTTGTATCAATAGCATTTTCCATTATAGAAACTGAAAGTCTGGTACCACATCACATCCTGACAGTCCTTCTAATATAATCCAAATAGCCTGCTTAGTTGGTGTCTCTATAAGATGAGAGACATAGGTCCTTCGATTTTTTCAGTTGGGCCCAAACTGGAAAAACCAAAGTCCAGGATTTACTGGAAATTTTAGAGACCAGATTGTTTGAAACTTTGATTTTTTGAATGCCTGTCAAGAATGCCAAGAAGGCTCAAAATCCAAACTATCTGGTTGAAATAAGATTCCTTAAAATCATGACATAGCATAGACCAAATTTGATCATTGTTACAAGGTGATTATTCAAATCTTTGAAAATAAGCACATATTTAAATAACCCATAGCTCTTAATAAAAATTCAGCTGTTTTTGAACAATTGGAATTGAACAGACATCAAGAGCACATAATAGATTACTTTAACACATTGCTTTAACAGAGCATAAGAGTTTAATTCGATGTCAAAGAGAAATTGAGCTTCCTGTGATCTTTTGCTGTGAGGTTTCCTTCCTTTACCTTCTTTCATATTGGTGACCGTGTTTCTGTGTTTCTGTGTCTAACACATCTTTAAGCATCTTTTGCAGGGCAGGATGAGTGGCAACAAATTCTTTCAGTTTCTGTTTGCTATGAAAAGTCTTAATTTCACCTTCATTCACAAATGAGAGCTTTGCAGGATATAGTATTCTGGGCTGGCAGTTTTTCTCTCTTAGTACCTGGGCTATGTCTCGCCATTCCCTTCTAGCTTGTAGGGTTTCTGATGAGAAGTCTGCTGTGAGTCTAATTGGAGATCCTCTAAGAGTGATCTGACGTTTCTCTCTTGCACATTTTAGGATCTTTTCTTTATGTTTCACTGTGGTGAGTTTGATTACAACATGTCGTGGTGAGGATCTCTTTTGGTCATGTTTATTAGGGGTTCTATAAGCTTCCTGTATTAAGATGCCTCTGTCCTTCTCCAACCCTGGGAAATTTTCTGCTAGTATCTCACTGAAAATGCCTTCTAATCCTTTCTCCCTCTCCATGCCTTCAGGAACTCCTAGAACCCGAATGTTGGGTTTTTTAATAGTATCCTGTAGATTCCTGACAATGTGTTTTAGATTTCTGATTTATTCTTATTTTCTTTGGTTTGCCTGTTTCCTTTCCTGTTCTCCATCTTCTAAGTCTGATATTCTCTCTTCTGCTTTGCCCATTCTGTTTTTAATGCTCTCTAATGTGTTTGTCATTTGATCTATTGAATTCTTCATTTCATTATGATTTCTCATCACTATCACAGTTTCTTGTTCCACTAGTTGTTTCATTTCATTTTGATTCCTCCTTAATATTTCATTTTCACGAGAGAGATTTTCTATCTTCTCCATTAAGGATTTCTGTAGTTCAAGAATTTGTTTTTGAGAACTTCTTAATGTTCTTATCAATTTTTTGAGATCTGCTTCTTGCATTTCTTCAATCTCAAGATCTTCATAATCTTGAATTGGGGTGTCTTTTTTATTTGGGGGCGTCATAGTGTCTTCCTTGTTCTTGTTACCTCGGTTTTTGCATTTGTTGTTTGGCATGTTGGAGATATTTGGTTTCTTCACTGTGGTGTTTTTTCTTGTTGCACTATGGCTTTTTATTAAGTGGACTGTCTGCTTTCAGTGGAGCCTTAGAGGCTTGAGATGAGTGTGGACTGAGAGCTGTGTTTGGTTCCTCAGGATTGAAGGTGTGTCAAAGATGACACTCCCAGGTTAGCTGTGGTAAATGTCTCTTTCTTTTTTTGATTCAAAAGGGAAGGAATTCTGCACAGCTGAACGTAATTGGAGGTAGTTGGCAGGCAATTGATATACCCACAGGGGCCAGAGATTGGAAGCTCTTTCCCAAGGACCACACAGGAAATCTGTGCTGCCCTCAGTGTGGGCTCCAAATCTCCTGCAGTCTCCCACTGGGTTGCCAAGTTAGATGCTAACCTCCTGTTATTTCACCCCTCCCCCCAGAGTCAGGTGTTTCTGGTAAGCTCAGGGCCGGTGCAGACCTGAGGTCACCCTGCCTATGACTTATGTCCAAAATGGCACCTGCTCTGTCTTGCTCGCTTTTGAGAGGTGAGCGGAGAGAGAGAAACTTGTGTCTGTATCGGTCACTTTTTTATTTTTTTGCCCTCTTTCTTCTAGTTAGCCTGGTGAATTTTTCCCCACGGAGTTTCAAGCCTTGTTCCCTCTAGCCTCCTCTTTCCACTTGCCTGCTGGTGTCTCGGGCTATTGACGTTCGGGTCACCTCGCGTTCCAGCACTGGTGTGTTGAGTCTGCCGCTGGTGTCCCGAACTTGGACTCCCATGCTCTCAACGCAGGTACACTGTGAATCACTAGTTCCAGAACTGTTTCCTCTGCTGTTTCATCCGCTACACTTCCTTGACCCTGCAGTATCTCCACTTATAAAAAACTGTATCTCCCCAAGACTAATAGTGTGCTCCCTGCCCATTATGCCATCTTGCTGAACTCACAGGAACATTTATTTTTGTACTGTAGAAACATTAATTGGTTCATCATGGGGACACCAGCTCTACACATTCGTATTTTCTAAGGATAATGCTAGAGGAACTGTGGCAAACAAACATGATATTTCTGTTTGTATCGATGAATTTTATGCACTTGCCTAACAAAAAGACTTTCCTTTTCTCCAAAACCATTTGTACTGTGATGTTCTCAGTCCATTGCATACGAATTCAACACCACTTTGTCCAGATATGACTGGATGAAACCAGAAATAGCCGGGTGTTTTCGCTAACTTAATCAGAAATATTACTACAGCCTCTGTGTTTGTGTTTTCTGGATATTATCGATGGTTTATTGTTTTGAATGTTTTTATCAGGGAACATTACATTTTGTAATGTTGAAATACGAATTGGTTCATAATGGGAACACCAGCTCTACACATTCATATTTCCTAGGGAGAAAGCTAGAGGAACTGCGGCAAACAAACATGATATTTCTGTTTGTATAGATGGCATTTTATGCACTTGCCTATCAAAACGACTTTGTTTTTCTCTGACCGTTTGTACTGTGATTTTCTCCATCCATTGCATACGAATTCCACTCCACTTCATGCGGATATGACTGAATGAAACCAGTAATATCCGGTTCTGTTTTAGCTAACACAATCCGAAATATTGCTACAGCCTCTGTGTTTGTGTATTCTGATATTATACATGGACTTTATTATTTTGAATGAATTTTTTCAGGGAACACTTAATTTTGTACCGTTGAAACACTAATTGGTTCATCATGGGAACAAAAGCTATACACATTCGTATTTTCTAGGGAGAAAGCTAGAGGAACTGCGGCAAACAAACATGATATTTCTGTTTGTATAGATGACATTTTATGCACTTGCCTAAGGAAAAGACTTTGCTTCTCTCCAAAATCATTTTTATTGCGATTTCCTCCATGCGTTGCATAAGAATTCCACACCACTTTGTCCAGATACGACTGGATGAAAGCAGAAATATCCGGTTGTGTTTTGGATAACTCAACCCTAAATATTGTGAAAGCCTCTGTGTTTGTGTTTCTGGATGTTATCAATGGACTTTATTGTTTTGAAGGTTTTTATCAGGGAACATTTAATTTTGTACAATTGAAACAGTAATTGGTTCATCATGGGGACACCAGCTCTAAACGTTCTTATTTTCTAGGAAGAAAGCTAGAGGAACTAGACAGAGAAACATAATATTTCTGTTTGTATAGATAACATTTTATGCACTTGCCTAACGAAAATCTTTGCTTTTCTCCAAATCCATTTTTACTGTGATTTTAACGGTCCATTGCATACGAATTCCACTCCACAATTTCGGGATATGACTGGATGAAACCAGAAATATCCGCTTGTTTTTTGGGTCACTCAATCCCAGATATTGCTACAGCCTCTGTGTTTGTGTATTCCTGATATTATCCATGGACTTTATTTTTTTTAATGTTTTGTTTTTTTCAGGGAACATTTAATATTGTGCTTGGAAAAAAAAATTTGTTCATCATGGGGACACCAGCTATACACATTCGTATTTTCCAGGGAGAAAGCTAGAGGAACTGCGGCAAACAAACATGATATTTCTGTTTGTATCGACGACATTTTATGCACTTGCTTAACGAAAAGCCTTTGCTTTACTCCAAAACCATTTGTACTGTGATTTTCTCGATCTATTGCATACGAATTCCAAATGACTTTTTCCTGGATATGACTGGATGAAACCAGAAATATCCGGTTGTGTTTTGGCTAACTCAATCCAAAATATTGTGAAAGACTCCTTGTTTGTGTTTTCTGGATATTATCGATGGACTTTATGGTTTTGAATTCTTTTTATCGGGGAATATTTTATTTTGAGGTTGGATACAGTAATTGGTTCCACATGGAGACACCAGCTCCTCAAATTCGTATTTTCTAGGGAGAAAGCTAGAGGAACTGTGGCAAACAAACATGATATTTTTGTTTGTATAGATGACATTTTATGCACTTGCCTAAGGAAAAGGCTTTGCTTTTCCCCAAAACCATTTGTACTGTGATTTTCTCGGTCCATTGTATACGAATTGCACACCAGTTTGTCCGGATATGACTGGATGAAACCAAAAATATCAGGTTGTGTTTTGGCTAACTCAATCCGAAATATTGTGAAGGCCTCTGTGTTTGTGTTGTCTGGATATTATCGATGGACTTTATTGTTTTGAATATTTTTATCAGGGAACATTTACTTTTGTACCGTAAAACACTAATTGGTTCCACATGGGGACACCAGCTCTACACATTCATATTATCTAGGGACAAAGCTAAAAGGAACTGCGCAATCACACATGATATTTCTGTTTGTATAGATGACATTTTATGCAATTATCTAACGAAAAGACTTTGCTTTTCTCCAAAACCATGTGTACTGTGATTTTCTCAGTGCATTGCATACGAATTCCGCACCAGTTTGTCCGGATATGGCTGGATGAAAGCGGAAATAACCGGTTTTGTTTGTCTAACTCAATCCGAAATATTGTGAAAGCCTCTGTGTTTGTGTTTTCTGGATATTATCAATGGTTTTTATTGTTTTGAATGTTTTTTTTTCGGGGAACATTTAATCTTGTGCTTGGATACATTAATTGGATCCACATGGAGACACCAGCTCTACATATTCGTATTTTCTACGTAGAAATTGTACTGTGATTTGCTCGGTCCATTGCATGTGAATTCCACACCAGTTTGTCTGGATGTGACTGGATGAAAACAAATATATCCGGTTTTCTTTTGGCTAACACAATCCCAGTTATTGCTACAGCCTCTGTGTTTGTGTTTTCTGGATATTCTCAACGGACTTTATTTTTTTCAATGTTTTTTATCAGGAACATTTAATTTTGAGCTTGGTTACAGAAATTGTTTCCACATGGAAACACCAGCTGTACATTTTCGTATTTTCTAGGTAGAAAGCTAGAGGAAAAGCGGCAAACAAACATGATATTTCTGTTTGTATATATGACATTTTATGCACTTGCCTAACGAAAAGACTTTGCTTTTCTCCAATACCATTTTTACTGTGATTTTCTCAGTCCATTGCATACGAATTCCACAACACTTTGTCCGGATATGACTGTATGAAAGCAGAAATATCCGGATGTGTTTTGGCTAACTCAATCCGAAATATTGTGAAAACCTCTGTATTTCTGTTTTCTGGATAATATCGATTTACTTTATTGTTTTGAATGTTTTTTATCGGGGAACATTTAATTTTGTGCTTGGAAACGCTAATTAGTTCCACATGGGGACACTAGCTCTACACATTCGTATTTTCTAAGGAGAAAGCTAGAGGAACTGAGGCAAACAAACATGATATTTCTGTTTGTATAGATGACATTTTATGCACTTGCCTAACGAAAAGACGTTGCTTGTCTCTAAATCCATTTTTACTGTGATTTTCTCGGTCCATTTCATACTAATTCCAAACCATTGTGTCCGGATATGACTGGATGAAACGAGAAATATCCGGTTGTGTTTTGACTAACTCTATCCGAAATATTGCTACAGACTCTGTGTTTCTGTTTTCTGTATATTATCCACGGACTTTATTGTTTTGAATGTTTTTTATCGGGGAACATTTTATTTTGAGCTTGGAAACATTAACTGGTTCCACATGGAGACACCAGCTCTACACATTCGTATTCTCTGGGGAGAAAACTAGAGGAACTGCGGCAAACAAACATGATATTTCTGTTTTTATAGATGACATTTTATGCACTTGCCTAACGAAAAGACGTTGCTTTTCTATAAAACCATTTTTACTCTGATTTTCTCGGTCCATTGCATACGAATTCCAAACCAGTGTGTCCGGATAAAACTGGATTAAAGCAGAAATATCCGGTTTTGTTTTGGCTAACTCTATCCGAAATATTGCTACAGACTCTGCGTTTGTGTTTTCTGGATATTATCGATGGACTTTATTTTTGCGAATGTTTTTATTAGTGAACATTTCATTTTGTACCGTTGAAGCACAAATTGGTTCATCATGGGGACACCAGCTCCACACAATCGTATTTTCTAGGGTGACAGCAAGAGGAACTGCGGTAAACAAACATGATATTTCTGTTTGTATAGATGACATTTTATGCCCTTGCCTAACGAAACGACTTTGCTTTTCTACAAAACCATTTTTACTGTGATTTTCTCAGTCCATTGCATACGAATTCCACACCAGTATGTCTGGATATGACTGGATGAAACAAGAAATATCCCTTTGTGTTTTGGCTAACTCAATCGCAGATATTGCTGCAACCTCTGTGTTTGTGTATTCCTGGTATTATCCATGGACTTTATTATTTTCAATGCTTTTTTTTTTCAGGGAACATTTAATTTTGTGCTTGGAAACACTAATTCGTTCCACATGGATATACCAGCTCTACATATTCGTATTTTCTAGGGAGAAAGCTAGAGGAACTGCGGCAAATAAGCATGATATTTCTGTTTGTATAGATGACATTTTATGCACTTGCCTAACGAAACGACTTTGCTTTTCTCCAAAACCATTTTTACTGTGATTTTCTCGGTCCATTCCATAGGAATTCCACACCAGTTTGTCCGGATATGACTGGATGAAACCGGAAATATCCGGTTTTGTGTTGGCTAACACAATCCCATATATTGCTACACCCTCTGTGTTAGTGTATTCCTGATATTATCCACGGACTTTATTTTTTTGAAAGTTTTTTATCAGGGAACATTTAATTTTGTACCATTGAAACACTAATTGGTTCATCACTGGGAAAACTGCTGTACACATTTGTATTTTCTAGAGAGAAAGCTAGAGGAACTGCGGCAAAGAATCATGATATTTCTGTTTGTATGGATGATATTTTATGCACTTGCCTAACGAAAAGAATTTGCTTTTCTCCAAAACCATTTTTACTCTGATTTTCTCAGCCCATTGCATACGAATTCCACCACTTTGTCCGGATATGACTGGATGAAAACAGAAATAACCGGTTGTGTATTGGATAACTCAATCCAAAATAATGTGAAAGCCTCTGTGTTTGTGTTTTCTGGATATTATCGATGGACGTTATTGTTTTGAATGCTTTATGAGGGAACATTTAATTTTCTACCGTTGAAACACTAATTGGTTCATCATGGGGACACCAGCTCTACACATTCTTATTTTCTAGGGAGAGAGCTACAGGAAGTGCGGCAAAGAAACATGATATTTCTCTTTGTATAGATGACATTTTATGCACTTGCCTATCGAAACGACTTTGCTTTTCTCCGAACCATTTTTACTCTGATTTTCTCAGCCCATTGCATACGAATTCCACACCATTTTGTCCGGATTTGAGTGGATGAAACCGGAAATATTTGGGTTTTTTTTTTTTGCTAACTTAATGCCAAATATTGCTACAGCCACTGTGTTTGTGTTTTCTGGATATTATCAACGGACTTTATTTTTTTGAATGTTTTTTTATTAGGGAACATTTAATTTTGAGCTTGGATACAGTAATTGGTTCCCCATGGAGACACCAGCTGAACATATTCGTATTTTCTAGGGAGAAAGATAGAGGAACTGCGGCAAATGAACATTATATTTCTGTTTGTTTAGAAGACATTTTATGCACTTGCCGAATGAAAACACGTTGCTTTTCTCCAAAACCATTTGTACTGTGATTTTCTCAGTCCATTGCATACGAATTCCGGTCCACTTTGTCCGGATATGACTGGATGAAAACAAAAATATTCAGTTGTGTTTTGTCTAACTCAATCCCAGATATTGATACTGCCTCTGCGTTTGTGTTTTCTGGATATTATCGATGGAATTTATTGTTTTAATATTTGTTATCGGGGAACATTTTATTTTGACCGTGGATACAATAATTGGTTCCACAACGAGACACCTGCTCCACATATTCATATATTCTAGGGAGAAAGCTAGAGGAACTGCGGCAAACAAACATGATATTTCTGTTTGTATAGATGATATTTTATGCACTTGCCTAACAAAAAGACTTTGCTTCTCTCCAAAAAATTTTTACTGTGATTTTCTCGTTCCATTTCATACGAATTCCACACCAGTTTTTCCAGATATGACTGGATGAAAGCGGAAATGTCCGGTTTTGTTTTGGTTAACTCAATCCCAGATATTGCTACAGACTCTGTGTTGGTGTATTCCTGATATTATCCCTGGACTTTATTTTTTTTTAATGTTTTTTATCAGGGAATATTGAATTTTGTTCTGGGAACACTAATTTGTTCCACATGGAGACACCAGCTCTACACATTAGTTTTTCTAGCAAGAAAGCTAGAGGAACTGCGGCAAACAAACATGATATTTGTGTTTGTATAGATGACATTTTATGCACTTGCCACATGAAAAGACTTTGCTTTTCTCCAAAACCATTTTTACTGTGATTTTCTCGGTCCATTGCATAGGAATTCCACACCACTTTGTCCGGATATGACTGGATGAAACCAGAAATATCCGGATGTCTTTTGTCTAACTCAATCCGAAATACTGTAAAAGCCTCTGTATTTGTGTTTTCTGGAGGTTATCTATGGACTTTATTGTTTTGAATGTTTTTATCTGTGAACATTTAATTTTGTACCATAGAAACACTAATTGATGCATCATAGGGACACCAGCTCTACACATTCGTATTTACTAGGTAGAACCTAGAAGAACTGTGGCAAACAAACATGATATATCTGTTTGTATACATGACATTTTATGCACTAAGCTAACAAAAAGAGTTTGCTTTTCTCTAAACCATTTTTACTGTGATTTTCTCGGTCCATTGCATACAAATTCTGCACTACTTTGTCCGGATATGACTGGATGAAACCGGAAATATCTGGTTTTGTTCTGGCTAACTCAATCACAGATATTGCCACAGCCTCTGTGTTTGTGTATTCCTGATATTATCCATGGACTTTATTGTTTTGATGTTTTTTATCGGGGAACATTTAATTTTGTGCTTGGAATCACTACTTGGTTCCACATGGAGCCACCAGCTCTACACATTCCTATTTTCTAGGGAGAATTCTAGAGGAACTGCGACAAACAAACATGATATTTCTGTTTGTATAGATGACATTTTATGCAATTGCCTAACGAAAAGACTTTGCTTTTCTCCAAAACCATTTTTACTGGGATTTCCTCTGTCCATTCCATACGAATTCCACACCACTTTGTCCAGATATGACTGGATGACACCAGAAATATCCGGTTGTGTTTTGGCTAACTCAATCCGAAAAATGTGAAAGTCTCTGTGTTTGTGTTTTCTGGATATTATCGATGCACCTTAGTGTTTTGAATGTTTTTATCAGGGAACATTTAATTTTGTGCTTGAAAACACTAATTGCTTCATCAGGGGGACACCAGCTCTACACATTCATATTTTCTATGGAGAAAGCTGAAGGAACTGCGGCAATAAATCATGATACTTCTGTTTGTATTGATGACATTTTATGCACTTGCCTAACAAAAAGACTTTGCTTTTCTGCAAAACCATTTTCACAGTGATTTTCTCGGTCCATTGCATCTGAATTCCAAACGACTTTGTCCGTATATGAGTGAATAAAACAAGAAATTTCCAGTTGTTCTTTTGCTAACTCAATGCGAAATATTGTGAATGTTTTTGTGTTTGTGTTTTCTGGATATGATCGATGGAGTTTATTGTTTTGAATGTTTTTTTCAAGGAACATTTAATTTTGTACCCTAGAAACACTAATTGGTTCATCATGGGGACACCAGCTCTGCACATTCGTATTTTTCTAGGGAGAAAGCTAGAGGAACTGCGGCAAACAAACATGATATTCCTGTTTGTATAGATGACATTTTATGCACTTGCCTAACAAAATGACTTTGCTTTTCTCCAAAACCATTTTTACTGTGATTTTCACGGTCCATTGCATATGAATTCCACACCAGTTTTACCGGATATGACTGGTTGAAACCGGAAATGTCAGGGTTTTTTTGGCTAACTCAATCCCAGATATTGCTACAGCCTCTGTGTTTGTGTATTCCTGATATTATCCATGGACTTCATTGTTGTGAATGTTTTTTATAAGGGAACATTTAATTTTGTGCTTGGAATCACCAATCAGTTACACATGGAGACACCAGCACTACACATTCATATTTTCTAGAGAGAAAGCTAGAGGAACTGCTGCAAACAAACATGATATTTCTATTTGTATGGATGACTTTTTATGCACTGCCTGAAGAAAAGACTTTGCTTTTCTCTAAAATCATTTTTACTGTGATTTTCTTGGTCCATTACACAGGAATTCCACACCAGTTTGTCCAGATATGACTGGATGAAACCGGAAATATCCAGTATTGTTTTTGCTAACTCTATCCCTGATATTGCTACAGCCTCTGTGTTAGTGTATTCCTGATATTATCCACGGAATTTATTATTTTGAATGTTTTTTATCTGGGAATATTTTATTTTGTGCTTGGATACAGTAATTTTTCCCCCTGGAGTCACAAGCTCTATATATTCGAATTTTCTAAGGAGAAAGCTAGAGGAACTTCGACAAACAAACATGATATTTCTGTTTGTATCGATGACATTTTAGGCAGTTGCCTAACGAAAAGACTTTGCTTTTCTCCAAAACCATTTTTACTCTGATTTTCTCAGACCATTGCATATGAATTCCACACCACTTTGTCTGGATATGACTCGATGAAAACCGAAATATCCGTTTGGGTTTTGGATCACTCATCCGAAATATTGTGAAAGCATCTGTGTTTGTGTTTTCTGGATATTATCGATGGACTTTATTGTTTTGAATGTCTTAATCAGGGAACATTTAATTTTGTGCCATTTAAACACTAATTGGTTCATCATGGGTACACCAGCTCTACACATTTGTATTTGCTAGGGAGAAAGCTACAGGAACTGCGGCAAACAAACATGATATTTCTGTTGGTAAAGATGACATTTTATGCACTTGCCTAAAGAAAAGACTTTGCTTTTCTCCAAAACCATTTTTACTGTGATTTTCACGGTCCATTGCATACGAATTGCACACAAGTTTGTCCGGATATTACTGGATGTAACCGGAAATATTTGGTTATTTTTGCTAACTCAATCCCAAATATAGATACAGCCTCTGCTTTTGTGTTTTCTGGATATTATCTACAGACTTTATTTTTTTTGAATGTTTTTTATCGGGGAACATTTTATTTTGAGCTTGGATACAGTAATTGGTTCCGCATGGAGACACCAGCTGAACATATTCGTATTTTCTAGGGAGAAAGCTAGAGGAACTGTGGCAAACTAAAATTTTTTTTGTATAGATGAGATTTTATGCACTTGCCTAACGAAAAGACTTTGCTTTTCTGTGATTTTCTCGGTCTATTACATCCAAATTCCAAACAACTTTGTCCGTATATGAGTGAATAAAACAAGAAATATCCAGTTGTTCTTTTGCTAATTCAATGCGAATATTGTGAATGTTTCTGTTTTGTGTTTTCTGGATATGATCGATGGACTTTTTGGTTTTGAATGTTTTTATCAAGGAACATTTAATTTTGTACCCTAGAAACACTAATTGGTTCATCATGGGGACACCAGCTCTACATATTCGTATTTTCTAGGGAGAAAGCGAGAGGTACTGCAACAAACAAACATGATATTTCTGTTTGTATCGATGACATTTTATGCACTTGCCTAACGGAAAGACTTTGCTTCTCTCCACGGAATTTTTACTGTGATTTTCTCATTCCATTTCATACGAATTCCACACCAGTTTGTCCAGATATGACTGGATGAAAGCGGAAATATCCGGTTGTGTTTTGGCTAACTCAATCCCAGATATTGCTACAATGTAGTGGAATGAGAAGGCCATGCCAAGGTGGCCACTGGCAAGCGATTGTCAGCTACTCAGGAATGGCTTTAAACTGCCTAGCAATTGGCTGTGATTGGATGGCTCTGGAAACTGCCTGGCGACAGGCTGTCATTGGATGGATTTGAAACTGCCCGGCGACAGGCTGTGATTGGATGACTCTGGAAACTGCCTGGCAACAGGCTGTGATTGGATGGATTTGAAACTGCCTGGCGACAGGCTGTGATTGGATGGCTCTGGAAACTGCCTGGCAACAGGCTGTGATTGGATGGATTTGAAACTGCCTGGCGACAGGCTGTGATTGGATGGCTGTGGAAACTGCCTGGCAACAGGCTGTGATTGGTTGGGGTATGGACCACCCCTTGACCAGATTGGCTGGTCTTGGCTATATAAGCTGTTGTACCAACTGTAATAAACGAGTCTGCAGGCTGCTCGCCTCAAGCCTGCTCTCACTGGGAAAAAAATGCTTGTGTCTTTCCAGAGAATGCAGAACAGCCCATTTGGGTACCAGCCAGAAACATCAAGCCTGTAACTGACAGTCAACCAGAACCAGCTGAACAAGACCAAGACTCCGCCTTGTTAGCAGATGCACCTGCCCTATCATCCTACCCTGAGAAACTGCCCAAAGCCACATCTGTTACCATTGTGTACCCCACTAGCTCTGGTCAGCCACTCCAATGGCCCACAGCCTGTGTGCGGTCATGCCATTCCTGATAACCATTATTCTTCATTCCTACCCCTATCTGAGCAAGCAATCCTGTGGTCTCTCGATTTGAGTGCTGGTTAGTCAATGATGGGTAAGATCCCCTGGGGGACAACCTAAGACAGGCACAGCTGCGTACGGAGACCACATGGAAACGGGGTCAACAATGGTATGGCCAAGAATCATGCCTCCCGTTGCTCAAAAATAAATGAAAAGGGGGAAATGTAGTGGAATGAGAAGGCCATGCCAAGGTGGCCACTGGCAAGCGAGCGTCAGTTAGTCAGGAATGGCTTTGACACTGCCTAGCAACAGGCTGTGATTGGATGGCTCTGGAAACTGCCTGGTGACAGGCTGTGATTGGATGGATTTGAAACTGCCTGGCGACAGGCTGTGATTGGATGGCTGTGGAAACTGCCTGGCAACAGGCTGTGATTGGATGGATTTGAAACTGCCTGGCAACAGGCTGTGATTGGATGACTGTGGAAACTGTCTGGCAACAGGCTGTGATTGGATGGGGTATGGACCGCCCCTTGACCAGATTGGCTGGTCTTGGCTATATAAGCTGTTGTACCAACTGTAATAAACGAGTCTGCAGGCTGCTCGCCTCAAGCCTGCTCTCACCGGACTCCCGGGGTCTGTGTGTTGACTCCGCGCCTCTTGCCCCCACCACGCTGCTCTTCTCAGAAATGAACCCACTGCAACATTGTGGAGAAATCAACGACAACGCTACAACCTCTGTGTTTGTGTATTCCTGATATAATCCACGGACTTTATTGTTTTGAATGTTTTTTATCAGGGAATATTTAATTTTGTGCTTGGAATCACTAACTGGTTCCACATGGAGACACCAGCTCTACACATTAGTTTTTCTAGCGAGAAAGCTAGAGGAACTGCGACAAACAATCATGATATTTCTGTTTGGATACATGACATTTTATGCACTTGCCTAACGAAAAGACTTTGCTTTTCTCCAAAACCATTTGTACTCTGATTTTCACGGTCCATTGCATACGAATTCCACACCAGTTTGTCCAGACATGACTGGATGAAACCAGAAATATCTGGTTGTCTTTTGGCTAATTCAATCAGAAATATTGTGAAACCCTCTGTGTTTGTGTTTTCTGGATATTATCGATGTACTTCATTGTTTTGAATGTTTTTATCAGGGAACATTTCATTTTGTACCGTTGAAACACTAATTGGTTCATCATGGGGACACAAGCTCTACACATTCGTATTTTCTAGCGAGAAAGCTAGAGGAACTGCGGCAAACAAACATGATATTTCTGTTTCTATCGATGACATTTTATGCACTTGCCTGACGAAAAGACTTTGCTTTTCTCCAGAACCATTTGTACTGTGATGTACTCGGTCCATTGCATACGTATTTCACACCAGTTTGTCAGGATATGACTGGATGAAACCAGAAATATCCGGTTGTGTTTTGGCTAACTCAATCCCAGATATTGCTACAGCCTCTGTGTTTGTGTTTTCTGGATATTATCCACGGACTTTATTGTTTTGAATGTTTTTTTATCGGCGAAATTTTAATTTTGAGCTTAGATACACTAATTGTTTTCACATAGAGACACCAGCTCTATATATTTGTATTTTCTAAGCAGAAAGCTAGAGGAACTGTGGCAAGCAAACATGATATTTCTGTTTGTATAGATGACATTTTTTTTTGGACAGGCAGAGTGGACAGTAGAGGGAGAGAGACAGAGAGAAAGGTCTTCCTTTTGCCGTTGGTTCACCCTCCAATGGCCGCCGAGGTAGGCGCGCTGCGGCCGGCGCACCGCGCTGTTCCAATGGCAGGAGCCAGGGGCTTCTCCTGGTCTCCCATGGGGTGCAGGGCCCAAGAACCTGGGCCATCCTCCACTGCACTCCCTGGCCACAGCAGAGAGCTGGCCTGGAAGAGGGGCAACCGGGACAGGATTGGTGCCCCAACCGGGACTAGAACCCGGTGTGCCGGCGCCGCAAGGCGGAGGATTAGCCTACTGAGCTGCGGCGCCGGCTAGATGACATTTTATGCACTTGCCTAAGGAAAAGTCTTTGCTCTACATATTTGTATTTTCTAGGCAGAAACTAGAGGAACTGCGGTAAAACATACATGATATTATCTCGGTCTATTGCATACGAATACAACACCAGTTTGTCCAGATATGACTGGATGAAACCAGAAATATGCGGTTGTGTTTTGGCTAACTCAATCTGTAATATTGTGAAAGCCACTGTGTTTGTGTTTTCTGGATATTATCGATGGAGCTTATTGTTTTCAATATTTTTTATCGGCGAACATTTTATTTTGAGCTTGGATACAGTAATTGGTTCCACCTAGAGACCTCAGCTCTACATATTCGTATTTTCTAGGTAGAAGCAAGAGGAACTGCGACAAACAAACATGATATTTCTGTTTGTATAGATGACATTTTATTCAGTTGCCTCACGCAAAAACTTTGCTTTTCTCCAAAACCATTTTTACTGTGATTTTCTCGGTCCATTGCATATAAATTCCACACAGGTTTGTCCGGGTATTATTGGGTGAAAACCAAAATATCCGGTTTTGTTTTGGCTAACTCAACCCCAGATATTACTACAGCCTCTGTGTTTATGTTTTCTAGATATTATCAACGGACTTTATTGTTTTAATATTTGTTATCAGGGAACATTTTATTTTGAGCTTAGATACGGTAATTTTTTCCATAAGGAGACACCAGCTCCTCACATTCGTATTTTCTAGGGAGAAAGCTTGAGGAACTGCAACAAACAGAAATGATATTTTTGTTTGTATAGATGACATTTTATGCACTTACATAACGAAATGACTTTGCTTTTCTCCAAAACCATTTGTACTCTGATTTTCTCGGTCCATTGCATACGAATGCCAAACCAGTTTGTCCAGATATGACTGGATGAAACCAGAAATATCCGGTTGTGTTTGGCTAACTCAATCCTAAATATTGTGAAAGCCTCTGTGTTTGTGTTTTCTGGATATTATCAATGGAGCTTATTGTTTTGAGTGTTTTTATCAGGGAACATTTCATTTTGTACGGTTGAAACACTAATTGGTTCATCATGGGAATACCAGCTCTACACATTCGTATTTTCGAGGGAGAAAACTAGAGGAAATGTGGAAAACAAACATGATATTTCTGTTTGTAGCGATGACATTTTATGCACTTGCCTAACGAAAAGACTTTGCTTTTCTCCACAACCATTTTTACTGTCATTTCCTCAGGCCATTGCATATGAATTCCACACCAGTTTGTCCGGATATGACTGGATGAAACCAGAAATATCAGGTTGTGTTTTGGCTAACTCAATCTGTAATATTGTGAAAGCTTCTGTGTTTGTGTTTTATGGATATTATCGATGGACGTTATTGTTTTCAATATTTTTTATCGGCGAACATTTTATTTTGAGCTTGGATACAGTAATTGGTTCCACCTAGAGACCTCAGCTCTACATATTCGTATTTCTAGGTAGAAAGCTAGAGGAACTGCGACAAACAAACATGATATTTCTGTTTGTATAGATGACATTTTATTCAGTTGCCTCACGCAAAAACTTTGCTTTTCTCCAAAACCATTTTTACTGTGATTTTCTCGGTCCATTGCATACGAATTCCACACCAGTTTGTCTGGATATGACTGGAGGGAACCCGAAATATCCGGGTTTTTTTTGGCTTACTTAATCCCAGATGCTGCTACAGCCTTTTTTTGTGTGTATTCCTGATATTATCCACGGATTTTATTGTTTTGAATTTTTTTATCAAGGAACATTTTATTTTGTGCTTGAAATTACTAATTGGTTCCACATGGAGACACCCGCTCTACACATTCGTATTTTCTAGGGAGAAAGCTATAGGAACTGCGGCAAACAAACATGATATTTCTGTTTCTATCGATGACATTTTATGCACTTGCCTAATCAAAAGATATTGCCCTTCTCCAAAACCATGTGCACTGTGATTTTCTCGGTCCATTGCATATGAATTCCACACCATTTTGTCCGGATATGATGGGATGAAAACAAAAATATCCAGTTGTGTTTTGGCTAACTCAATCCCAGATATTGCTACAGCCTCTTTGTTTGTGTTTACTGGATATTATCAACGGACTTTATTATTTTAATGTTTGTTATTGGGGAACTTTTTTTTGACAGGCAGAGTGGACAGTGAGAGAGAGAGACAGAGAGAAAGGTCTTCCTTTTGCCGTTGGTTCACCCTCCAATGGTCACCGCAGCAGCGCGCTGCAGCCTGCGCACCGCGCTGATCCGATGGCAGGAGCCAGGTTTCTTCTCCTGGTCTTCCATGGGGTGCAGGGCCCAAGGACTTGGGCCATCCTCCACTACATTCCCTGGCCACAACAGAGGTGGCCTGGAAGAGGGGCAACCGGGACAGGATCGGTGCCCCGACCGGGACTAGAACCCAGTGTGCCGGCGCCGCAAGGCGGAGGATTAAACTAGTGAGCCTCGGCGCCGGCCGGAACAATTTATTTTGTGCTTGGATCCAGTAATTGGTTCCACAAGGAGACACCAGCTCCACACATTCGTATTTTCTAGGGAGAAAGCTAGAGGAACTGCGATAAACAAACATGATATTTCTGTTTGTATAGATGAAATTTTATGCACTTGCCTAACGAAAAGACTTTGCTTTTCTCCAAAATCATTTTTACTGTGATTTTCTGGGACCATTGCATACGAATTCCACACCACTTTTTCCGGATATGACTGGAGGTGACCGGAAATAATCGATTTTGTTTTGGCTAACTCAATCCCAGATATTGCTACAGCCTCTGAGTTTGTGTTTTCTGGATATTATCAGCGGACTTTATTGTTTTGAATGTTTTTTATTGGGGAACATTTTATTTTGATTTTTGATACAGTAATTGTTTCCAAAAGGAGACACCAGCTCCTCACATTCGTATTTCTTAGGGACAAAGCTAGAGGAACTGCGACAGACATTATATTTTTGCTTGTATAGATGACATTTTATGCAGTTGCCTAACGAAAGACTTTGGTTTTCTCCAAAACCATTTGTACTCTGATTTTCTCAGTCCATTGCACACGAATTCCACACCACTTTGTTCGGATATGACTGGATGAAACCAGAAATATCCGGTCGTGTTTTGGCTTACTCAATCCAAAATATTGTTAAAGCCTCTGTATTTGTGCATTCTAGATATTATCGATGGAGTTTATTGTTTTCAGTATTTTTATCAGGGAAAATTTCATTTTGTGCTTGGAATCCCTAATTTGTTCATCATGGGGACACCACCTCTACACATTCGTATTTGCTAGGGAGAAAGCTAAAGGAACTGTGGCAAACAAACATGATATTTCTGTTTGTATAGATGACATTTTATGCAGTTGCCTAACGAAAAGACTTTGCTTTTCTCCAAAACCATTTGTACTGTGATTTTCTCGGTCCATTGCATACGAATTCCACACCAGTTTCTCCGGATATGACCGGATGAAACAAAAAATATACGGTTTTTTTTTGGCTATATCAATTGGAAATATTGTGAAAGCCTCTGTGTTTGTGTTTTCTGGATATTATCAATGTTTTTTCTTGTTTTGAATGTTTTTATCAGGCAACATTTAATTTTGTACCATAGCAACACTAATTGGTTCACCTGGGGACACCAGCTCCACACATTCGTATTTTCTAAGGAGAAAGCTAGAGGAACTGTGTAAAACACACATGATATTTCTGTTTGTATAGATGACATTTTATGCACTTGCCTAACGAAAAGAATTTGCTTTTCTCCAAACCATTTTTACTGTGATTTTCTAGGCCCATTGTATACGAATTCCACACCACTTTGTCTGGATATGACTGGATGAAACAGGAAATATCTAGTTGTGTTTTGGCTAACACAATCCCAGATATTGCTACAGCCTCTGTGTTTGTGTTTTCTGGATATTATCAACGGACTTTATTGTTTTGATTCTTTTTTATCGGGGAACAATTAATTTTGAGCTTGGATACAGTAATTGGTTCCACATGGAGACACCAACTCTACATATTCGTATTTTCTAGGGACAAAGCTAGAGGAACTGTGGCAAACAAACATGATATTTCTGTTTGTATCAATGACATTTTATGCAGTTGCCTAACAAAAAGACTTTGCTTTTCTCCAAAATGATTTATACTGTGATTTTCACGATACACTGCATACGAATTCCACTCCACTTTCTCTGGACATGCCTGGATGAAACCAGAAATATCTGGTTTTGTTTTGGCTAACTCAATCAGAGATATGGCTACAGCCTCTGTGTTTGTGTTTTCTGGATATTTTCAACGGACTTTATTGTTTTGAATGTTTTTTATCGGGGAACATTTAATTTTGAGCTTAGATACACTAATTGGTCCATCATGGGAACACCAGCTCCACACATTCGTATTTTCTAGGGAGAAAGCTAGAGGAATTGCGACAAACAAACATTATATTTCTGTTTGTATAGATGACATTTTATGCACTTGCCTAACAAAAAGACTTTGATTTTCTCCAAAACCATTTGTACTGTGATTATCTCGGTCCATTGCATATGAATTCCACACCAGTTTGTCCGGATATGACTGGATGAAACCGGAAATATCTGGTTTTGTTTTGGCTAACTCAATCCCAGATATTGCTACGGCCTCTGTGTTTGTGTTTTCTGGATATTATCGATGGACTTATTGCTTGAATGTTTTTATCAGGGAACATTTAATTTTTTACCGTAGAAACACTAATTGTTTCATCATGGGGAAACCAGCTCTACACATTTGTATTTTCTAGAGAAAAAGCTAGAGGAACTTCCACAAATGAACATGACATTTCTGTTTGTATCAATGACATTTTATGCACTTGCCTAACGAAAAGACTTTGCTTTTCTCCAAAACCATTTGTACTGTGATTTTCTCAGTCCATTGCATACGTATTCCACACCAGTTTCTCTGGACATTCCTGGATGAATCCAGAAATATCTGGTTTTGTTTTGGCTAACTCAATCCCAGATATTGCGACAGCCTCTGTGTTTGTGTTTTCTGGATATTTTCAATGGACTTTATTGTTTTGAATGTGTTTTATCGGGGAACATTGAATTTTGAGCTTAGATACACTAATTGGTTCATCATGGGAACATCAGCTCTACACATTCGTATTTTCTAGGGAGAAAGCTAGAGGAACTGTGGCAAACAAACATGATATTTCTCTTTGTATAGGTGACATTATATGCACTTGCCCAACGAAAAGACTTTGCTTTTCTCCAAACGTTTTTTACTGTGATTTTCGCGGTCCATTGCATAGGAATTCCAATCCACTTTGTCCGGATATGACTGGATGATACCAGAAATTTACGGTTTTATTGCGGCAAGATGGCGGAATAGGCAGGGAGCATACTATTAGTCTGGAGGTGAGACAGTTTAATATATGTGGAGATACTGCAGGGTCAAGGAAGAGTAGGGGATGAAACAGCAGAGGAAACATTTCTGGAACTATTGATTCACAGTGAACCTGCGTGGAGAGCGTGGGAGCCCTAGTTCGGGACACCAGCGGCAGACTCAACACACCAGCACTGTAATGCGAGGTGAGCCAAACCTCAATAGCCCTAGACACCAGCGGGCAAGTGGAAAGAGGAGGCTAGAGGGAACAAGGCTTGAAATTCCATGGGGAAAAATTCACCAGGCTAACGAGAAGAGAGAGAGGAAAAAATAATAAAAGTGACCGATACAGACACAAGATTCTCTCTCTCTGCTCACCTCTCAAAGGTGTGCAAGACAGAGCAGGTGCCATTTTGGACATACGTCATAGGCAGTGAGACCTCAGGTCTGCACCGGCCCTGAGCCTAGCAGAAACACCTGACTCTGGGGGGAGGGGTGAAATAACAGGAGGTTAGCATCTAACTTGCAACCCAGTGGGAGACTGCAGGAGATTTGGAGCCCACACTGAGGGCAGCACAGATTTCCTGTGTGCTCCTTGGGAAAGAGCTTCTAATCTCTGGTTCCTGTGGGTATATCATTTGCCTGCTAACTACCTCCAATTACATTCAGCTGTGCAAAATTACTTCCCTTTTGAATCAAAGAAAGAAAGAAAGAGAGATTTACCAAACGTAACCTGGCAGTGTCATCTTTGACACACCCTCAACCCTGAGGAACCAAACACAGCTCTCAGGCCACACTCATCTCAAGCCTCTAAGGCTCCACCAAAAGCAGACAGTGCACTTAATATAGAACCATAGTGTAACAAGAAAAAACGCCACAGTGAAGAAACCAAATATCTCCAACATGCAAAACAACAAATGCAAAAACCGAGGTAACAAGAACAAGGAAGACACTATGATGCCCCCAAATGAAAAAGACACCCCAATTCAAGATCACGAAGATGATGAGATCCAAGAAATGCAAGAAGCAGATCTCAAAAAATTGATAAGAACATTAAGAAATTCTCAAAAACAAATTCTTGAACTACAGAAATCCTTAATGGACAAGATAGAAAATCTCTCTCGTGAAAATGAAATATTAAGGAGGAATCAAAATGAAATGAAACAACTAGTGGAACAAGAAACTGTGATAGTGATGAGAAATCATAATGAAATGAAGAATTCAATACACCAAATGACAAACACATTAGAGAGCCTTAAGATTAGAATGGGCGAAGCAGAAGAGAGAATATCAGATGTAGAAGACGGAGAACAGGAAGGGAAACAGGCAAACCAAAGAAAAGAAGAAGAAATTAGAAATCTAAAAAATATTGTCAGGAATCTACAGGATACTATTAAGAAACCCAACATTCCGGTTCTAGGAGTTCCTGAAGGCATGGAGAGGGAGAAAGGATTAGAAGGCATTTTCAGTGAGATACTAGCAGAAAATTTCCCAGGGTTGGAGAAGGACAGAGGCATCTTAGTACAGGAAGCTTATAGAACCCCTAATAAACATGACCAAAAGAGATCCTCACCACGACATGTTGTAATCAAACTCACCACAGTGAAACATAAAGAAAAGATCCTAAAAGGTGCAAGAGAGAAACGTCAGATTACTCTTAGAGGATCTCCAAGTAGACTCACAGCAGACTTCTCATCAGAAACCCTACAAGCTAGAAGGGAATGGCGAGACATAGCCCAGGTATTAAGAGAGAAAAACTGCCAGCCCAGAATACTATATCCTGCAAAGCTCTCATTTGTGAATGAAGGTGAAATTAAGACTTTTCATAGCAAACAGAAACTGAAAGAATTTGTTGCCACTCATCCTGCCCTGCAAAAGATGCTTAACGATGTGTTAGACACAGAAACACAGAAAAAGGGTAACCAATATGAAAGATCGTAAAGGAAGGAAACCTCATAGCAAAAGATCACAGGAAGTTCAATTTCTCTTTGACATAGAATTAAACTCTGATGCTCGGTTAAAGCAATGTGTTAAAGTAATCTATTATGTTCTCTTGATGTCTGTTCAATTCTAATTGTTCAAAAACAGCTGAATTTTTATTAAGAGCTATGGGTTATTTAAATATGTGCTTATTTTCAAAGATTTGAATAATCACTTTGTAACAATGATCAAATTTGGTCTATATTATGTCATGATTTTAAGAAATCTTATTTCAACCAGATATTTTGGATTTTGAGCCTTCTTGGCATTCTTGACAGGCATTCAAAAAATCAAAGTTTCAAACAATCTGGTCTCTAAAATTTCCAGTAAATCCTGGACTTTGGTTTTTCCAGTTTGGGCCCAACTGAAAAAATTGAAGGACCTATGTCTCTCATCTTATAGAGATACCAACTAATCAGTCTATTTGGATTATATTAGAAGGACTGTCAAGATGTGATGTGGTACCAGACTTTAAGTTTCTATAATGGAAAATGCTATAATACAAATGTTTGAGAATTAAAAAGTCTAATGATCTTGTGTTACTAGACATGATAGTTATCTTAATGAGAAAGCCCCAGAGGCCTAAAGGGTTAAATACTTGTCAAATCCTACAGGTGCTTTCAAAAATACTGTGAAGTAAGCAAGTGCCTCTTGTTGGTTGATGAGTTTATAATTTTAAACATGGCGACTTAAAGTCTTTTGTCATCCACAGTTATATATGGTGTGCTGCTCATAAAACTAAAGTGTTGTTGGTTCTGTGTTTAGCTGTCCTCCTATAGGTTCCTATGGACTTTTTCCAGCCACTTCTATTGTATTCAATACCTTGGAATGGCTCTGTAAACAGATGAAGCCAATAATGTATTAACAGTACCAACTGAGAGAAAGTATGGTTAACTGAGGTTACTAAAAACAAAAAGCAATTCAAATCAACTGGCAATCTATAAAAAGAGTTAAAGATTTTAAAAGCTATTATTAAAATTGCTATATTGGTCTATTAAGCTATGTTATATGTGTGTACATATTGTATGTCCACATGGGGAAATTTTATTAAGAGTTTTATTTTCAATGGCTTATAGATAAGATTGTCCATAAGTTTATGCTGCTAAAATCAATCAAAGATACATTTTAATTTGTGTGACCTGAATCTGTGTATCATATGTTTTAAACGTGTTGGTAGAAAGAAACTAAAAACATTTTAGATGGTTGTGCTTAAGTTTACTGGTTAAACAAACTACACCATGTTAGACATTTAAGAGGTGTTTTCAAATACATGATTCTTAAAATTTATAGAAGGCATTGGACCTTCTGGTAAATGTTTTCTTAAGTTGTTATCTAATGGTTGAAACGGTTTGCTAAGTATTCATGTAATATTGCTATTGTCAGCAAGTGATCTAGGACTTGCTCCCTCATTTCTCTATTCTAAGCCCAACTTGTTCTTTCATTTCTCTATTCTCTTCAAGGTAGGAAACTAATTCTATTATGAAGGAATCTGTAGGATGCACAATTTAATCTTTAGACCTTATAAAAGAGATGGCTAACATTTTTCTGCAATAGCATAGCCAAAATAATAGCTTAAATAATAATCTCATAGCTAGATTTACTGCGGCAAACATGATATTTCTGTTTGTATCGATGACATTTTATGCACTTGCCTAATGAAAAGACTTTGCTTTTCTCCAAACATTTGTACTGTGATTTTCTCAGTCCATTGCATTCGAAATCCAAATGACTTTTTCCGGATATGACTGGATGTAACCAGAAATATCCAGTTGTGTTTTGGCTAACTGAATCCGAAATATTGTGAAAGCCTCTGTGTTTGTGTTTTCTGGATATTATCAACGGACTTTATTTTTTTGAATGTTTATTATGGGGGAGCATTTTATTTTGAGCTTGGATACAGTAATTGGTTCCAATGGATCACCAGCTGAACATATTCGTATTTTCTAGGGAGAAAGCTGGAGGAACTGCGGCAAACAAACATGATATTTCTGTTTGTATAGATGACATTTTATGCACTTGCCTAACGAAAAGCCTTTGCTTTTCTCCAAAACCATTTTCATTTGATTTTCTCGGTCCATTGCATACGAATTCTAAACCATTTTTTCCGCATATGACTGGATGAAACCAGAAATATCTGTTTTTTTTTTTTTTTGGCTAACTAAATCTGAAATATTGCTACAGACTCTGTGTTACGTATTCCTGATATTATCCACGGACTTTACTTTTTTGAATGTTTTTTTTTTATCAGGGAACATTTAATTTTGTGCTTGGAAACACTAATTGGTTCTACATGGAGACACCAGCTCTACATATTTTTATTTTCAGGGAGAAAGCTAGAGGAAGTGCAGCAAACAAACATGATATTTCTGTTTGTATAGATGACATTTTATGTACTTGCTTAACGAAAAGACTTTGCTTTTCTCCAAAACCAATTTTACTGTGATTTTCTCGGTCCATTGCATCCAAATTCCAAAAGCCTTTTTCCAGATATGACTGGATGAAACCGGAAATATCTGATTTTGTTTTGGCTAACTCAATCCCATATATTGCTACACCCTCTGTGTTATGTATTCCTGATATTATCCACGGACACAAGAGAGATTTTCTATCTTCTCCATTAAGGATTTCTGTAGTTCAAGAATTTGTTTTTGAGAACTTCTTAATGTTCTTACCAATTTTTTGAGATCCGCTTCTTGCATTTCTTCGATCTCAAGATCTTCATAATCTTGAATTGGGGTGTCTTTTTTATTTGGGGGCGTCATAGTGTCTTCCTTGTTCTTGTTACCTCGGTTTTTGCGTTTGTTGTTTGGCATGTTGGAGATATTTGGTTTCTTCACTGTGGTGTTTTTTCTTGTTGCACTATGGCTTTTTATTAAGTGGACTGTCTGCTTTCAGTGGAGCCTTAGAGGCTTGAGATGAGTGTGGACTGTGAGCTGTGTTTGGTTCCTCAGGGTTGAGGGTGTGTCAAAGATGACACTCCCAGGTTAGGTGTGGTAAATGTCTCTTTCTTTTTTCGATTCAAAAGGGAAGGAATTCTGCACAGCTGAACGTAATTGGAGGTAGTTAGCAGGCAAATGATATAACCACAGGAGCCAGAGATTGGAAGCTCTTTCCCAAGGACCACACAGGAAATCTGTGTTGCCCTCAGTGTGGGCTCCAAATCTCCTGCAGTCTCCCACTGGGTTGCAAGTTAGATGCTAACCTCCTGTTATTTCACCCCTCCCCCCAGAGTCAGGTGTTTCTGCTAGGCTCAGGGCCGGTGCAGTCCTGAGTTCACCCTGCCTATGACTTATGTCCAAAATGGCACCTGCTCTGTCTTGCTCACCTTTGAGAGGTGAGCGGAGAGAGAGAATCTTGTGTCTGTATCGGTCACTTTTTTATTTTTTTTCCTCTCTCTCTTCTCGTTAGCCTGGTGAATTTTTCCCCACGGAATTTCAAGCCTCGTTCCCTCTAGCCTCCTCTTTCCACTTGCCTGCTGGTGTCTCGGGCTATTGAGGTTTGGGTCACCTCGCGTTCCAGCGCTGGTGTGTTGAGTCTGACGCTGGTGTCCCGAACTTGGACTCCCATGCTCTCCATGCAGGTACACTGTGAATCACTAGTTCCAGAACTGTTTCCTCTGCTGTTTCATCCGCTACTCTTCCTTGACCCTGCAGTATCTCCACTTATAATAAACTGTATCTCCCCCAGACTAATAGTGTGCCTATTCCGCCATCTTGCTAAACTCTCAGGAACATTTATTTTTGTACTGTAGAAACATTAATTGGTTCATCATGGGGACACCAGCTCCACACAATAGTATTTTCTAGGGCGACAGCTAGAGGAACTGCGGTAAACAAACATGATATTTCTGCTTGTATAGATGACATTTTATGCACTTGCCTAAAGAAACGGCTTTGCTTTTCTACAAAACCATTTTTACTGTGATTTTCTCGGTTCATTGCATACGAATTCCACACCAGTTTGTCTGGATATGACTGGATGAAACAAGAAATATCCCTTTGTGTTTTGGCTAACTCAATACCAGATATTGCTACAGCCTCTGTGTTTGTGTATTCCTGGTATTATCCACGGACTTTATTATTTTCAATGCTTTTTTTTTCAGGGAACATTTAATTTTGTGCTTGGAAACACTAATTCGTTCCACATGGATATACCAGCTCTACATATTCATATTTTCTAGGGAGAAAGCTAGAGGAACTGCGGCAAACAAGCATGATATTTCTGTTTGTATAGATGACATTTTATTCACTTGCCTAATGAAACGACTTTGCTTTTCCACAAAACCATTTTTACTGTGATTTTCTCGGTCCATTCCATAGGAATTCCACACCAGTTTGTCCGGATATGACTGGATGAAACCGGAAATATCCGGTTTTGTGTTGGCTAACACAATCCCATATATTGCTACACCCTCTGTGTTAGTGTATTCCTGATATTATCCATGGACTTTATTGTTTTGAATGTTTTTTATCAGGGAACATTTAATTTTGTACCATTGAAACACTAATTGGTTCACCTGGGGACACCAGCCCAAACATTCGTATTTTTTGCTTTTCTCCATAACCATTTTTACTCTGATTTTCTCAGCCCATTGCATACGAATTCCACACCACTTTGTCTGGATATGACTTGATGAAAACAGAAATATCCGGTTGTGTATTGGCTAACTCAATCCAAAATAATGTGAAAGCCTCTTTGTTTGTGTTTTCTGGATATTATCGATGGACATTATTGTTTTGAATGTTTTTATGAGGGAACATTTAATTTTCTACCGTTGAAACACTAATTGGTTCATCATGGGGACACCAGCTCTACACATTTGTATTTTCTAGGGAGAGAGCTACAGGAAGTGCGGCAAAGAAACATGATATTTCTCTTTGTATAGATGACATTTTATGCACTTGCCTATCGAAACCACTTTGCTTTTCTCCGAACCATTTTTACTCTGACTTTCTCAGCCCATTGCATACAAATTCCACACAATTTTGTCCGGATATGAGTGGATGAAACCGGAAATATTTGGGTTTTTTTTTGCTAACTTAATGCCAAATATTGCTACAGCCTCTGTGTTTGTGTTTTCTGGATATTATCAACGGACTTTATTTTTTTGAATGTTCTTTATTAGGAAACATTTAATTTTGAGCGTGGATACAGTAATTGGTTCATCATGGAGACACCAGCTCTACACATTGGTATTTTCTAGGGAGAAAGATAGAGGAACTGCGGCAAGGAAACATGATATTTCTGTTTATATAGATGACATTTTATGCACTTGTCTAACAAAAAGACTTTGCTTTTCTCTAAAACCATTTTTACTGTGATTTTCTCAGTCCAATGCATACGAATTCCACACAACTTTGTCCGGATATGACTGGATGAAAGTGGAAATATCCGGTTTTGTTTTGGCTAACTCAAACCCAGATATTGCTACAGTCTCTGTGTTTGTGTATTCCTGATATTATCCACGGACTTTATTGTTTTGAATCCTTTTTATCAGGGAACATTTAATTTTGTGCTTGGAATCACTAATTGGTTCCACATGGAGACACCAGCTCTACACATTCCTATTTTCTAGGCAGAAAGCTAGAAGAACTGGGGAAAACAAACATATTTCTGTTTCTATCGATGATATTTTATGCACTTGCCTAACGAAATGACTTTGCTTTTCTCCAAAACCATTTTTACTCTGATTTTCTCAGTCCATTGCATACGAATTCCACACCAGTTTGTCCAGATATGACTGGATGAAACCAGAAATTTCCGGATGTGTTTTGGCTCACTCAATCCGAAATATTGTGAAAGCCTCTGTGTTTGTGTTTTCAGCATATTATCGATGCAGTTTATTGTTTTGAGTGGTTTTATCAGGGAACATTTTATTTTGTACCGTTGAAACCCTAATTGGTTCATCATGGGAACACCAGCTCTACACATTCGTATTTTCTAGGGAGAAAGCTAGAGGAACTGTGGCAAACAAACATGATATTTCTTTTTGTATAGATGACATTTTATGCACTTGCCGAATGAAAACACGTTGCTTTTCTCCAAAACCATTTTTACTGTGATTTTCTCGGTCCATTGCATACGGATTCCGCTCCACTTTGTCCGGATATGACTGGATGAAAACAAAAATATTCAGTTGTGTTTTGTCTAACTCAATCCCAGATATTGATACTGCCTCTGCGTTTGTGTTTTCTGGATATTATCGATGGAATTTATTGTTTTAATATTTGTTATCGGGGAATATTTTATTTTGAGCTTGGATACAGTAATTGGTTCCACAACGAGACACCTGCTCCACATATTCGTATATTCTAGGGAGAAAGCTAGAGGAACTGCGGAAAACAAACATGATATTTCTGTTTGTATAGATGACATTTTATGCACTTGCCACATGAAAAGACTTTGCTTTTCTCCAAAACCATTTTTACTGTGATTTTCTCGGTCCATTGCATACAAATTCCACACCACTTTGTCCAGATATGACGGGATGAAACCAGAAATATCCGGTTGTCTTTTGTCTAACTCAATCCGAAATATTGTAAAAGCCTCTGTATTTGTGTTTTCTGGATATTATCAATGGTCTTTATTGTTTTGAATATTTTTATCTGTGAACATTTAATTTTGTACCATAGAAACACTAATTGGTTCATCATAGGGACACCAGCTCTACACATTCATATTTTCTAGGGAGAAAATAGAAGAACTGTGGCAAACAAACATGATATATCTGTTTGTATAGTTGACATTTTATGCACTTGCCTAACGAAAAGACTTTGCTTTTCTCTAAAACCATTTTTACTGTGATTTTCTCGGTCCATTGCATACGAATTCCGCACTACTTTGTCCGGATATGACTGGATGAAACTGGAAATATCTGGTTTTGTTTTGGCTAACTCAATCACAGATATTGCTAGAGCCTCTGTGTTTGTGTATTCCTGATATTATCCACGGACTTTATTGTTTTGATATTTTTTATCGGGGAACATTTAATTTTGTACTTGGAATCACTAATTGGTTCCACATGGAGACACCAGCTCTACACATTCCTATTTTCTAGGGAGAATTCTAGAGGAACTGCGACAAACAAACATGATATTTCTGTTTGTATAGATGACGTTTTATGCAATTGCCTAACGAAAAGACTTTGCTTTTCTCTAAAACCATTTTTACTGGGATTTTCTCTGTCCATTCCGTACGAATTGCACACCACTTTGTCCGGATATGACTGGATGAAACCAGAAATATCCGGTTGTGTTTTGGCTAACTCAATCCGAAATATTGTAAGTCTCTGTGTTTGTGTTTTCTGGATATTATCGATGGATTTTACTGTTTTGAATGTTTTTATCAGGGAACATTTAAATTGTGCTTGAAAACACTAATTGCTTCATCATGGGGACACCAGCTCTACACATTCATATTTTCTATTGAGAAAGCTAAAGGAACTGCAGTAATAAATCATGATATTTCTGTTTGTATCGATGACATTTTATGCACTTGCCTAACGAAAAGACTTTGCTTTTCTCCAAAACCATTTTTACAGTGATTTTCTCGGTCCATTGCATCCGAATTCCAAATGACTTTGTCTGTATATGAGTGAATAAAACAAGTAATTTCCAGTTGTTCTTTTGCTAACTCAATGCGAAATATTGTGAATGTTTTTGTGTTTGTGTTTTCTGGATATGATCGATGGACTTTATTGTTTTGAATGTTTTTTTCAAGGAACATTTAATTTTGTACCCTAGAAACACTAACTGGTTCATCATGGGGACACCAGCTCTGCACATTTGTATTTTTCTAAGGAGAAAGCTAGAGGAACTGCGGCAAACAAACATGATATTTCTGTTTGTATCGATGACATTTGATGCACTTGCCTAAGGAAAAGACTTTGCTTTTCTCCAAAACCATTAGTACTGTGATTTTCTCGGTCCATTGCATATGACTTCCACACCAGTTTTACCGGATATGACTGGTTGAAACCGGAAATGTCAGGGTTTTTTTTTGGCTAACTCAATCCCAGATATTGCTACAGCCTCTGTGTTTGTGTATTCCTGATATTATCCATGGACTTCATTGTTTTGAATGTTTTTTATAAGGGAACATTTAATTTTGTGCTTGGAATCACCAATTGGTTCCACATGGAGACACCAGCACTACACATTCATATTTTCTAGAGAGAAAGCTAGAGGAACTGCGGAAAACAAACATGATATTTCTATTTGTATGGATGACATTTTATGCACTGCCTGAAGAAAAGACTTTGCTTTTCTCCAAAACCATTTTTACTGTGATTTTCTCGGTCCATTACACAGGAATTCCACACCAGTTTGTCTGGATATGACTGGATGAAACCGGAAATATCCAGTTTTGTTTTTGCTAACTCTATCCCTGATATTGCTACAGCCTCTGTGTTAGTGTATTCCTGTTATTATCCAAGGAATTTATTATTTTGAATGTTTTTTATCTGGCAATATTTTATTTTGAGCTTGGATACAGTAATTTGTTCCCCCTGGAGTCACAAGCTCTATATATTCGTATTTTCTAGGGAGAAAGCTAGAGGAACTTCGACAAACAAACATGATATTTCTGTTTGTATCGATGACATTTTAGGCAGTTGCCTAACGAAAAGACTTTGCTTTTCTCCAAAACCATTTTTACTCTGATTTTCTCAGCCCATTGCATACGAATTCCACACCACTTTGTCCGGATATGACTGGATGAAACCGGAAATATCCGTTTGGGTTTTGGATCACTCATCCGAAATATTGTGAAAGCATCTGTGTTTGTGTTTTCTGGATATTATCGATGGACTTTATTGTTTTGAATGTTTTAATCAGGGAACATTTAATTTTGTGCCATTTAAACACTAATTGGTTCATCATGGGTACACCAGCTCTACACATTCGTATTTTCTAGGGAGAAAGCTACAGGAACTGCGGCAAACAAACATGATATTTCTGTTTGTAAAGATGACATTTTATGCACTTGCCTAATGAAAAGAATTTGCTTTTCTCCAAAACCATTTTTACTGTGATTTTCACGGTCCATTGCATACGAATTGCACTCAAGTTTGTCCGGATATTACTGGATGTAACCGGAAATATTTGGTTATTTTTGCTAACTCAATCCCAAATATAGATACAGCCTCTGTTTTTGTGTTTTCTGGATATTATCAACAGACTTTATTTTTTTTTGAATGTTTTTTATCGGGGAACATTTTATTTTGAGCTTGGATAAAGTAATTGGTTCTGCATGGAGACACCAGCTGAACATATTCGTATTTTCTAGGGAGAAAGCTAGAGGAACTGCGGCAAACTAAAATTTTTTTTTGTATAGATGAGATTTTATGCACTTGCCTAACGAAAAGACTTTGCTTTTCTCCAAAACCATTTTTACTGTGATTTTCTCAGTCCATTGCATACGAATTCCACACCAGTTTGTCCAGATATGACTGGATGAAACCAGAAATTTCCGGATGTGTTTTGGCTCACTCAATCCGAAATATTGTGAAAGCCTCTGTGTTTGTGTTTTCAGCATATTATCGATGCAGTTTATTGTTTTGAGTGGTTTTATCAGGGAACATTTTATTTTGTACCGTTGAAACCCTAATTGGTTCATCATGGGAACACCAGCTCTAAACATTCGTATTTTCTAGGGAGAAAGCTACAGGAACTGTGGCAAACAAACATGATATTTCTTTTTGTATAGATGACATTTTATGCACTTGCCGAATGAAAACACGTTGCTTTTCTCCAAAACCATTTTTACTGTGATTTTCTCGGTCCATTGCATACGAATTCCGCTCCACTTTGTCCGGATATGACTGGATGAAAACAAAAATATTCAGTTGTGTTTTGTCTAACTCAATCCCAGATATTGATACTGCCTCTGCGTTTGTTTTTTCTGGATATTATCGATGGAATTTATTGTTTTAATATTTGTTATCGGGGAATATTTTATTTTGAGCTTGGATACAGTAATTGGTTCCACAACGAGACACCTGCACCACATATTCGTATATTCTAGGGAGAAAGCTAGAGGAACTGCGGAAAACAAACATGATATTTCTGTTTGTATAGATGACATTTTATGCACTTGCCACACGAAAAGACTTTGCTTTTCTCCAAAACCATTTTTACTGTGATTTTCTCGGTCCATTGCATACAAATTCCACACCACTTTGTCCAGATATGACGGGATGAAACCAGAAATATCCGGTTGTCTTTTGTCTAACTCAATCCGAAATATTGTAAAAGCCTCTGTATTTGTGTTTTCTGGATATTATCAATGGTCTTTATTGTTTTGAATATTTTTATCTGTGAACATTTAATTTTGTACCATAGAAACACTAATTGGTTCATCATAGGGACACCAGCTCTACACATTCATATTTTCTAGGGAGAAAATAGAAGAACTGTGGCAAACAAGCATGATATTTCTGTTTGTATAGATGACATTTTATGCACTTGCCTAACAAAAAGACTTTGCTTTTCTCTAAAACCAATTTTACTGTGATTTTCTCGGTCCATTGCATACGAATTCCGCACTACTTTGTCCGGATATGACTGGATGAAACCGGAAATATCTGGTTTTGTTTTGGCTAACTCAATCACAGATATTGCTAGAGCTTCTGTGTTTGTGTATTCCTGATATTATCCACGGACTTTATTGTTTTGATATTTTTTATCGGGGAACATTTAATTTTATACTTGGAATCACTAATTGGTTCCACATGGAGACACCAGCTCTACACATTCCTATTTTCTAGGGAGAATTCTAGAGGAACTGCGACAAACAAACATGATATTTCTGTTTGTATAGATGACGTTTTATGCAATTGCCTAACGAAAAGACTTTGCTTTTCTCTAAAACCATTTTTACTGGGATTTTCTCTGTCCATTCCGTACGAATTGCACACCACTTTGTCCGGATATGACTGGATGAAACCAGAAATATCCGGTTGTGTCTTGGCTAACTCAATCCGAAATATTGTAAGTCTCTGTGTTTGTGTTTTCTGGATATTATCGATGGATTTTACTGTTTTGAATGTTTTTATCAGGGAACATTTAAATTGTGCTTGAAAACACTAATTGCTTCATCATGGGGACACCAGCTCTACACATTCATATTTTCTATTGAGAAAGCTAAAGGAACTGCAGTAATAAATCATGATATTTCTGTTTGTATCGATGACATTTTATGCACTTGCCTAACAAAAAGACTTTGCTTTTCTCCAAAACCATTTTTACAGTGATTTTCTCGGTCCATTGCATCCGAATTCCAAATGACTTTGTCCGTATATGAGTGAATAAAACAAGAAATTTCCAGTTGTTCTTTTGCTAACTCAATGCGAAATATTGTGAATGTTTTTGTGTTTGTGTTTTCTGGATATGATCGATGGACTTTATTGTTTTGAATGTTTTTTTCAAGGAACATTTAATTTTGTACCCTAGAAACACTAACTGGTTCATCATGGGGACACCAGCTCTGCACATTTGTATTTTTCTAAGGAGAAAGCTAGAGGAACTGCGGCAAACAAACATGAGATTTCTGTTTGTATCGATGACATTTGATGCACTTGCCTAAGGAAAAGACTTTGCTTTTCTCCAAAACCATTAGTACTGTGATTTTCTCGGTCCATTGCATATGACTTCCACACCAGTTTTACCGGATATGACTGGTTGAAACCGGAAATGTCAGGGTTTTTTTTTGGCTAACTCAATCCCAGATATTGCTACAGCCTCTGTGTTTGTGTATTCCTGATATTATCCATGGACTTCATTGTTTTGAATGTTTTTTATAAGGGACCATTTAATTTTGTGCTTGGAATCACCAATTGGTTCCACATGGAGACACCAGCACTACACATTCATATTTTCTAGAGAGAAAGCTAGAGGAACTGCGGAAAACAAACATGATATTTCTATTTGTATGGATGACATTTTATGCACTGCCTGAAGAAAAGACTTTGCTTTTCTCCAAAACCATTTTTACTGTGATTTTTTCGGTCCATTACACAGGAATTCCACACCAGTTTGTCTGGATATGACTGGATGAAACCGGAAATATCCAGTTTTGTTTTTGCTAACTCTATCCCTGATATTGCTACAGCCTCTGTGTTAGTGTATTCCTGTTATTATCCAAGGAATTTATTATTTTGAATGTTTTTTATCTGGGAATATTTTATTTTGAGCTTGGATACAGTAATTTGTTCCCCCTGGAGTCACAAGCTCTATATATTCGTATTTTCTAGGGAGAAAGCTAGAGGAACTTCGACAAACAAACATGATATTTCTGTTTGTATCGATGACATTTTAGGCAGTTGCCTAACGAAAAGACTTTGCTTTTCTCCAAAACCATTTTTACTCTGATTTTCTCAGCCCATTGCATATGAATTCCACACCACTTTGTCCGGATATGACTGGATGAAACCGGAAATATCCGTTTGGGTTTTGGATCACTCATCCGAAATATTGTGAAAGCATCTGTGTTTGTGTTTTCTGGATATTATCGATGGACTTTATTGTTTTGAATGTTTTAATCAGGGAACATTTAATTTTGTGCCATTTAAACACTAATTGGTTCATCATGGGTACACCAGCTCTACACATTCGTATTTTCTAGGGAGAAAGCTACAGGAACTGCGGTAAACAAACATGATATTTTTGTTTGTATACATGACATTTTATGCACTTGCCTAATGAAAAGAATTTGCTTTTCTCCAAAACCATTTTTACTGTGATTTTCACGGTCCATTGCATACGAATTGCACTCAAGTTTGTCCGGATATTACTGGATGTAACCGGAAATATTTGGTTATTTTTGCTAACTCAATCCCAAATATAGATACAGCCTCTGTTTTTGTGTTTTCTGGATATTATCAACAGACTTTATTTTTTTTTTGAATGTTTTTTATCGGGGAACATTTTATTTTGAGCTTGGATACAGTAATTGGTTCTGCATGGAGACACCAGCTGAACATATTCGTATTTTCTAGGGAGAAAGCTAGAGGAACTGCGGCAAACTAAAATTTTTTTTTGTATAGATGAGATTTTATGCACTTGCCTAACGAAAAGACTTTGCTTTTCTCCAAAACCATTTTTACTGTGATTTTCTCGGTCTATTACATCCAAATTCCAAACAACTTTGTCCGTATATGAGTGAATAAAACAAGAAATATCCAGTTGTTCTTTTGCTAATTCAATGCGAATATTGTGAATGTTTCTGTTTTGTGTTTTCTGGATAGGATCGATGGACTTTATGGTTTTGAATGTTTTTATCAAGGAACATTTAATTTTGTACCCTAGAAACACTAATTGGTTCATCATGGGGACACCAGCTCTACATATTCGTATTTTCTAGGGAGAAAGCGAGAGGTACTGCAACAAACAAACATGATATTTCTGTTTGTATCGATGACATTTTATGCACTTGCCTAACGGAAAGACTTTGCTTCTCTCCACGGAATTTTTACTGTGATTTTCTCATTCCATTTCATACGAATTCCACACCAGTTTGTCCAGATATGACTGGATGAAAGCGGAAATATCCGGTTGTGTTTTGGCTAACTCAATCCCAGATATTGCTACAATGTAGTGGAATGAGAAGGCCATGCCAAGGTGGCCACTGGCAAGCGATTGTCAGCTACTCAGGAATGGCTTTAAACTGCCTAGCAATTGGCTGTGATTGGATGGCTCTGGAAACTGCCTGGCGACAGGCTGTCATTGGATGGATTTGAAACTGCCTGGCGACAGGCTGTGATTGGATGGCTCTGGAAACTGCCTGGCAACAGGCTGTGATTGGATGGATTTGAAACTGCCTGGCGACAGGCTGTGATTGGATGGCTGTGGAAACTGCCTGGCAACAGGCTGTGATTGGTTGGGGTATGGACCACCCCTTGACCAGATTGGCTGGTCTTGGCTATATAAGCTGTTGTACCAACTGTAATAAACGAGTCTGCAGGCTGCTCGCCTCAAGCCTGCTCTCACCAGAAAAAAAAATGCTTGTGTCTTTCCAGAGAATGCAGAACAGCCCATTTGGGTACCAGCCAGAAACATCAAGCCTGTAACTGACAGCCAACCAGAACCAGCTGAACAAGACCAAGACTCCGCCTTGTTAGCAGATGCACCTGCCCTATCATCCTACCCTGAGAAACTGCCCAAAGCCACATCTGTTACCATTGTGTACCCCACTAGCTCTGGTCAGCCACTCCAATGGCCCACAGCCTGTGTGCGGTCATGCCATTCCTGATAACCATTATTCTTCATTCCTACCCCTATCTGAGCAAGCAATCCTGTGGTCTCTCGATTTGAGTGCTGGTTAGTCAATGATGGGTAAGATCCCCTGGGGGACAACCTAAGACAGGCACAGCTGCGTACGGAGACCACATGGAAACGGGGTCAACAATGGTATGGCCAAGAATCATGCCTCCCGTTGCTCAAAAATAAATGAAAAGGGGGAAATGTAGTGGAATGAGAAGGCCATGCCAAGGTGGCCACTGGCAAGCGAGCGTCAGTTAGTCAGGAATGGCTTTGAAACTGCCTAGCAACAGGCTGTGATTGGATGGCTCTGGAAACTGCCTGGTGACAGGCTGTGATTGGATGGCTCTGGAAACTGCCTGGCAACAGGCTGTGATTGGATGGATTTGAAACTGCCTGGCAACAGGCTGTGATTGGATGGCTGTGGAAACTGCCTGGCAACAGGCTGTGATTGGTTGGGGTATGGACCGCCCCTTGACCAGATTGGCTGGTCTTGGCTATATAAGCTGTTGTACCAACTGTAATAAACGAGTCTGCAGGCTGCTCGCCTCAAGCCTGCTCACACCGGACTCCCGGGGTCTGTGTGTTGACTCCGCGCCTCTTGCCTCCACCATGCTGCTCTTCTCAGAAACGAACACACTGCAACATTGTGGAGAAATCAACGACAACACTACAACCTCTGTGTTTGTGTATTCCTGATATTATCCATGGACTTTATTTTTTTTTGAATGTTTTTTATCAGGGAGTATTTAATTTTGTTCTGGGAACACAAATATGTTCCACATGGAGACACCAGCTCTACACATTAGTTTTTCTAGCGAGAAAGCTAGAGGAACTGCGGAAAACAAACATGATATTTCTGTTTGTATAGATGACATTTTATGCACTTGCCACACGAAAAGACTTTGCTTTTATCCAAAACCATTTTTACTCTGATTTTCTCGGGACATTGCATATGAATTCCACACCACTTTGTCCGGATATGACTGGATGAAACCAGAAATATCCGGTTGTCTTTTGTCTAACTCAATCCGAAATATTGTAAAACCCTCTGTATTTTTGTTTTCTGGATATTATCAACGGACTTTATTGTTTTGAAGGTTTTTATTCCGGGAACATTTGATTATGTGCTTGGAAAAAAAAATTGGTTCATCATGGGGACACCACCTCTACACATTCGTATTTTCTAGGGAGGAAGCTAGAAGAACTGTGGGAAACAAACATGATATATAGGTTTGTATAGATGACATTTATGCACTTGCCTAACGAAAAGACTTTGCTTCTCTCCAAAGGATTTTTACTGTGATTTCTCGGTCCATTGCATACGAATTCCACACCAGTTTGTCCCGATATGACTGGATGAAACCAGAAATATCCGGTTGTGTTTTGGCTAATTCAATCCAAAATATTGTGAAAGCCTCTGTGTTTGTGTTTTCTGGATACAATCGATGGACTTTATTGTTTTGAGTGTTTTTATCAGGGAATATTACATTATGTACCATTGAAACACTAATTGGTTCATCATGGGGACACCAGCTCCACACATTCGTATTTTCTAGGGAGAAAGCTCGAGGAACTGTGGCAAACAAACATGATGTTTCTGTTGGTAAAGATGACATTTTATGCACTTGCCTAACGAAAAGACTTTGCTTTTCTCTAAAACCATTTTTACTGTGATTTTCTCGGTCCATTGCATACGAATTCCGCACCACTTTGTCTGGATATGACTGGATGAAACCGGAAATATCCGGTTTTGTTTTGGCTAACTCAATCCTAGATATTGCTACAGACTCTGTGTTTGTGTATTCCTGATATTATCCATGGACTTTATTGTTTGAATGTTTTTAATCAGGGAACATTTAATTTAGTGCTTGGAAACACTAATTGGTTCAACACGGTGACACCAGCTCTACACATTCTTATTTTCTAGGGAGAAAGCTAGAGGAACTGCGGCAAAAAAACATGATATTTCTGTTTGTATCGATGACATTTTATGCACTTGCCTAACGAAAAGACTTTGCTTTTCTGCAAAACCATTTTTACTGGGATTTCCTCTTTCCATTCCATATGAATTCCACAAGACTTTATCCGTATATGACTGGATGAAAACAGAAATATCTGGTTGTGTTTTGGCTAACTCAATCCGAAATATTGTGAAAGATTCTGTGCTTGTGTTTTCTGGATATTATTGATGGACTTTATGGTTTTGAATGTTTTTATCAAGGAACATTTAATTTTGTACCCTAGAAACACTATTTGGTTCATCATGGGGACACCAGCTCTACATATTCGTATTTTCCAGGGAGAAAGCGAGACGTACTGCAACAAACAAACATGATATTTCTGTTTGTATCGATGACATTTTATGCACTTGCCTAACAAAAAGACTTTGCTTCTCTCCAAAGAATTTTTACTGTGATTTAGTTGGTCCTTTTCATACGAACTCCACAACAGTTTGTCCAGATATGACTGGATGAAAGCGGAAATATCCGGTTTTGTTTTGGCTAACTCAATCCCAGATATAGCTACAACCTCTGTGTTTGTGTATTCCTGATATTACCCATGGACTTTATTTTTTGAATGTTTTTTATGAGGGAATATTTAATTTTGTTCTGGGAACACTAATGTGTTCCACTGGAGGCACCAGCTCTACCCATTAGTTTTTCTAGCGAGAAAGCTAGAGGAACTGCGGAAAACAAACATGATATTTCTGTTTGTATAGATGACATTTAATGCACTTGCCTAATGAAAAGACTTTGCTTTTCTCCAAAACCATTTATACTCTGATTTTCTCGGTCATTGCATACGAATTCCACACCAGTTTGTCGGGATATGACTGGATGAAACCAGAAATATCCGGTTGTCTTTTGTCTAACTCAATCTGAAATATTGTAAAAGCCTCTGTATATGTGGTTTCTGGATATAATCGATGGACTTTATTGTTTTGAATGTTTTTATCTGTGAACATTTAATTTTGTACCATAGAAACTCTAATTGGTTCATCATGGGGACACCAGCTCTTCATATTCGTATTTTCTAGGAAGAAAGCTAGAAGAACTGTGGCAAACAAACATGATATATCTGTTTGTGTAGATGACATTTTATGCACTTGCCTAACGAAAAGACTTTGCTTCTCTCCAAAGGATTTTTACTGAGATTTTCTCCATCCATTGCTTATGAATTCCACTCCAGTTTGTCCCGATATGATTGGATTAAAACAAAAATATCCAATTATGTTTTGGCTAACTCAATCCCAGATATTGCTACAGCCTCTGCGTTTATGTTTTATAGATATTATCAATGGACTTTATTGTTTTAATATTTGTTATCAGGGAACATTTTATTTTGAGCGTGGATACAGTAATTGTTTCCACAAGGAGACACAAGCTCCTCACATTCGTATTTTCTAGGGAGAAAGCTAGAGGAACTGCGGCAGACAAACATGATATTTCTGTTTGTATAGATGACATTTTATCCACTTTCCACACGAAAAGACTTTGCTTTTCTCCAAAATCATTTGTACTGTGATTTTCTCGGCCATTGTATGTGAATTCCACACCACTTTGTCCAGATATGACTTGATGAAACCAGAAATATCTGGTTGTGTTTTGGCTAACTCAATCTGAATTATTGTGAAAGCCTCTGCGTTTGTGTTTTCTGGGTATTATCGATGGAGTTTATTGTTTTGAGTGTTTTTATCAGGGAACATTTAATTTTGTACCGTTGAAACACTAATTGGTTCATAAAGGGAATATCAGCTCCACAAATTGGTATTTTCTAGGGAGAAAGCTAGAGTAATTTCGGCAAACAAACATGACATGTCTGTTTCTATAGATGACATTTTATGCACTTGCCAAACGAATAGACGTTGCTTTTCTCCAAAACCATTTGTACTGTGATTTCCTCGGTCCATTGCATATGAATTCTACATGAGTTTGTCCGGATATGACTGGATGAAACCAGAAATATCCGGTTGTGTTTTGGCTAACTCAATCTGAAATATTGTGAAAGCCCCTGAGTTTGTGTATACTGGATATTATCGATGGACTTTATTGTTTTCAATGTTTTTTCTCAGGGAACATTTTATTTTGAGCTTCGATACAGTAATTGGTTCCACATGGAGACACCAGCTCTACACATCTGTATTTTCTAGGGAGAAAGCTAGAGGAACTGTGGCAAACAAACATGATATTTCTCTTTGTATCGATGACATTTTATGCACTTGCCTAAAGATAAGACTTTGCTTTTCTCCAAAACCATTTGTACTGTGATTTTCTCGGTCCCTTGCATACAAATTCCACACCAGTTTGTCCAGATATGACTAGATGAAACTAGAAATATCTGGTTTAGTTTTCGGTAACTCAATCCCAGATATTGCTACAGCCTCTGTGTTTGTGCATTCTTCATATTATCCATGGACTTTACAGTTTCGAATGTTTTTTTATCAGGGAACATTTAATTTTCCTCTTGGAAACACTAATTGCTTCCACATGGACACACCAGCTCTACACATTCGTATTTTCTATGGAGAAAGCTAGAGGAACTGCGGCAAACAAACATGATATTTCTGTTTGTATAGATGGCATTTTATGCACTTGCCTATCAAAACGACTTTGCTTTTCTCTGAACCAGTAGTATTGTGTTTTTCTCCATCCATTGCATACGAATTCCACACCATTTTCTCTAGATGTTACTGGATGTAACCGGAAATATCCGGTTTTGTTTTGGCTAACGCAATCCGAGATATTGCTACAGCCTCTGTATTTGTGCATTCCTGATATTATCCATGGACTTTACTGTTTTGAATGTTTTTAATAGGGAACATTTAATTTTGTACCGTTGAAACCCTAATTGGTTCATCATGGGAACACCAGCTCTACACATTCGTATATTCTAGGATGAAAGCTCGAGGAACGGTAGCAAACAAACAAGATATTTCTGTTTGTATCAATGACATTTTAAGCACTTGCCTAACGAAAACACTTTGCTTTTCTACAGAACAATTTTTACTGTGATTTTCTAGGTCCAGTACATACAAATTCCACACCAGTTTGTCCGGATATGATTGGATGAAACCGGAAATATACGGTTTTATTTTGCTAACTCAATACCAGATATTGCTACAGCCCCTGTGTTTGTGCATTCCCGATATTATCCACGGACTTTATTGTTTTGAATGTTTTTTTATCATTGAACATTAATTTTCTTCTGGGAACACTGTTTTGTTCCACATGGAGACACCAGCTCTACACATTCGTATTTTCTTGTGAGAAAGCTAGAGGAACTGCGACAAACAATCATGATATTTCTGTTTGTATACATGACATTTTATGCACTTGCTTAACGAAAAGACTTTGCTTTTCTCCAGCACAATTTGTACTGTGATTTTCTCGGTCCATTGCATACGAATTCCACACCAGTTTGTCCAGAGATGACTGGATGAAACCAGAAATATACGGTTGTGTTTTGGCTAATTCAACCAGAAATATTTTGAAACCCTCTGTGTTTGTTTTCTGGATATTATCAACGAACATTATTGTTTTCAATGTTTTTTATCAGGGAACATTTTATTATGAGCTTGCGAACACTAATTGGATCATCATGGAGACAGCAGCTCTACACATTCATATTTTCTAGGGAGAAAGATAGAGGGACTGCGGCAAACAAACATGATATTTCTGTTTGTATCAATGACATTTTATGCACTTGCCTAACGAAAAGACTTTGCTTTTCTCCAAAACCATTTTTACTCTGATTTTCTCGGTCCATTGCATACGAATTCCACACCAGTTTGTCCAGACATGACTGGATGAAACCATAAATATCCGGTTGTGCTTTGGCTAACTCAATCCGAAATATTCTGAAAGCCTCTGTTTTTGTGTTTTCTGGATATTATCGATGTACTTCATTGTTTTGAATGTTTTTATCAGGGAATATTTCATTTTGTACCGTTGAAACACTAATTGGTTCATCATGGGGACACCAGCTATACACATTCGTATATTCTAGGGAGAAAGCTAGAGGAACTCCGGCAAACAAACATGATATTTCTGTTTGTATCGATCACATTTTATGCACTTGCCTGACAAAAACACTTTGCTTTTCTCCAAAACCATTTGCACTGTGATTTTCTCGGTCCATTGCATACAAATTCCACACCAGTTTGTTGGGATATGACTGGATGAAACCAGGAATATCTGGTTGTGTTTTGGCTAACTCAATCCCAGATATTGCTACAGCCTCTGTGTTTGTGTTTTCTGGATATTTTCCACGGACTTTATTGTTTTGAATGTTTTTTTTTATCGGCGAACTTTTAATTTTGAGCTTAGATACACTAATTGGTTTCACATAGAGACACCAGCTCTACATATTTGTATTTTCTGAGCAGAAAGCTAGAGGAACTGTGGCAAGCAAACATGATATTTCTGTTTGTATCGATGACATTTTATGCACTTGCCTAAGGAAAAGTCTTTGCTTTTCTACAAAACCATTTGTACTGTGATTTTCTCGGTCCCTTGCATACAAATTCCACACCAGTTTGTCCAGACATGACTAGATGAAACCAGAAATATCCGGTTTTGTTTTGGCTAACTCAATCCGAAATATTGTAAAAGCCTCTGTGTTTGTGTTTTCTGGATATTATCTATGGACTTTATTGTTTTGAATGTTTTTATCAGGGAACATTTAATTTTGTACCATTGAAACACTAATTGGTTCATCCTGGGGACACCAGCTATACATATTCATATTTTCTAGGGAGAAAGCTAGAGGAACTGCGGCAAACAAACATGATATTTCTGTTTGTATACATGACATTTTATGCACTTGCCTAATGAAAAGAGTTTGCTTTTCTCCAAAACCATTTTTACTGTAATTTTCTCGGTCCATTGCATACGAATTGCATACCAGTTTGTCCGGATATGACTGGATGAAACCGGAAATATCCGTTTGTGTTTTGGCTAACTCAATCCCAGATATTGCTACAGCCTCTGTATTTGTGTTTCTTGAGATCATCCATGGACTTTATTGTTTTGAATGTTTTTTATCAGGGAACATTTCATTTTATTCTTGGAACACTAATTGGTTCCACATCGATACACCAGCTCTACATATTTGTATTTTCTTGGCAGAAACTAGAGGAACTGCGGCCAACAAACATGATATTTCTGTTTGTATAGATGACATTTTATGCACTTGACTAATAGAAAGACTTTGCTTTTCTCCAAAACCATTTTTACTCCGATTTTCTCAGTCCATTGCATACGAATAACATACCAGTTTGACCAGACATGACTGGATGAAACCAGAAATATCTGGTTGTGTTTTGGCTAACTCAATCCGAAATATTGTGAAAGCCTCTGTGTTTGTGTTTTTGGGATATTATCGATGGACTTTATTGTTTTGAATATTTTTTTCAGGGAAAATTTCATTTAGTACCGTTGAAACACTAATTGGTTCATCATGGGGACACCAGCTCTTCACATTCGTATTTTCTAGCGAGAAAGCTAGATAAACTGCGGCAAACAAACATGATATTTCTGTTTGTATACATGACATTTTATGCACTTGCCTAATGTAAAGACTTTGCTTTTCTCGAAAACCATTTTTACTGTGATTTTCTCGGTCCATTGCATACGAATTCCACACCAGTTTGTCCAGAGATGACTGGATGAAACCAGAAATATACGGTTGTGTTTTGGCTAATTCAATCTCATATATTGCTACAGCCTCTGTGTTTGTGTTTTCTGGATATTATCTATCCAGGCACTTTACTGTTTTGAATGTTTTTTATCGGGGAACTTTTAATTTTGAACTTAGATACATTAATTGGTTCCACATGGAGACACCAGCTCTACATATTTGTATTTTCTAGGGAGACAGCTAGAGGAACTGCGGCAAACAAACATGATATTTCTGTTTTTATAGATGACATTTTATGCACTTGCCTAATGAAAAGACTTTGCTTCTCTCCAAAACCATTTTTACTGTGATTTTCTCGGTCCCTTGCATACAAATTCCACACCAGTTTGTCCGGATATGACTGGATGAAACTAGAAATATCTGGTTTAGTTTTGGCTAACTGAATCCCAGATATTGCTACAGCCTCTGTGTTTGCGCGTTCTTCATATTATCCATGGACTTTACAGTTTCGAATGTTTTTTTATCAGGGAACATTTCATTTTATTCTTGGAACACTAATTGGTTCCACATGGACAAACCAGCTCTACACATTCGTATTTTCTAGGGAAAAAGCTAGAGGAACTCTGGCAAACAAACATGATATTTCTGTTTGTGTAGATGGCATTTTATGCACTTGCCTATCAAAACGACTTTGTTTTTCTCTGAACCATTTGTACTGTGATTATCTCCGTCCATTTCATACGAATTCCAAAACACTTTGTCAGGATATGACTGGATGAAACCAGAAATATCCGGTTGTGTTTTGGCTACCTAAATGTGAAATAATGCTAGAGCCTCTGTGTTTGTGTTTTCTGGATATTTTCAATGGACTTTATGGTTGTGAATGTTTTTATCAGTGAACATTTAATTTTGTAACGTTGAAACACTATTTAGTTCATCATGGGGACATCAGCTCTACACATTCATATTTTCTAGGGAGAAAGCTAGAGGAACTGCGGCAAACAAACATGATATTTTTGTTTCTATAGATGACATTTTATGCACTTGCCTAATGAAAAGACTTTGCTTTTCTCCAAAACCATGTTTACTCTGATTTTCTCGGTCCATTGCATACGAATTCCACACCAGTTTCTCCGAATATGACTGGATGAATACATAAATATCCGTTTGTGTTTTGGTTAACTCAATCCGAAATATTGTGAAAGCCTCTGTGTTTGTGTTTTCTGGATATTACCAATGGACTTTATTTTTTTGAATGTTTATTATGGGGGAGCATTTTATTTTGAGCTTGGATACAGTAATTGGTTCCAATGGATCACCAGCTGAACATATTCGTATTTTCTAGGGAGAAAGCTTGAGGAACTACGGCAAACAAACATGATATTTCTGTTTGTATAGATGACATTTTATGCACTTGCCTAACGAAAAGCCTTTGCTTTTCTCCAAAACCATTTTCATTTGATTTTCTCAGTCTATTGTATATGAATTCCAAACCATTTTTTCCGCATATGACTGGATGAAACCAGAAATATCTGTTTTTTTTTTTTTTTGGCTAACTAAATCTGAAATATTGCTACAGACTCTGTGTTACATATTCCTGATATTATCCACGGACTTTACTTTTTTGAATGTTTTTTTTTATCAGGGAACATTTAATTTTGTGCTTGGAAACACTAATTGGTTCTACATGGAGACACCAGCTCTACATATTTTTATTTTCAGGGAGAAAGCTAGAGGAACTGCGGCAAACAAACATGATATTGCTGTTTGTATAGATGACATTTTATGCACTTGCCACACGAAAAGACTTTGCTTTTCTCCAAAACCATTTTTACTGTGATTTTCTCGGTCCATTGCATACAAATTCCACACCACTTTGTCCAGATATGACGGGATGAAACCAGAAATATCTGGTTGTCTTTTGTCTAACTCAATCTGAAATATTGTAAAAGCCTCTGTATTTGTGTTTTCTGGATATTATCAATGGTCTTTATTGTTTTGAATATTTTTATCTGTGAACATTTAATTTTGTACCATAGAAACACTAATTGGTTCATCATAGGGACACCAGCTCTACACATTCATATTTTCTAGGGAGAAAATAGAAGAACTGTGGCAAACAAGCATGATATTTCTGTTTGTATAGATGACATTTTATGCACTTGCCTAACGAAAAGACTTTGCTTTTCTCTAAAACCATTTTTACTGTGATTTTCTCGGTCCATTGCATACGAATTCCGCACTACTTTGTCCGGATATGACTGGATGAAACCGGAAATATCTGGTTTTGTTTTGGCTAACTCAATCACAGATATTGCTAGAGCCTCGGTGTATGTGCATTCTTCATATTATCCACGGACTTTATTGTTTTGATATTTTTTATCGGGGAACATTTAATTTTGTACTTGGAATCACTAATTGGTTCCACATGGAGACACCAGCTCTACACATTCCTATTTTCTAGGGAGAATTCTAGAGGAACTGCGACAAACAAACATGATATTTCTGTTTGTATAGATGACGTTTTATGCAATTGCCTAACGAAAAGACTTTGCTTTTCTCTAAAACCATTTTTACTGGGATTTTCTCTGTCCATTCCGTACGAATTGCACACCACTTTGTCCGGATATGACTGGATGAAACCAGAAATATCCGGTTGTGTTTTGGCTAACTCAATCCGAAATATTGTAAGTCTCTGTGTTTCTGTTTTCTGGATATTATCGATGGATTTTACTGTTTTGAATGTTTTTATCAGGGAACATTTAAATTGTGCTTGAAAACACTAATTGCTTCATCATGGGGACACCAGCTCTACACATTCATATTTTCTATTGAGAAAGCTAAAGGAACTGCAGTAATAAATCATGATATTTCTGTTTGTATCGATGACATTTTATGCACTTGCCTAACGAAAAGACTTTGCTTTTCTGCAAAACCATTTTTACAGTGATTTTCTCGGGCCATTGCATCCGAATTCCAAATGACTTTGTCCGTATATGAGTGAATAAAACAAGAAATTTCCAGTTGTTCTTTTGCTAACTCAATGCGAAATATTGTGAATGTTTTTGTGTTTGTGTTTTCTGGATATGATCGATGGACTTTATTGTTTTGAATGTTTTTTTCAAGGAACAATTAATTTTGTACCCTAGAAACACTAACTGGTTCATCATGGGGACACCAGCTCTGCACATTTGTATTTTTCTAAGGAGAAAGCTAGAGGAACTGTGGAAAACAAACATGATATTTCTGTTTGTATAGATGACATTTTATGCACTTGCCTAACAAAATGACTTTGCTTTTCTCCAAAACCATTAGTACTGTGATTTTCTCGGTCCATTGCATATGACTTCCACACCAGTTTTACCGGATATGACTGGTTGAAACCGGAAATGTCAGGGTTTTTTTTGGCTAACTCAATCCCAGATATTGCTACAGCCTCTGTGTTTGTGTATTCCTGATATTATCCATGGACTTCATTGTTTTGAATGTTTTTTATAAGGGAACATTTAATTTTGTGCTTGGAATCACCAATTGGTTCCACATGGAGACACCAGCACTACACATTCATATTTTCTAGAGAGAAAGCTAGAGGAACTGCGGAAAACAAACATGATATTTCTATTTGTATGGATGACATTTTATGCACTGCCTGAAGAAAAGACTTTGCTTTTCTCCAAAACCATTTTTACTGTGATTTTCTCGGTCCATTACACAGGAATTCCACACCAGTTTGTCTGGATATGACTGGATGAAACCGGAAATATCCAGTTTTGTTTTTGCTAACTCTATCCCTGATATTGCTACAGCCTCTGTGTTAGTGTATTCCTGTTATTATCCAAGGAATTTATTATTTTGAATGTTTTTTATCTGGGAATATTTTATTTTGAGCTTGGATACAGTAATTTGTTCCCCCTGGAGTCACAAGCTCTATATATTCGTATTTTCTAGGGAGAAAGCTAGAGGAACTTCGACAAACAAACATGATATTTCTGTTTGTATCGATGACATTTTAGGCAGTTGCCTAACGAAAAGACTTTGCTTTTCTCCAAAACCATTTTTACTCTGATTTTCTCAGCCCATTGCATACGAATTCCACACCACTTTGTCCGGATATGACTGGATGAAACCAGAAATATCCGTTTGGGTTTTGGATCACTCATCCGAAATATTGTGAAAGCATCTGTGTTTGTGTTTTCTGGATATTATCGATGGACTTTATTGTTTTGAATATTTTAATCAGGGAACATTTAATTTTGTGCCATTTAAACACTAATTGGTTCATCATGGGTACACCAGCTCTACACATTCGTATTTTCTAGGGAGAAAGCTACAGGAACTGCGGCAAACAAACATGATATTTCTGTTTGTAAAGATGACATTTTATGCACTTGCCTAACGAAAAGACTTTGCTTTTCTCCAAAACCATTTTTACTGTGATTTTCACGGTCCATTGCATACGAATTGCACACAAGTTTGTCCGGATATTACTGGATGTAACCGGAAATATTTGGTTATTTTTGCTAACTCAATCCCAAATATAGATACAGCCTCTGTTTTTGTGTTTTCTGGATATTATCAACAGACTTTATTTTTTTTGAATGTTTTTTATCGGGGAACATTTTATTTTGAGCTTGGATACAGTAATTGGTTCTGCATGGAGACACCAGCTGAACATATTCGTATTTTCTAGGGAGAAAGCTAGAGGAACTGCGGCAAACTAAAATTTTTTTTGTATAGATGAGATTTTATGCACTTGCCTAACGAAAAGACTTTGCTTTTCTGTGATTTTCTCGGTCTATTACATCCAAATTCCAAACAACTTTGTCCGTATATGAGTGAATAAAACAAGAAATATCCAGTTGTTCTTTTGCTAATTCAATGCGAATATTGTGAATATTTCTGTTTTGTGTTTTCTGGATATGATCGATGGACTTTATGGTTTTGAATGTTTTTATCAAGGAACATTTAATTTTGTACCCTAGAAACACTAATTGGTTCATCATGGGGACACCAGCTCTACATATTCGTATTTTCTAGGGAGAAAGCGAGAGGTACTGCAACAAACAAACATGATATTTCTGTTTGTATCGATGACATTTTATGCACTTGCCTAACGGAAAGACTTTGCTTCTCTCCACGGAATTTTTACTGTGATTTTCTCATTCCATTTCATACGAATTCCACACCAGTTTGTCCAGATATGACTGGATGAAAGCGGAAATATCCGGTTGTGTTTTGGCTAACTCAATCCCAGATATTGCTACAATGTAGTGGAATGAGAAGGCCATGCCAAGGTGGCCACTGGCAAGCGATTGTCAGCTACTCAGGAATGGCTTTAAACTGCCTAGCAATTGGCTGTGATTGGATGGCTCTGGAAACTGCCTGGCGACAGGCTGTCATTGGATGGATTTGAAACTGCCCGGCGACAGGCTGTGATTGGATGACTCTGGAAACTGCCTGGCAACAGGCTGTGATTGGATGGATTTTAAACTGCCTGGCGACAGGCTGTGATTGGATGGCTCTGGAAACTGCCTGGCAACAGGCTGTGATTGGATGGATTTGAAACTGCCTGGCGACAGGCTGTGATTGGATGGCTGTGGAAACTGCCTGGCAACAGGCTGTGATTGGTTGGGGTATGGACCACCCCTTGACCAGATTGGCTGGTCTTGGCTATATAAGCTGTTGTACCAACTGTAATAAACGAGTCTGCAGGCTGCTCGCCTCAAGCCTGCTCTCACCGGAAAAAAAAATGCTTGTGTCTTTCCAGAGAATGCAGAACAGCCCATTTGGGTACCAGCCAGAAACATCAAGCCTGTAACTGACAGCCAACCAGAACCAGCTGAACAAGACCAAGACTCCGCCTTGTTAGCAGATGCACCTGCCCTATCATCCTACCCTGAGAAACTGCCCAAAGCCACATCTGTTACCATTGTGTACCCCACTAGCTCTAGGTCAGCCACTCCAATGGCCCACAGCCTGTGTGCAGTCATGCCATTCCTGATAACCATTATTCTTCATTCCTACCCCTATCTGAGCAAGCAATCCTGTGGTCTCTCGATTTGAGTGCTGGTTAGTCAATGATGGGTAAGATCCCCTGGGGGACAACCTAAGACAGGCACAGCTGCGTACGGAGACCACATGGAAACGGGGTCAACAATGGTATGGCCAAGAATCATGCCTCCCGTTGCTCAAAAATAAATGAAAAGGGGGAAATGTAGTGGAATGAGAAGGCCATGCCAAGTTGGCCACTGGCAAGCGAGCGTCAGTTAGTCAGGAATGGCTTTGAAACTGCCTAGCAACAGGCTGTGATTGGATGGATTTGAAACTGCCTGGTGACAGGCTGTGATTGGATGGCTCTGGAAACTGCCTGGCAACAGGCTGTGATTGGATGGATTTGAAACTGCCTGGCAACAGGCTGTGATTGGATGGCTGTGGAAACTGCCTGGCAACAGGCTGTGATTGGTTGGGGTATGGACCACCCCTTGACCAGATTGGCTGGTCTTGGCTATATAAGCTGTTGTACCAACTGTAATAAACGAGTCTGCAGGCTGCTCGCCTCAAGCCTGCTCACACCGGACTCCCGGGGTCTGTGTGTTGACTCCGCGCCTCTTGCCCCCACCATGCTGCTGTTGTAAAACCCTCTGTATTTGCTGCTGTTGTAAAACCCTCTGTATTTTTGTTTTCTGGATATTATCAAAGGACTTTATTGTTTTGAAGGTTTTTATTCCGGGAACATTTGATTATGTGCTTGGAAAAAAAAAAAAATTGGTTCATAATGGGGACACCACCTCTACACATTCGTATTTTCTAGGGAGGAAGCTAGAAGAACTTTGCAAACAAACATGATATATCGGTTTGTATAGATGACATTTATGCACTTGCCTAACGAAAAGACTTTGCTTCTCTCCAAAGGATTTTTACTGTGATTTCTCGGTCCATTGCATACGAATTCCACACCAGTTTGTCCCGATATGACTGGATGAAACCAGAAATATCCGGTTGTGTTTTGGCTAATTCAATCCAAAATATTGTGAAAGCCTCTGTGTTTGTGTTTTCTGGATACAATCGATGGACTTTATTGTTTTGAGCGTTTTTATCAGGGAATATTACATTATGTACCATTGAAACACTAATTGGTTCATCATGGGGACACCAGCTCCACACATTCGTATTTTCTAGGGAGAAAGCTCAAGGAACTGTGGCAAACAAACATGATGTTTCTGTTGGTAAAGATGACATTTTATGCACTTGCCTAACGAAAAGACTTTGCTTTTCTCTAAAACCATTTTTACTGTGATTTTCTCGGTCCATTGCATACGAATTCCGCACCACTTTGTCCGGATATGACTGGATGAAACCGGAAATATCCGGTTTTGTTTTGGCTAACTCAATCCCAGATATTGCTACAGACTCTGTGTTTGTGTATTCCTGATATTATCCATGGACTTTATTGTTTGAATGTTTTTAATCAGGGAACATTTAATTTAGTGCTTGGAAACACTAATTGGTTCAACACGGTGACACCAGCTCTACACATTCTTATTTTCTAGGGAGAAAGCTAGAGGAACTGCGGCAAACAAACATGATATTTCTGTTTGTATCGATGACATTTTATGCACTTGCCTAACGAAAAGACTTTGCTTTTCTGCAAAACCATTTTTACTGGGATTTCCTCTTTCCATTCCATATGAATTCCACAAGACTTTATCCGTATATGACTGGATGAAAACAGAAATATCCGGTTGTGTTTTGGCTAACTCAATCCGAAATATTGTGAAAGATTCTGTGCTTGTGTTTTCTGGATATTATTGATGGACTTTATGGTTTTGAATGTTTTTATCAAGGAACATTTAATTTTGTACCCTAGAAACACTAATTGGTTCATCATGGGGACACCAGCTCTACATATTCGTATTTTCCAGGGAGAAAGCGAGACGTACTGCAACAAACAAACATGATATTTCTGTTTGTATCGATGACATTTTATGCACTTGCCTAACAAAAAGACTTTGCTTCTCTCCAAAGAATTTTTACTGTGATTTAGTCTTTCCTTTTCATACGAATTCCACAACAGTTTGTCCAGATATGACTGGATGAAAGCGGAAATATCCGGGTTTGTTTTGGCTAACTCAATCCCAGATATAGCTACAACCTCTGTGTTTGTGTATTCCTGATATTACCCATGGACTTTATTTTTTGAATGTTTTTTTATCAGGGAATATTTAATTTTGTTCTGGGAACACTAATGTGTTCCACTGGAGGCACCAGCTCTACCCATTAGTTTTTCTAGCGAGAAAGCTAGAGGAACTGCGGAAAACAAACATGATATTTCTGTTTGTATAGATGACATTTAATGCACTTGCCTAATGAAAAGACTTTGCTTTTCTCCAAAACCATTTATACTCTGATTTTCTCGGTCATTGCATACGAATTCCACACCAGTTTGTCGGGATATGACTGGATGAAACCAGAAATATCCGGTTGTCTTTTGTCTAACTCAATCCGAAATATTGTAAAAGCCTCTGTATATGTGGTTTCTGGATATAATCGATGGACTTTATTGTTTTGAATGTTTTTATCTGTGAACATTTAATTTTGTACCATAGAAACTCTAATTGGTTCATCATGGGGACACCAGCTCTTCATATTCGTATTTTCTAGGAAGAAAGCTAGAAGAACTGTGGCAAACAAACATGATATATCTGTTTGTATAGATGACATTTTATGCACTTGCCTAACGAAAAGACTTTGCTTCTCTCCAAAGGATTTTTACTGAGATTTTCTCCGTCCATTGCTTATGAATTCCACTCCAGTTTGTCCCGATATGATTGGATTAAAACAAAAATATCCAATTATGTTTTGGCTAACTCAATCCCAGATATTGCTACAGCCTCTGTGTTTATGTTTTCTAGATATTATCAATGGACTTTATTGTTTTAATATTTGTTATCAGGGAACATTTTATTTTGAGCGTGGATACAGTAATTGTTTCCACAAGGAGACACAAGCTCCTCACATTCGTATTTTCTAGGGAGAAAGCTAGAGGAACTGCGGCAGACAAACATGATATTTCTGTTTGTATAGATGACATTTTATCCACTTTCCACACGAAAAGACTTTGCTTTTCTCCAAAATCATTTGTACTGTGATTTTCTTGGCCATTGCATGTGAATTCCACACCACTTTGTCCGGATATGACTTGATGAAACCAGAAATATCTGGTTGTGTTTTGGCTAACTCAATCTGAATTATTGTGAAAGCCTCTGCGTTTGTGTTTTCTGGGTATTATCGATGGAGTTTATTGTTTTGAGTGTTTTTATCAGGGAACATTTCATTTTGTACCGTTGAAACACTAATTGGTTCATAAAGGGAATATCAGCTCCACAAATTGGTATTTTCTAGGGAGAAAGCTAGAGTAATTTCGGCAAACAAACATGACATGTCTGTTTCTATAGATGACATTTTATGCACTTGCCAAACGAATAGACGTTGCTTTTCTCCAAAACCATTTGTACTGTGATTTCCTCGGTCCATTGCATATGAATTCTACACGAGTTTGTCCGGATATGACTGGATGAAACCAGAAATATCCGGTTGTGTTTTGGCTAACTCAATCTGAAATATTGTGAAAGCCCCTGAGTTTGTGTATACTGGATATTATCGATGGACTTTATTGTTTTCAATATTTTTTCTCAGGGAACATTTTATTTTGAGCTTCGATACAGTAATTGGTTCCACATGGAGACACCAGCTCTACACATCTGTATTTTCTAGGGAGAAAGCTAGAGGAACTGCGGCAAACAAACATGATATTTCTCTTTGTATCGATGACATTTTATGCACTTGCCTAAAGATAAGACTTTGCTTTTCTCCAAAACCATTTGTACTGTGATTTTCTCGGTCCCTTGCATACAAATTCCACACCAGTTTGTCCAGATATGACTAAATGAAACTAGAAATATCTGGTTTAGTTTTAGCTAACTCAATCCCAGATATTGCTACAGCCTCTGTGTTTGTGCATTCTTCATATTATCCATGGACTTTACAGTTTCGAATGTTTTTTTATCAGGGAACATTTAATTTTCCTCTTGGAAACACTAATTGCTTCCACATGGACACACCAGCTCTACACATTCGTATTTTCTAGGGAATAAGCTAGAGGAACTGCGGCAAACAAACATGATATTTCTGTTTGTATAGATGGCATTTTATGCACTTGCCTATCAAAACGACTTTGTTTTTCTCTGAACCAGTAGTATTGTGTTTTTCTCCATCCATTGCATACGAATTCCACACCAGTTTGTCTGGATGTTACTGGATGTAACCGGAAATATCCGGTTTTGTTTTGGCTAACGCAATCCGAGATATTGCTACAGCCTCTGTATTTGTGCATCCCTGATATTATCCATGGACTTTACTGTTTTGAATGTTTTTAATAGGGAACATTTAATTTTGTACCGTTGAAACCCTAATTGGTTCATCATGGGAACACCAGCTCTACACTTTCGTATATTCTAGGATGAAAGCTTGAGGAACGGTAGCAAACAAACAAGATATTTCTATTTGTATCGATGACATTTTATGCACTTGCCTAACGAAAACACTTTGCTTTTCTACAGAACAATTTTTACTGTGATTTTCTAGGTCCAGTACATACAAATTCCACACCAGTGTGTCCGGATATGATTGGATGAAACCGGAAATATACGGTTTTATTTTGCTAACTCAATACCAGATATTGCTACAGCCCCTGTGTTTGTGCATTCCCGATATTATCCACGGACTTTACTGTTTTGAATGTTTTTTTATCATTGAACATTAATTTTCTTCTGGGAACACTGTTTTGTTCCACATGGAGACACCAGCTCTACACATTCGTATTTTCTTGTGAGAAAGCTAGAGGAACTGCGACAAACAATCATGATATTTCTGTTTGTATACATGACATTTTATGCACTTGCTTAACGAAAAGACTTTGCTTTTCTCCAGCACAATTCGTACTGTGATTTTCTCGGTCCATTGCATACGAATTCTACACCAGTTTGTCCAGAGATGACTGGATGAAACCAGAAATATACGGTTGTGTTTTGGCTAATTCAACCAGAAATATTTTGAAACCCTCTGTGTTTGTTTTCTGGATATTATCAACGAACATTATTGTTTTCAATGTTTTTTATCAGGGAACATTTTATTATGAGCTTGCGAACACTAATTGGATCATCATGGAGACAGCAGCTCTACACATTCATATTTTCTAGGGAGAAAGATAGAGGGACTGCGGCAAACAAACATGATATTTCTGTTTGTATCAATGACATTTTATGCACTTGCCTAACGAAAAGACTTTGCTTTTCTCCAAAACCATTTTTACTCTGATTTTCTCGGTCCATTGCATACGAATTCCACACCAGTTTGTCCAGACATGACTGGATGAAACCATAAATATCCGGTTGTGCTTTGGCTAACTCAATCCGAAATATTCTGAAAGCCTCTGTGTTTGTGTTTTCTGGATATTATCGATGTACTTCATTGTTTTGAATGTTTTTATCAGGGAATATTTCATTTTGTACCGTTGAAACACTAATTGGTTCATCATGGGGACACCAGCTATACACATTCGTATATTCTAGGGAGAAAGCTAGAGGAACTCCGGCAAACAAACATGATATTTCTGTTTGTATCGATCACATTTTATGCACTTGCCTGACAAAAACACTTTGCTTTTCTCCAAAACCATTTGCACTGTGATTTTCTCGGTCCATTGCATACAAATTCCACACCAGTTTGTTGGGATATGACTGGATGAAACCAGGAATATCTGGTTGTGTTTTGGCTAACTCAATCCCAGATATTGCTACAGCCTCTGTGTTTGTGTTTTCTGGATATTTTCCACGGACTTTATTGTTTTGAATGTTTTTTTTATCGGCGAACTTTTAATTTTGAGCTTAGATACACTAATTGGTTTCACATAGAGACACCAGCTCTACATATTTGTATTTTCTGAGCAGAAAGCTAGAGGAACTGTGGCAAGCAAACATGATATTTCTGTTTGTATTGATGACATTTTATGCACTTGCCTAAGGAAAAGTCTTTGCTTTTCTACAAAACCATTTTTACTGTGATTTTCTCGATCCATTGCATACAAATAACACAGCAGTTTGTCCGGACATGACTGGATGAAACCAGAAATATCCGGTTTTGTTTTGGTTAACTCAATCCGAAATATTGTAAAAGCCTCTGTGTTTGTGTTTTCTGGATATTAACTATGGACTTTATTGTTTTGAATGTTTTTATCAGGGAATATTTAATTTTGTACCATTGAAACACTAATTGGTTCATCCTGGGGACACCAGCTATACATATTCATATTTTCTAGGGAGAAAGCTAGAGGAACTGCGGCAAACAAACATGATATTTCTCTTTGTATAGAAGACATTTTATGCACTTGCCTAATGAAAAGAGTTTGCTTTTCTCCAAAACCATTTTTACTGTAATTTTCTCGGTCCATTGCATACGAATTCCATACCAGTTTGTCCGGATATGACTGGATGAAACCGGAAATATCCGTTTGTGTTTTGGCTAACTCAATCCCAGATATTGCTACAGCCTCTGTATTTGTGTTTCTTGAGATCATCCATGGACTTTATTGTTTTGAATGTTTTTTATCAGGGAACATTTCATTTTATTCTTGGAACACTAATTGGTTCCACATCGATACACCAGCTCTACATATTTGTATTTTCTAGGCAGAAACTAGAGGAACTGCGGCCAACAAACATGATATTTCTGTTTGTATAGATGACATTTTATGCACTTGACTAATGGAAAGACTTTGCTTTTCTCCAAAACCATTTTTACTCCGATTTTCTCTGTCCATTGCATACGAATAACATACCAGTTTGACCAGACATGACTGGATGAAACCAGAAATATCCGGTTGTGTTTTGGCTAACTCAATCCGAAATATTGTGAAAGCCTCTGTGTTTGTGTTTTCGGGATATTATCGATGGACTTTATTGTTTTGAATATTTTTTTCAGGGAAAATTTCATTTAGTACCGTTGAAACACTAATTGGTTCATCATGGGGACACCAGCTCTTCACATTCGTATTTTCTAGCGAGAAAGCTAGATAAACTGCGGCAAACAAACATGATATTTCTGTTTGTATACATGACATTTTATGCACTTGCCTAATGTAAAGTCTTTGCTTTTCTCGAAAACCATGTTTACTCTGATTTTCTCGGTCCATTGCATACGAATTCCACACCAGGTTGTTCGGATATCACTGGATGTAACCAGAAATATCCGGTTGTATTTTGGCTAACTCAGTCTCATATATTGCTACAGCCTCTGTGTTTGTGTTTTCTGGATATTATCTATCCACGCACTTTATTGTTTTGAATGTTTTTTATCGGGGAACTTTTAATTTTGAACTTAGATACATTAATTGGTTCCACATGGAGACACCAGCTCTACATATTTGTATTTTCTAGGGAGACAGCTAGAGGAACTGCGGCAAACAAACATGATATTTCTGTTTTTATAGATGACATTTTATGCACTTGCCTAATGAAAAGACTTTGCTTCTCTCCAAAACCATTTTTACTGTGATTTTCTCGGTCCCTTGCATACAAATTCCACACCAGTTTGTCCGGATATGACTGGATGAAACTAGAAATATCTGGTTTAGTTTTGGCTAACTGAATCCCAGATATTGCTACAGCCTCTGTGTTTGCGCATTCTTCATATTATCCATGGACTTTACAGTTTCGAATGTTTTTTTATCAGGGAACATTTCATTTTATTCTTGGAACACTAATTGGTTCCACATGGACAAACCAGCTCTACACATTCGTATTTTCTAGGGAAAAAGCTAGAGGAACTCTGGCAAACAAACATGATATTTCTGTTTGTGTAGATGGCATTTTATGCACTTGCCTATCAAAACGACTTTATTTTTCTCTGAACCATTTGTACTGTGATTATCTCCGTCCATTTCATACGAATTCCAAAACACTTTGTCAGGATATGACTGGATGAAACCAGAAATATCCGGTTGTGTTTTGTCTACCTAAATGTGAAATAATGCTAGAGCCTCTGTGTTTGTGTTTTCGGGATATTTTCAATGGACTTTATGGTTGTGAATGTTTTTATCAGTGAACATTTAATTTTGTAACGTTGAAACACTATTTAGTTCTTCATGGGGACATCAGCTCTACACATTCGTATTTTCTAGGGAGAAAGCTAGAGGAACTGCGGCAAACAAACATGATATTTTTGTTTCTATAGATGACATTTTATGCACTTGCCTAAGGAAAAGACTTTGCTTTTCTCCAAAACCATGTTTACTCTGATTTTCTCAGTCCATTGCATACCAATTCCACACCAGTTTCTCCGAATATGACTGGATAAATACAGAAATATCCGTTTGTGTTTTGGTTAACTCAATCCGAAATATTGTGAAAGCCTCTGTGTTTGTGTTTTCTGGATATTATCAATGGACTTTATTTTTTTGAATGTTTATTATGGGGGAGCATTTTATTTTGAACTTGGATACAGTAATTGGTTCCAATGGATCACCAGCTGAACATATTCGTATTTTCTAGGAAGAAAGCTGGAGGAACTGCGGCAAACAAACATGATATTTCTGTTTGTATAGATGACATTTTATGCACTTGCCTAACGAAAAGCCTTTGCTTTTCTCCAAAACCATTTTCATTTGATTTTCTCAGTCAATTGCATACGAATTCCAAACCATTTTTTCCGCATATGACTGGATGAAACCAGAAATATCTGTTTTTTTTTTTGGCTAACTAAATCTGAAATATTGCTACAGACTCTGTGTTACATATTCCTGATATTATCCACGGACTTTACTTTTTTGAATGTTTTTTTTATCAGGGAACATTTAATTTTGTGCTTGGAAGCACTAATTGGTTCTACATGGAGACACCAGCTCTACATATTTTTATTTTCAGGGAGAAAGCTAGAGGAAGTGCAGCAAACAAACATGATATTTCTGTTTGTATAGATGACATTTTATATACTTGCTTAACGAAAAGACTTTGCTTTTCTCCAAAACCAATTTTACTGTGATTTTCTCGGTCCATTGCATCCAAATTCCAAAAGCCTTTTTCCAGATATGACTGGATGAAACCGGAAATATCTGATTTTGTTTTGGCTAACTCAATCCCATATATTGCTACACCCTCTGTGTTAGTGTATTCCTGATATTATCCACGGACACAAGAGAGATTTTCTATCTTCTCCATTAAGGATTTCTGTAGTTCAAGAATTTGTTTTTGAGAACTTCTTAATGTTCTTACCAATTTTTTGAGATCCGCTTCTTGCATTTCTTCGATCTCAAGATCTTCATAATCTTGAATTGGGGTGTCTTTTTTATTTGGGGGCGTCATAGTGTCTTCCTTGTTCTTGTTACCTCGGTTTTTGCGTTTGTTGTTTGGCATGTTGGAGATATTTGGTTTCTTCACTGTGGTGTTTTTTCTTGTTGCACTATGGCTTTTTATTAAGTGGACTGTCTGCTTTCAGTGGAGCCTTAGAGGCTTGAGATGAGTGTGGACTGTGAGCTGTGTTTGGTTCCTCAGGGTTGAGGGTGTGTCAAAGATGACACTCCCAGGTTAGGTGTGGTAAATGTCTCTTTCTTTTTTCGATTCAAAAGGGAAGGAATTCTGCACAGCTGAACGTAATTGGAGGTAGTTAGCAGGCAAATGATATACCCACAGGAGCCAGAGATTGGAAGCTCTTTCCCAAGGACCACACAGGAAATCTGTGCTGCCCTCAGTGTGGGCTCCAAATCTCCTGCAGTCTCCCACTGGGTTGCAAGTTAGATGCTAACCTCCTGTTATTTCACCCCTCCCCCCAGAGTCAGGTGTTTCTGCTGGGCTCAGGGCCGGTGCAGACCTGAGTTCACCCTGCCTATGACGTATGTCCAAAATGGCACCTGCTCTGTATTGCTCACCTTTGAGAGGTGTGCGGAGAGAGAGAAACTTGTGTCTGTATCGGTCACTTTTATTATTTTTTTCCTCTCTCTCTTCTCGTTAGCCTGGTGAATTTTTCCCCACGGAATTTCAAGCCTCGTTCCCTCTAGCCTCCTCTTTCCACTTGCCTGCTGGTGTCTCAGGCTATTGAGGTTCGGGTCACCTCGCGTTCCAGCGCTGGTGTGTTGAGTCTGACTCTGGTGTCCCGAACTTGGACTCCCATGCTCTCCACGCAGGTACACTGTGAATCACTAGTTCCAGAACTGTTTCCTCTGCTGTTTCATCCGCTACTCTTCCTTGACCCTGCAGTATCTCCACTTATAATAAACTGTATCTCCCCCAGAATAATAGTGTGCTCCCTGCCTATTCCGCCATCTTGCTAAACTCTCAGGAACATTTAATTTTGTACTGTAGAAACATTAATTGGTTCATCATGGGGACACCAGCTCCACACAATAGTATTTTCTAGGGCGACAGCTAGAGGAACTGCGGTAAACAAACATGATATTTCTGCTTGTATAGATGACATTTTATGCACTTGCCTAAAGAAACGACTTTGCTTTTCTACAAAACCATTTTTACTGTGACTTTCTCGGTTCATTGCATACGAATTCCACACCAGTTTGTCTGGATATGACTGGATGAAACAAGAAATATCCCTTAGTGTTTTGGCTAACTCAATCACAGATATTGCTACAGCCTCTGTGTTTGTATTCCTGGTATTATCCACGGACTTTATTATTTTCAATGCTTTTTTTTTCAGGGAACATTTAATTTTGTGCTTGGAAACACTAATTCGTTACACATGGATATACCAGCTCTACATATTCATATTTTCTAGGGAAAAAGCTAGAGGAACTGCGGCAAACAAGCATGATATTTCTGTTTGTATAGATGACATTTTATTCACTTGCCTAATGAAACGACTTTGCTTTTCCACAAAACAATTTTTACTGTGATTTTCTCGGTCCATTCCATAGGAATTCCACACCAGTTTGTCCGGATATGACTGGATGAAACCGGAAATATCCGCTTTTGTGTTGGCTAACACAATCCCATATATTGCTACACCCTCTGTGTTAGTGTATTCCTGATATTATCCACGGACTTTATTGTTTTGAATGTTTTTTATCAGGGAACATTTAATTTTGTACCATTGAAACACTAATTGGCTCATCACGGGGAAACCAGCTCTACACATTTGTATTTTCTAGAGAGAAAGCTAGAGGAACTGCGGCAAAGAAACATGATATTTCTGTTTGTATCGATGATATTTTATGCACTTGCCTAACGAAAAGAATTTGCTTTTCTCCAAAACCATTTTTATTCTGATTTTCTCAGCCCATTGCATACGAATTCCACACCACGTTGTCCGGATATGACTTGATGAAAACAGAAATATCCGGTTGTGTATTGGCTAACTCAATCCAAAATAATGTGAAAGCCTCTTTGTTTGTGTTTTCTGGATATTATCGATGGACGTTATTGTTTCGAATGTTTTTATGAGGGAATATTTAATTTTCTACCGTTGAAACACTAATTGGTTCATCATGGGGACACCAGCTCTACACATTCGTATTTTCTAGGGAGAGAGCTACAGGAAGTGCGGCAAAGAAACATGATATTTCTCTTTGTATAGATGACATTTTATGCAATTGCCTATCGAAACCACTTTGCTTTTCTCCGAACCATTTTTACTCTGACTTTCTCAGCCCACTGCATACAAATTCCACACCATTTTGTCCGGATATGAGTGGATGAAACCGGAAATATTTGGTTTTTTTTTTTGCTAACTTAATGCCAAATATTGCTACAGCCTCTGTGTTTGTGTTTTCTGGATATTATCAACGGACTTTATTTTTTTGAATGTTCTTTATTAGGAAACATTTAATTTTGAGCTTGGATACAGTAATTGGTTCCCCATGGATACACCAGCTGAACATATTCGTATTTTCTGGGGAGAAAGATAGAGGAACTGCGGCAAGGAAACATGATATTTCTGTTTATATAGATGACATTTTATGCACTTGCCTAAAAAAGTGACTTTGCTTTTCTCCAAAACCATTTTTACTGTGATTTTCTCGGTCCAATGCATACGAATTCCACACCACTTTCTCCGGATATGACTGGATGAAAGCGGAAATATCCGGTTTTGTTTTGGCTAACTCAATCCCAGATATTGCTACAGTCTCTGTGTTTGTGTATTCCTGATATTATCCACGGACTTTATTGTTTTGAATCTTTTTTATCAGGGAACATTTAATTTTGTGCTTGGAATCACTAATTGGTTCCACATGGAGACACCAGCTCTACACATTCCTATTTTCTAGGCAGAAAGCCAGAAGAACTGGGGAAAACAAACATATTTGGGTTTCTATCGATGATATTTTATGCACTTGCCTAACGAAATGACTTTGCTTTTCTCCAAAAGCATTTTTACTCTGATGATCTCGGTCCATTGCATACGAATTCCACACCAGTTTGTCCAGATATGACTGGATGAAACCAGAAATTTCCGGATGTGTTTTGGCTAACTCAATCCGAAATATTGTGAAATCCTCTGTGTTTTTGTTTTCAGGATATTATGCAGTTTATTGTTTTGAGTGGTTTTATCAGGGAACATTTTATTTTGTACCGTTGAAACCCTAATTGGTTATTCATGGGAACACCAGCTCTACACATTCGTATTTTCTAGGGAGAAAGCTACAGGAACTGTGGCAAACAAACATGATATTTCTGTTTGTATAGATGACATTTTATGCACTTGCCGAATGAAAACACGTTGCTTTTCTCCAAAAACATTTTTACTGTGATTTTCTCGGTCCATTGCATACGAATTCCGCTCCACTTTGTCCGGATATGACTAGATGAAAACAAAAATATTCAGTTGTGTTTTGTCTAACTCAATCCCAGATATTGATACTGCCTCTGCGTTTGTGTTTTCTGGATATTATCGATGGAATTTATTGTTTTAATATTTGTTATTGGGGAACATTTTATTTTGAGCTTGGATACAGTAATTGGTTCCACAATGAGACAACTGCTCCACATATTCGTGTATTCTAGGGAGAAAGCTAGAAGAACTGCGGCAAACAAACATGATATTTCTGTTTGTATAGATGACATTTTATGCACTTGCCTAACGAAAAGACTTTGCTTTTCTCTAAAACCATTTTTACTGTGATTTTCTCGGTCCATTGCATACGAATTCCGCACTACTTTGTCCGGATATGACTGGATGAAACCGGAAATATCTGGTTTTGTTTTGGCTAACTCAATCACAGATATTGCTAGAGCCTCTGTGTTTGTGTATTCCTGATATTATCCACGGACTTTATTGTTTTGATATTTTTTATCGGGGAACATTTAATTTTGAACTTGGAATCACTAATTGGTTCCACATGGAGACACCAGCTCTACACATTCCTATTTTCTAGGGAGAATTCTAGAGGAACTGCGACAAACAAACATGATATTTCTGTTTGTATAGATGACGTTTTATGCAATTGCCTAACGAAAAGACTTTGCTTTTCTCTAAAACCATTTTTACTGGGATTTTCTCTGTCCATTCCGTACGAATTGCACACCACTTTGTCCGGATATGACTGGATGAAACCAGAAATATCCGGTTGTGTTTTGGCTAACTCAATCCGAAATATTGTAAGTCTCTGTGTTTGTGTTTTCTGGATATTATCAATGCACTTTAGTGTTTTTAATGTTTTTATCAGGGAACATTTAATTTTGTGCTTGAAAACACTAATTGCTTCATCAGGGGGACACCAGCTCTACACATTCATATTTTCTATTGAGAAAGCTAAAGGAACTGCAGTAATAAATCATGATATTTCTGTTTGTATCGATGACATTTTATGCACTTGCCTAACGAAAAGACTTTGCTTTTCTGCAAAACCATTTTTACAGTGATTTTCTCGGTCCATTGCATCCGAATTCCAAACGACTTTGTCCGTATATGAGTGAATAAAACAAGAAATTTCCAGTTGTTCTTTGGCTAACTCAATGCGAAATATTGTGAATGTTTTTGTGTTTGTGTTTTCTGGATATGATCGATGGACTTTATTGTTTTGAATGTTTTTTTCAAGGAACATTTAATTTTGTACCCTAGAAACACTAACTGGTTCATCATGGGGACACCAGCTCTGCACATTTGTATTTTTCTAGGGAGAAAGCTAGAGGAACTGCGGCAAACATGATATTTCTGTTTGTATAGATGACATTTTATGCACTTGCCTAACAAAATGACTTTGCTTTTCTCCAAAACCATTTGTACTGTGATTTTCTCGGTCCATTGCATATGAATTCCACACCAGTTTTACCGGATATGACTGGTTGAAACCGGAAATGTCAGGGTTTTTTTTTGGCTAACTCAATCCCAGATATTGCTACAGCCTCTGTGTTTGTGTATTCCTGATATTATCCATGGACTTCATTGTTTTGAATGTTTTTTATAAGGGAACATTTAATTTTGTGCTTGGAATCACCAATTGGTTCCACATGGAAACACCAGCACTACACATTCATATTTTCTAGAGAGAAAGCTAGAGGAACTGCGGAAAACAAACATGATATTTCTATTTGTATGGATGACATTTTATGCACTGCCTGAAGAAAAGACTTTGCTTTTCTCCAAAACCATTTTTACTCTGATTTTCTCAGCCCATTGCATATGAATTCCACACCACTTTGTCCGGATATGACTGGATGAAACCAGAAATATCCGTTTGGGTTTTGGATCACTCATCCGAAATATTGTGAAAGCATCTGTGTTTGTGTTTTCTGGATATTATCGATGGACTTTATTGTTTTGAATGTTTTAATCAGGGAACATTTAATTTTGTGCCATTTAAACACTAATTGGTTCATCATGGGGACACCAGCTCTACACATTCGTATTTTCTAGGGAGAAAGCTACAGGAACTGTGGCAAACAAACATGATATTTCTGTTTGTATAGATGACATTTTATGCACTTGACTAAGGAAAAGACTTTGCTTTTCTCCAAAACCATTTTTACTGTGATTTTCACGGTCCATTGCATACGAATTGCACACAAGTTTGTCCGGATATTACTGGATGTAACCGGAAATATTTGGTTATTTTTGCTAACTCAATCCCAAATATAGATACAGCCTCTGTTTTTGTGTTTTCTGGATATTATCAACAGACTTTATTTTTTTTGAATGTTTTTTATCGGGGAACATTTTATTTTGAGCTTGGATACAGTAATTGGTTCTGCATGGAGACACCAGCTGAACATATTCGTATTTTCTAGGGAGAAAGCTAGAGGAACTGCGGCAAACTAAAATATTTTTTTTGTATAGATGAGATTTTATGCACTTGCCTAACGAAAAGACTTTGCTTTTCTCCAAAACCATTTTTACTTTGATTTTCTCGGTCCATTACATCCGAATTCCAAACAACTTTGTCTGTATATGAGTGAATAAAACAAGAAATATCCAGTTGTTCTTTTGCTAACTCAATGCGAAATATTGTGAATGTTTCTGTTTTGTGTTTTCTGGATAGGATCGATGGACTTTATGGTTTTGAATGTTTTTATCGAGGAACATTTAATTTTGTACCCTAGAAACACTAATTGGTTCATCATGGAGACACCAGTTCTACATATTCGTATTTTCCAGGGAGAAATCGAGAGGTACTGCAACAAGCAAACATGATATTTCTGTTTGCATCGATGACATTTTATGCACTTGCCTAACAAAAAGACTTTGCTTCTCTCCAAGGAATTTTTACTGTGATTTAGTCGGTCCTTTTCATACAAATTCCACACCAGTTTTTCCAGATATGACTGGATGAAAGCGGAAATATCCGGTTTTTTTTTGGCTAACTCAATCCCAGTTATAGCTACAACCTCTGTGTTTGTGTATTCCTGATATTACCCATGGACTTTATTTTTTGAATGTTTTTTATCAGGGAATATTTAATTTTGTTCTGGGAACACTAATGTGTTCCACTGGAGGCACCAGCTCTACCCATTAGTTTTTCTAGCGAGAAAGCTAGAGGAACTGCGGAAACAAACATGATATTTCTGTTTGTATAGATGACATTTAATGCACTTGCCTAATGAAAAGACTTTGCTTTTCTCCAAAACCATTTATACTCTGATTTTCTCGGTCATTGCATACGAATTCCACACCAGTTTGTCGGGATATGACTGGATGAAACCAGAAATATCCTGTTGTCTTTTGTCTAACTCAATCCGAAATATTGTAAAAGCCTCTGTATATGTGGTTTCTGGATATAATCGATGGACTTAATTGTTTTGAATGTTTTTATCAGGGAACATTTAATTTTGTACCATAGAAACTCTAATTGGTTCATCATGGGGACACCAGCTCTTCATATTCGTATTTTCTAGGAAGAAAGCTAGAAGAACTGTGGCAAACAAACATGATATATCTGTTTGTATAGATGACATTTTATGCACTTGCGTAACGAAAAGACTTTGCTTCTCTCCAAAGGATTTTTACTGTGATTTTCTCTGTCATTTGCGTATCAATTCCACTCCAGTTTGTCCCGATATGATTGGATTAAAACAAAAATATCCAATTATGTTTTGGCTAACTCAATCCCAGATAATGTTACAGCCTCTGTGTTTATGTTTTCTAGATATTATCAACGGACTTTATTGTTTTAATATTTGTTATCAGGGAACATTTTATTTTGAGCGTGGATACAGTAATTGATTCCACAAGGAGTCACCAGCTCCTCACATTCGTATTTTCTAGGGAGAAAGCTAGAGGAACTGCGGCAGACAAACATGATATTTCTGTTTGTATAGATGACATTTTACCCACTTTCCACACGAAAAGACTTTGCTTTTCTCCAAAATAATTTGTACTGTGATTTTCTTGGCCATTGCATGTGAATTCCACACCACTTTGTCCGGATATGACTTGATGAAACCAGAAATATCCGGTTGTGTTTTGGCTAACTCAATCCGAATTATTGTGAAAGCCTCTGCGTTTGTGTTTTCTGGTTATTATCTATGGAGTTTATTGTTTTGAGTGTTTTTATCAGGGAACATTTCATTTTGTACCGTTGAAACACTAATTGGTTCATAAAGGGAATATCAGCTCCACAAATTCGTAATTTCTAGGGAGAAAGCTAGAGTAATTGCGGCAAACAAACATGACATGTCTGTTTCTATAGATGACATTTTATGCACTTGCCAAACGAAAAGACATTGCTTTTCTCCAAAACCATTTGTACTGTGATTTCCTCGGTCCATTGCATATGAATTCTACACGAGTTTGTCCAGATATGACTGGATGAAACCAGAAATATCAGGTTGTGTTTTGGCTAACTCAATCTGAAATATTGTGAAAGCCCCTGAGTTTGTGTATACTGGATATTATCGATGGACTTTATTGTTTTCAATGTTTTTTCTCAGGGAACATTTTATTTTGAGCTTCGATACAGTAATTGGTTCCACATGGAGACACCAGCTCCACACATCTGTATTTTCTAGGGAGAAAGCTAGAGGAACTGCGGCAAAAAAACATGATATTTCTGTTTGTATAGATGACATTTTATGCACTTGCCCAACATAAAGACTTTGCTTTTCTCCAAAACCATTTTTACTGTGATTTTCTCGGTCCATTGCATACGAATTCCACACCAGTTTGTCCAGATATGACTGGATGAAACTGGAAATATCCGGTTGTGTTTTGGTTAACTCAATCCCAGATATTGCTACAGCCTCTGTGTTTGAGTTTTCCAGATATTAACAATGGACTCTATTTTTTGAAGGTTTTTTATCAGGGAACATTTAATTTTCGGCTTGGAAACACTAATTGGTTCCACATGGAGACACCAGCTCTACATATTTGTATTTTCAAGGGAGAAGGCTAGAGGAACTGCGACAAAGTTGATATTACTGTTCCTTTCAATGACATTTTATGCACGTGCCTAACGAAAAGACTTTGCTTTTCTCTGAACCATGTTTACTGTGATTTTCTCGGTCCATTGCATTGGAGTTCCACACCATTTGTCAGGATATGACTGGATGAAACCAGAAATATCCGCTTGTGTTTTGGCTAACTCAATCCCAGATATTGCAACAGCCTCTGTGTTTGTGTATTCCTGATATTATCCACGGATTTATTGTTTTGAATGCTTTTATCAGGTAATATTTAATTTTGAGTTTAGATACACTAATTGTTTCAACATGGAGTCACCACCTCTATACATTCGTTTTTTCTAGGGCGAAAGCTAGAGGAACTGCGGCAAACAAACATGATATTTCTGTTTGTATAGATGACATTTTAAGCACTTGACTAACGAAAACACTTTGCTTTTCTACAGAACAATTTTTACTGTGATTTTCTAGGTCCAGTACATACAAATTCCACACCAGTTTGTCCGGATATTATTGGATGAAACCGGAAATATACGGTTTTATTTTGCTAACTCAATACCAGATATTGCTACAGCCCCTGTGTTTGTGCATTCCCGATATTATCCACGGACTTTATTGTTTTGAATGTTTTTTTATCATTGAACATTTAATTTTCTTCTCAGAACACTGTTTTGTTCCACATGGAGACACCAGCTCTACAAAATCGTATTTTCTTGTGAGAAAGCTAGAGGAACTGCGACAAACAATCATGATATTTCTGTTTGTATATATGACATTTTATGCACTTGCCTCACGAAAAGACTTTGCTTTTCTCCAAAACCATTTGTACTGTGATTTTCTCGGTCCATTGCCTACGAATTCCACACCAGTTTGTCCAGAGATGACTGGATGAAACCAGAAATATCCGGTTGTGTTTTGGCTAATTCAATCAGAAATATTGTGAAACCCTCTGTGTTTGTGTTTTCTGGATATTATCAACGAACATTATTGTTTTCAATGTTTTTTATCAGGGAACATTTTATTATGAGCTTGCGAACACTAATTGGTTCATCATGGAGACACCAGCTCTACACATTCATATTTTCTTGGAAGAAAGCTAGAGGAACTGCGAAAAACAAACATGATATTTCTGTTTGTATCGATGACATTTTATGCACTTGCCTAACGAAAAGACTTTGCTTTTCTCCAAACGCATTTTTACTGTGATTTTCTCGGTCCATTGCATACGAATTCCACAAGACTTTGTCCGGATATGACTGGATGAAACCAGAAATATCCGGTTGTGTTTTGGCTAACTCAATCCGTAATATTCTGAAACCTCTGTGCTTGTGTTGCCTGGATATTATCGATGTACTTCATTGTTTTGAATGTTTTTATCAGGGAACATTTAATTTTGTACCGTTGAAACACTAATTGGTTCATCATGGGGACACCAGCTCTACACATTCGTATTTTCTAGGGAAAAAGCTAGAGGAACTGCGGCAAACAAACATGATATTTCTGTTTGTATAGATGGCATTTTCTGCACTTGACTAATGGAAAGACTTTGCTTTTCTGCAAAACCATTTTTACTCCGATTTTCTCAGTCCATTGCATACGAATAACATACCAGTTTGTCTGGACATGACTGGATGAAACCAGAAATATCCGGTTGTGTTTTGGCTAACTCAATCTCAGGTATTGCTACAGCCGCTGTGTTTGTGTTTTCTGGATATTATCCACGGACTTTATTGTTTTGAATGTTTTTTATCGGGGAACTTTTAATTTTGAACTTAGATACATTAATTGGTTCCACAAGGAGACACCATCTCTACATATTTGTATTTTCTAGGGAAAAAGCTAGAGGAACTGCGACAAACAAACATGATATTTCTGTTTGTATAGATGACATTTTAAGCACTTGCCTAACGAAACCACTCTGCTTTTCTCCAAAACCATTTTTACTGTGATTTTCTAGGTCCAGTACATACAAATTCCACACCATTTTGTCCAGATATGATTGGATGAAACCGGAAATATACGGTTTTATTTTGCTAACTCAATCCCAGATATTGCTACAGCCCCTGTGTTTGTGCATTCCCGATATTATCCACGGACTTTATTGTTTTGAATTTTTTTTATAATTGAATATTTAATTTTCTTCTGGGAACACTGTTTTGTTCCACATGGAGACACCAGCTCTTTACATTCGTATTTTCTTGTGAGAAAGCTAGAGGAACTGCAACAAACAATCATGATATTTCTGTTTGTATACATGACATTTTATGCACTTGTCTAACGAAAAGACTTTGCTTTTCTCCAGCACAATAGGTACTGTGATTTTCTCGGTCCATTGCATACGAATTCCACACCAATTTGTCGGGATATGTCTGGATGAAACCAGAAATATCCGGGTGTGTTTTGGCTAACTCAATCCCAGATATTGCTACAGCCTCTGTGTTTGTGTTTTCTGGATATTATCCACGGACTTTATTGTTTTGAATGTTTTTTTTTATCGGCAAACTTTTAATTTTGAGCTTAGATACACTAATTGGTTTCACATAGAGACACCAGCACTACATATTTGTATTTTCTGAGCAGAAAGCTAGAGGAACTGTGGCAGGCAAACATGATATTTCTATTTGTATAGATGACATTTTATGCACTTGCCTAAGGAAAAGTCTTTGCTTTTCTACAAAACCATTTTTACTGTGATTTTCTCGATCCATTGATACAAATAACACAGCAGTTTGTCCGGACATGACTGGATGAAACCAGAAATATCCGGTTTTGTTTTGGCTAACTCAATCAGAAATATTGTAAAAGCCTCTGTGTTTGTGTTTTCAGGATATTATCTATGGACTTTATTGTTTTGAATGTTTTTATCAGGGAACATTTAATTTTGTACCATTGAAACACTAATTGGTTCATCCTGGGGACACCAGCTCCACATATTCATATTTTCTAGGGAGAAAGCTAGAGGAACTGCGGCAAACAAACATGATATTTCTCTTTGTATAGAAGACATTTTATGCACTTTCCTAATGAAAAGAGTTTGCTTTTCTCCAAAACCATTTTTACTGTGATTTTCTCGGTCCATTGCATACAGATTCCATACCAGTTTGTCCGGATATGACTGGATGAAACCGGAAATATCCGTTTGTGTTTTGGCTAACTCAATCCCAGATATTGCTACAGCCTCTGTATTTGTGTTTCTTGAGTTCATCCATGGACTTTATTGTTTTGAATGTTTTTTATCAGCGAACATTTCATTTTATTCTTGGAACACTAATTGGTTCCACATCGATACACCAGCTCTACATATTTGTATTTCTAGGCAGAAACTAGAGGAACTGCGGCCAACAAACATGATATTTCTGTTTGTATAGATGGCATTTTATGCACTTGCCTATCAAAACAACTTTGCTTTTCTCTGAACCAGTAGTACTGTGATTTTCTCCATCCATTGCATACGAATTCCACACCAGTTTGTCTACATGTGACTGGATGTAACCGGAAATATCCGGTTTTCTTTTGGCTAACGCAATCCGAGATATTGCTACAGCCTCTGTATTTGTGCATTCCTGATATTATCCATGGACTTTACTGTTTTGAATGTTTTTAATAGGGAACATTTAATTTTGTACCGTTGAAACCCTAATTGGTTCATAATGGGAACACCAGCTCTACACATTCGTATTTTCTAGGATGAAAGCTAGAGGAACGGCTGCAAACAAACAAGATATTTCTGTTTGTATCGATGACATTTTAAGCACTTGCCTAACGAAAACACTTTGCTTTTCTCCCAAACCATTTTTACTGTGATTTTCTAGGTCCAGTACATACAAATTCCACACCAGTTTGTCCGGATATGATTAGATGAAACCGGAAATATATGGTTTTATTTTGCTAACTCAATACCAGATATTGCTACAGCCCCTGTGTTTGTGCATTCCCGATATTATGCACGGACTTTATTGTTTTGAATGTTTTTTTTATCATTGAACATTAATTTTCTTCTGGGAACACTGTTTTGTTCCACATGGAGACACCAGCTCTACACATTCGTATTTTCTTGTGAGAAAGCTAGAGGAACTGCGACAAACAATCATGATATTTCTGTTTGTATACATGACATTTTATGCACTTGCTTAACGAAAAGACTTTGCTTTTCTCCAGCACAATTTGTACTGTGATTTTCTCGGTCCATTGCATACGAATTCCACACTATTTTGTCCAGAGATGACTGGATGAAACCAGAAATATACGGTTGTGTTTTGGCTAATTCAACCAGAAATATTTTGAAACCCTCTATGTTTGTTTTCTGGATATTATCAACGAACATTATTGTTTTCAATGTTTTTTATCAGGGAACATTTTATTATGAGCTTGCGAACACTAATTGGTTCATCATGGAGACAGCAGCTCTACACATTCATATTTTCTAGGGAGAAAGATAGAGGAACTGCGGCAAACAAACATGATATTTCTGTTTGTATCGATGACATTTTATGCACTTGCCTAACAAAAAGACTTTGCTTTTCTCCAAAACCATTTTTACTCTGATTTTCTTGGTCCATTGCATACGAATTCCACACCAGTTTGTCCAGACATGACTGGATGAAACCATAAATATGCGGTTGTGTTTTGGCTAACTCAATCTGAAATATTCTGAAAGCCTCTGTGTTTGTGTTTTCTGGATATTATCGATGTACTTCATTGTTTTGAATGTTTTTATCAGCGAATATTTCATTTTGTACCGTTGAAACACTAATTGGTTCATCATGGGGACACCAGCTATACACATTCGTATATTCTAGGGAGAAAGCTAGAGGAACTCCGGCAAACAAACATGATATTTCTGTTTGTATCGATCACATTTTATGCACTTGCCTGACAAAAACACTTTGCTTTTCTCCAAAACAATTTGCACTGTGATTTTCTCGGTCCATTGCATACAAATTCCACACCAGTTTGTCGGGATATGTCTGGATGAAACCAGAAATATCCGGGTGTGTTTTGGCTAACTCAATCCCAGATATTGCTACAGCCTCTGTGTTTGTGTTTTCTGGATATTATCCACGGACTTTATTGTTTTGAATGTTTTTTTTTTTTTTTGTCGGCGAACTTTTAATTTTGAGCTTAGATATACTAATTGGTTTCACATAGAGACACCAGCTCTACATATTTGTATTTTCTGAGCAGAAAGCTAGAGGAACTGTGGCAGGCAAACATGATATTTCTGTTTGTATAGATGACATTTTATGCACTTGCCTAAGGAAAAGTCTTTGCTTTTCACAAAACCATTTTTACTGTGATTTTCTCGATCCATTGATACAAATAACACAGCAGTTTGTCCGGACATGACTGGATGAAACCAGAAATATCCGGTTTTGTTTTGGCTAACTCAATCAGAAATATTGTAAAAGCATCTGTGTTTGTGTTTTCTGGATATTATCTATGGACTTTATTGTTTTGAATGTTTTTATCAGGGAACATTTAATTTTGTACCATTGAAACACTAATTGGTTCATCCTGGGGACATCAGCTCCACATATTCATATTTTCTAGGGAGAAAGCTAGAGGAACTGCGGCAAACAAACATGATATTTCTCTTTGTATAGAAGACATTTTATGCACTTTCCTAATGAAAAGAGTTTTCTTTTCTCCAAAACCATTTTTACTGTGATTTTCTCGGTCCATTGCATACGGATTCAATACCAGTTTGTCCGGATATGACTGGATGAAACCGGAAATATCCGTTTGTGTTTTGGCTAACTCAATCCCAGATATTGCTACAGCCTCTGTATTTGTGTTTCTTGAGTTCATCCATGGACTTTATTGTTTTGAATGTTTTTTATCAGGGAACATTTCATTTTATTCTTGGAACACTAATTGGTTCCACATCGATACACCAGCTCTACATATTTGTATTTTCTAGGCAGAAACTAGAGGAACTGCGGCCAACAAACATGATATTTCTGTTTGTATAGATGACATTTTATGCACTTGACTAATGGAAAGACTTTGCTTTTCTCCAAAACCATTTTTACTCCGATTTTCTCAGTCCATTGCATACGAATAACATACCAGTTTGTCCGGACATGACTGGATGAAACCAGAAATATCTGGTTGTGTTTTGGCTAACTCAATCCGAAATATTGTGAAAGCCTCTGTGTTTGTGTTTTCGGGATATTAACGATGGACTTTATTGTTTTGAATATTTTTTTCAGGGAACATTTCATTTAGTACCGTGAAACACTAATTGGTTCATCATGGGGACACCAGCTCTTCACATTCGTATTTTCTAGCGAGAAAGCTAGAGAAACTGCGGCAAACAAACATGATATTTCTGTTTGTATACATGACATTTTATGCACTTGCCTAATGAAAAGACTTTGCTTTTCTCGAAAACCATTTTTACTCTGATTTTCTCGGTCCATTGCATACGAATTCCACACCAGGTTGTTCGGATATCACTGGATGAAACCAGAAATATCTGGTTGTCTTTTGGCTAACTCAATCTCAGATATTGCTACAGCCTCTGTGTTTGTGTTTTCTGGATATTATCTATCCACGCACTTTATTGTTTTGAATGTTTTTTATCAGGGAACTTTTAATTTTGAACTTAGATACATTAATTGGTTCCACATGGAGACACCAACTCTACATATTTGTATTTTCTAGGGAGACAGCTACAGGAACTGCGGCAAACAAACATGATATTTCTGTTTGTATCGATGACATTTTATGCACTTGCCTAACGAAAAGACTTTGCTTTTCTCCAGCACCATTTGTACTGTGATTTTCTCGGTCCATTGCATACGAATTCCACACGAGTTTGTCTAGATATGGAAGGATGAAACCAGAAATATCAGGTTTTGTTTTGGCTAACTCAATCCCAGATATTGCTACAGCCTCTGTGTATGTGCATTCTTCATATTATCCATGGACTTTACAGTTTCGAATGTTTTTTCATCAGGGAACATATAATTTTCCTCTTGGAAACACTAATTGCTTCCACATGGACACACCAGCTCTACACATTCGTATTTTCTATGGAGAAAGCTAGAGGAAATGCGGCAAACAAACATGATATTTCTGTATGTATAATTGGCATTTTATGCACTTGCCTATCAAAACCTCTTTGTTTTTCTCTGAACCATTTGTACTGTGATTTTCTCCATCCATTGCATACGAATTTCACACTAGTTTGTCTAGATATGACTGGATGTAACTGGAAATATCCGGTTTTGTTTTGGCTAACTCAATCCGAGATATTGCTACAGCCTCTGTATTTGTGCAGTCATGATATTATCAATGGACTTTACTGTTTTGAATGTTATTTTATCAGGGAAAATTTAATTTTGCTCTAGTAAACACTAATTGGTTCAATATGAACACACCAGCTCTACACATACTTATTTTCTAGGGAGAAAGCTAGAGGAACTACGACAAACAAACCTGATATTTCTGTTTGTATAGATGACATTTTATGCACTTGCCTAATGAAAGACTTTGCTTTTCTCCAAAACCATGTTTACTCTGATTCTCTCAGACCATTGCATATGAATTCCACACCAGTTTCTCCGGATATGAATGGATGAAAACAGAAATATCCGGTTGTGTTTTGGTTAACTCAATCCGAAATATTGTGAAAGCCTCTGTGTTTGTGTTTTCTGGATATTATCGATGGACTTTATTATTTTGAATGTTTTTATCAGGGAACATTTAATTTTGTACTGTTGAAACCCTAATTGGTTCATCATGGGAACACCAGCTCTACACATTCGTATTTTCTAGGAAGAAAGCTAGAGGAACTGCGGCAAACAAAAAAGATATTTCTGTTTGTATAGATGACATTTTATGCACTTCCTAACGAAAAGACTTTGCTTTTCTCCAGCACCATTTGTACTGTATTTTCTCGGTCCATTGCATAGAATTCTGCACCACTTTTTCCGGATATGACTGGACGAAACCACAAATATCCAGTTTTGTTTCCGCTAACTCAATCCCAGATATTGCTACAGCCTCTGTGTTTGTGTATTCCTGATATTATCCACGGACTTTATGGTTTTCAATGTTTTTTATCTGGGAACTTTTAATTTTGTACCGTGGAAACACTATTTGGTTCCACATGTGGACACCAGCTCTACACTTTCGTATTTTCTATGGTGAAATCTAGAGGAACTGCCACAAACAAACATGATATTTCTGTTTGTATAGATGACATTTTATGCACTTGCTTAATGAAAAGACTTTGCTATTCTCCCAAACCATATTTACCGTGATTTTCTCGGTCCATTGCATATGAATTCCACACCAGTTTGTCCAGATATGACTGGATGAAACCGGAAATATCCGGTTGTGTTTTGGCTAAATCAATCCCAGATATGGCTACAGCCTCTGTGTTTGTGTTTTCCGGAAATTATCTATGGACTTTATTGTTTTGAATGCTTTTTATCGGGGAACATTTTATTTTGAGCTTGGATACCGTAATTGGTTCCACATGGAGACACCAGCTCTACATATTTGTATTTTCTAGTGAGAAAGCTAGAGGAACTGTTGCAAACAAATATGAGAATTCTGTTTGTATAGATGTCATTTTATGCACTTGGCTAATGAAAAGACTTTGCTTTTCTCCAAAACCATTTTTACTGTGATTTTCTCGGTCCATTGCATAGAATTCCAAACCACTTTATCAGGATATGACTGGATGAAACCAGAAATATCCGGTTGTGATTTGGCTACCTAAATGTGAAATAATGCTACAGCCTCTGTGTTTGTGTTTTCTGGATATTTTCAATGGACTTTATGGTTTTGAATGTTTTTATCAGTGAACATTTAATTTTGTAACGTTGAAACACTAATTAGTTCATCATGGGGACATCAGCTCTACATATTCGTATTTTCTAGGGAGAAAGCTAGAGGAACTGCGGCAAACAAACATGATATTTTTGTTTCTATAGATGACATTTTATTCACTTGCCTAATGAAAAGACATTGCTTTTCTCCAAAACCATGTTTACTCAGATTTTCTCGGTCCATTGCATACGAATTCCACACCAGTTTCTCCGGATATGACTGGATGAAACCGGAAATATCCGGTTGTGTTTTGGTTAACTCAATCCGAAATATTGTGAAAGCCTCTGTGTTTGTGTTTTCTGGATATTATCGATGGACTTTATTGTTTTGAATGTTTTTATCAGGGCACATTTCATTTTGTACCATTGAAACACTAATTGGTTCATCATGGGGACACCAGCTCTTCACATTCGTATTTTCTAGCGAGAAAGCTAGAGAAACTACGGCAAACAAACATGATATTTCTGTTTGTATACATGACATTTTATGCACTTGCCTAACGAAAACACTTTGCTTTTCTCCAGCACCATTTGTACTGTGATTTTCTCGGTCCATTGCATACGAATTCCACACCAGTTTGTCCAGATATGACTGGATGAAACCAGAAATATCAGGTTGTGTTTTGGCTACCTCAATCCGAGATATTGCTACAGCCTCTGTATTTGTGCATTCCTGATATTATCCATGGACTTTACTGTTTTGAATGTTTTTAATAGGGAACATTTAATTTTGTACTGTTGAAACCCTAATTGGTTCATCATGGGAACAGCAGCTCTACACATTCGTATTTTCTAGGATGAAAGCTAGAGGAACGGCTGCAAACAAACAAGATATTTCTGTATCGATGACATTTTAAGCACTTGCCTAACGAAAACACTTTGCTTTTCTCCAAAACCATTTTTACTGTGATTTTCTAGGTCCAGTACATACAAATTCCACACCAGTTTGTCCGGATATGATTGGATGAAACCGGAAATATATGGTTTTATTTTGCTAACTCAATACCAGATATTGCTACAGCCCCTGTGTTTGTGCATTCCCGATATTATCCACGGTCTTTATTGTTTTGAATGTTTTTTTATCATTGAACATTAATTTTCTTCTGGGAACACTGTTTTGTTCCACATGGAGACACCAGCTCTACACATTCGTATTTTCTTGTGAAAAAGCTAGAGGAACTGCGACAAACAATCATGATATTTCTGTTTGTATACATGGCATTTTATGCACTTGCCTAACGAAAAGACTTTGCTTTTCTCCAAAACCATTTGTACTGTGATTTTCTCGGTCCATTGCATACAAATTCCACACCAGTTTGTCCAGAGATGACTGGATGAAACCAGAAATATCCGGTTGTGTTTTGGCTAATTCAACCAGAAATATTGTGAAACCCTCTGTGTTTGTGTTTTCTGGATATTATCAACGAACATTATTGTTTTCAAAGTTTTTTATCAAGGAACATTTTATTATGAGCTTGCGAACACTAATTGGTTCATCATGGAGACAGCAGCTCTACACATTCATATTTTCTAGGGAGAAAGATAGAGGAACTGCGGCAAACAAACATGATATTTCTGTTTGTATCGATGACATTTTATGCACTTGCCTAACGAAAAGACTTTGCTTTTCTCCAAACCCATTTTTACTCTGATTTTCTCGGTCCATTGCATACGAATTCCACACCAGTTTGTCCAGACATGACTGGATGAAACCATAAATATCCGGTTGTGTTTTGGCTAACTCAATCCGAAATATTCTGAAAGCCTCTGTGCTTGTGTTTTCTGGATATTATCGATGTACTTCATTGTTTTGAATGTTTTTATCAGGGAACATTTCATTTTGTACCGTTGAAACACTAATTGGTTCATCATGGGGACACCAGCTCTACACATTCGTATTTTCTAGGAAGAAAGCTAGAGGAACTGCGGCAAACAAACAAGATATTTCTGTTTGTATAGATGGCATTTTATGAACTTGCTTAAGGAAAAGACTTTGCTTTTCTCCAAAACCATTTGTACTGTGATTTTCTCGAACCATTGTATACGAATTCCACACCAGTTTGTCTGGATATGACTGGATGACACCAGAAATATCCGGTTATCTTTTGGCGAAGTCAATCCCAGATATTGCTACAGCCTCTGTGTTTTTGTATTCCTGATATTATCCACGGAGTTTATTGTTTTCAATGTTTTTTTTCAGGGAACATTTAATTTTGTTCTTGGAACAGTAATTGGTTCCACATGGATACACGAGCTCTACATATTTGTATTTTCTAGGGAGAAAGCTAGAGGAACTGTGGAAAACAAACATGATATTTCTTTTTCTATACATGATATTTTATGCACTTGCCTAACGAAAAGACTTTGCTTTTCTCCAAAACCATTTTTACTGTGATTTTTTTGGTCCATTGCATACGAATTCCACACCAGTTTGTCCAGATATGACTGGATGAAACCAGATATATCCGGTTGTGTTTTGGCTAACTCAATCCCAGATATGGCTACAGCCTCTGTGTTTGTGTATTCCTGTTATTATCCACGGACTTTATTGTTTTGAATGTTTTTTTATCACGGAGCATTTAATTTTGTGCTTGGAAACACTAATTGGTTCAACATGGGGACACCAGCTCTACACATTCGTATTTTCTAGCGAGAAAGCTAGAGGAACTGCGGCAAACAAACATGATATTTCTGTTTGTATACATGACATTTTATGCACTTGCCTAATGAAAAGACTTTGCTTTTCTCCAGCACCATTTGTACTGTGATTTTCTCTGTCCATTGCATACGAATTCCACACCAGTTTGTCCAGATATGACTGGATGAAACCAGGAATATCCGGTTGTGTTTGGCCAACTCAATCCCAGATATTACTACAGACTCTGTGTTTGTGTCTTCCTGATATTATCCACGACGTTATTGTTTTGAATGTTTTTTATCAGGGAACATTTCATTTTATTCTTGGACACTAATTGGTTCCACGTGGATACACAAGCTCTACATATTTGTATTTTCTGGGCAGAAAGCTAGAGGAACTGTGGTCACAAACCTGATATTTCTGTTTGTATAGATGACATTTTATGCACTTGACTAATGAAAAGACTTTGCTTTTCTCCAAAACCATTTTTACTGTGATTTTCTCGTACCATTGTATACGAATTCCACACCACTTTGTTCGGATATGACTGGATAAAAACACAAATATCCGATTGTGTTTTGGCTAACTCAATCCAAAATATTGTGAAAGCCTCTGTGTTTGTGTTTTCTGGATATTATCGATGGACTTTACTGTTTTGAATGTTTTTATCAGGGAACATTTAAATTGTACCGTTGAAACACTAATTGGTTCATCATGGGGACACCAGCTCTACACATCCTTATTTTCTTGGGAGAAAGCTAGAGGAACTTCGGCAAACAAACATGATATTTCTGTTTGTATCGTTGATATTTTATCTACTTGCCTAATGAAAAGACTTTGCTTTTCTCCAAAACCATTTTTAATGTGAATTCCTCGTTCCATTGCATACGAATTCCACACCACTTTGCCTGGATATGACTGGATGAAACCAGAAATATCCGGTTGTGTTTGGTTATCTCAATCCGAAATATTGTGAAAGCCTCTCGTTTGAGTTTTCAGGATATTATCGATGTACTTCATTGTTTTGAAAATTTTTATCAGGGAACATTTAATTTTGTACCGTTGAAACACTAATTGGTTCATCATAGGAACACCAGCTCTACACATTCGTATTTTCTAGGAAGAAAGCTAGAGGAACTGCGTCAAACAAACATGATGCTTCTGTTTGTATAGATGACATTTTATGCACTTCCTAACGAAAAGACTTTGCTTTTCTCCAGCACCATTTGTACTGTATTTTCTCGGTCCATTGCATAGAATTCTGCACCACTTTTTCCGGATATGACTGGACGAAACCACAAATATCCAGTTTTGTTTCCGCTAACTCAATCCCAGATATTGCTACAGCCTCTGTGTTTGTGTATTCCTGATATTATCCACGGACTTTATGGTTTTCAATGTTTTTTATCTGGGAACTTTTAAATTTGTACCGTAGAAACACTATTTGGTTCCACATGTGGACACCAGCTCTACACTTTCGTATTTTCTAGGGTGAAAGCTAGAGGATCTGCCACAAACAAACATGATATTTCTGTTTGTATAGATGACATTTTATGCACTTGCTTAATGAAAAGACTTTGCTATTCTCCCAAACCATATTTACCGTGATTTTCTCGGTCCATTGCATATGAATTCCACACCAGTTTGTCCAGATATGACTGGATGAAACCGGAAATATCCGGTTGTGTTTTGGCTAACTCAATCCCAGATATGGCTACAGCCTCTGTGTTTGTGTTTTCCGGAAATTATCTATGGACTTTATTGTTTTGAATGCTTTTTATCGGGGAACATTTTATTTTGAGCTTGGTTACCGTAATTGGTTCCACATGGAGACACCAGCTCTACATATTTGTATTTTCTAGTGAGAAAGCTAGAGGAACTGTTGCAAACAAATATGAGAATTCTGTTTGTATAGATGTCATTTTATGCACTTGGCTAATGAAAAGACTTTGCTTTTCTCCAAAACCATTTTTACTGTGATTTTCTCGGTCCATTGCATAGAATTCCAAACCACTTTATCAGGATATGACTGGATGAAACCAGAAATATCCGGTTGTGATTTGGCTACCTAAATGTGAAATAATGCTACAGCCTCTGTGTTTGTGTTTTCTGGATATTTTCAATGGACTTTATGGTTTTGAATGTTTTTATCAGTGAACATTTAATTTTGTAACGTTGAAACACTAATTAGTTCATCATGGGGACATCAGCTCTACATATTCGTATTTTCTAGGGAGAAAGCTAGAGGAACTGCGGCAAACAAACATGGTATTTTTGTTTCTATAGATGACATTTTATTCACTTGCCTAATGAAAAGACATTGCTTTTCTCCAAAACCATGTTTACTCAGATTTTCTCGGTCCATTGCATACGAATTCCACACCAGTTTGTCTGGATATGACTGGATGAAACCAGAAATATCCGGTTGTGTTTTGGTTAACTCAATCCGAAATATTGTGAAAGCCTCTGTGTTTGTGTTTTCTGGATATTATCGATGGACTTTATTGTTTTGAATGTTTTTATCAGGGCACATTTCATTTTGTACCATTGAAACACTAATTGGTTCATCATGGGGACACCAGCTCTTCACATTCGTATTTTCTAGCGAGAAAGCTAGAGAAACTGCGGCAAACAAACATGATATTTCTGTTTGTATACATGACATTTTATGCACTTGCCTAACGAAAACACTTTGCTTTTCTCCAGCACCATTTGTACTGTGATTTTCTCGGTCCATTGCATACGAATTCCACACCAGTTTGTCCAGACATGACTGGATGAAACCAGAAATATCAGGTTGTGTTTTGGCTACCTCAATCCGAGATATTGCTACAGCCTCTGTATTTGTGCATTCCTGATATTATCCATGGACTTTACTGTTTTGAATGTTTTTAATAGGGAACATTTAATTTTGTACTGTTGAAACCCTAATTGGTTCATCATGGGAACACCAGCTCTACACATTCGTATTTTCTAGGATGAAAGCTAGAGGAACGGCTGCAAACAAACAAGATATTTCTGTATCGATGACATTTTAAGCACTTGCCTAACGAAAACACTTTGCTTTTCTCCAAAACCATTTTTACTGTGATTTTCTAGGTCCAGTACATACAAATTCCACACCAGTTTGTCCGGATATGATTGGATGAAACCGGAAATATATGGTTTTATTTTGCTAACTCAATACCAGATATTGCTACAGCCCCTGTGTTTGTGCATTCCCGATATTATCCACGGTCTTTATTGTTTTGAATGTTTTTTTATCATTGAACATTAATTTTCTTCTGGGAACACTGTTTTGTTTCACATGGAGACACCAGCTCTACACATTCGTATTTTCTTGTGAAAAAGCTAGAGGAACTGCGACAAACAATCATGATATTTCTGTTTGTATACATGGCATTTTATGCACTTGCCTAACGAAAAGACTTTGCTTTTCTCCAAAACCATTTGTACTGTGATTTTCTCGGTCCATTGCATACAAATTCCACACCAGTTTGTCCAGAGATGACTGGATGAAACCAGAAATATCCGGTTGTGTTTTGGCTAATTCAACCAGAAATATTGTGAAACCCTCTGTGTTTGTGTTTTCTGGATATTATCAACGAACATTATTGTTTTCAAAGTTTTTTATCAAGGAACATTTTATTATGAGCTTGCGAACACTAATTGGTTCATCATGGAGACAGCAGCTCTACACATTCATATTTTCTAGGGAGAAAGATAGAGGAACTGCGGCAAACAAACATGATATTTCTGTTTGTATCGATGACATTTTATGCACTTGCCTAACGAAAAGACTTTGCTTTTCTCCAAACCCATTTTTACTCTGATTTTCTCGGTCCATTGCATACGAATTCCACACCAGTTTGTCCAGACATGACTGGATGAAACCATAAATATCCGGTTGTGTTTTGGCTAACTCAATCCGAAATATTCTGAAAGCCTCTGTGCTTGTGTTTTCTGGATATTATCGATGTACTTCATTGTTTTGAATGTTTTTATCAGGGAACATTTCATTTTGTACCGTTGAAACACTAATTGGTTCATCATGGGGACACCAGCTCTACACATTCGTATTTTCTAGGAAGACAGCTAGAGGAACTGCGGCAAACAAACAAGATATTTCTGTTTGTATAGATGGCATTTTATGAACTTGCTTAACGAAAAGACTTTGCTTTTCTCCAAAACCATTTGTACTGTGATTTTCTCGTACCATTGTATACGAATTCCACACCAGTTTGTCTGGATATGACTGGATGACACCAGAAATATCCGGTTATCTTTTGGCGAAGTCAATCCCAGATATTGCTACAGCCTCTGTGTTTTTGTATTCCTGATATTATCCACGGAGTTTATTGTTTTCAATGTTTTTTTTCAGGGAACATTTAATTTTGTTCTTGGAACAGTAATTGGTTCCACATGGATACACGAGCTCTACATATTTGTATTTTCTAGGGAGAAAGCTAGAGGAACTGTGGAAAACAAACATGATATTTCTTTTTCTATACATGATATTTTATGCACTTGCCTAACGAAAAGACTTTGCTTTTCTCCAAAACCATTTTTACTGTGATTTTTTTGGTCCATTGCATACGAATTCCACACCAGTTTGTCCAGATATGACTGGATGAAACCAGATATATCCGGTTGTGTTTTGGCTAACTCAATCCCAGATATGGCTACAGCCTCTGTGTTTTTATATTCCTGTTATTATCCACGGTCTTTATTGTTTTGAATGTTTTTTATCAGGGAGCATTTAATTTTGTGCTTGGAAACACTAATTGGTTCATCATGGGGACACCAGCTCTACACATTCGTATTTTCTAGCGAGAAAGCTAGAGGAACTGCGGCAAACAAACATGATATTTCTGTTTCTATACATGACATTTTATGCACTTGCCTAACGAAAAGACTTTGCTTTTCTCCAGCACCATTTGTACTGTGATTTTCTCGGTCCATTGCATACGAATTCCACACCAGTTTGTCCAGATATGACTGGATGAAACCAGAAATATCAGGTTTTGTTTTGGCTAACTCAATCCGAGATATTGCTACAGCCTCTGTATTTGTGCATTCCTGATATTATCCATGGACTTTACTGTTTTGAATGTTTTTAATAGGGAACATTTAATTTTGTACTGTTGAAACCCTAATTGGTTCATCATGGGAACACCAGCTCTACACATTTGTATTTCCTAGGATGAAAGCTAGAGGAACGGCTGCAAACAAACAAGATATTTCTGTTTGTATCGATGACATTTTAAGCACTTGCCTAACGAAAACACTTTGCTTTTCTACAAAACCATTTTTACTGTGATTTTCTAGGTCCAGTACATACAAATTCCACACCGGTTTGTCCGGATATGATTGGATGAAACCGGAAATATATGGTTTTATTTTGCTAACTCAATACCAGATATTGCTACAGCCCCTGTGTTTGTGCATTCCCGATATTATCCACGGTCTTTATTGTTTTGAATTTTTTTTATCATTGAACATTAATTTTCTTCTGGGAACACTGTTTTGTTCCACATGGAGACACCAGCTCTACACATTCGTATTTTCTTGTGAAAAAGCTAGAGGAACTGCGACATACAATCATGATATTTCTGTTTGTATACATGGCATTTTATGCACTTGCCTAACGAAAAGACTTTGCTTTTCTCCAAAACCATTTGTACTGTGATTTTCTCGGTCCATTGCATACGAATTCCACACCAGTTTGTCCAGAGATGACTGGATGAAACCAGAAATATCCAGTTGTGTTTTGGCTAATTCAACCAGAAATATTGTGAAACCCTCTGTGTTTGTGTTTTCTGGATATTATCAACGAACATTATTGTTTTCAAAGTTTTTTATCAAGGAACATTTTATTATGAGCTTGCGAACACTAATTGGTTCATCATGGAGACAGCAGCTCTACACATTCTTATTTTCTAGGGAGAAAGATAGAGGAACTGTGGCAAACAAACATGACATTTCTGTTTGTATCGATGACATTTTATGCACTTGCCTAACGAAAAGACTTTGCTTTTCTCCAAACCCATTTTTACTCTGATTTTCTCGGTCCATTGCATACGAATTCCACACCAGTTTGTCCAGACATGACTGGATGAAACCATAAATATCCGGTTGTGTTTTGGCTAACTCAATCCGAAATATTCTGAAAGCCTCCGTGCTTGTGTTTTCTGGATATTATCGATGTACTTCATTGTTTTGAATGTTTTTATCAGGGAACATTTCATTTTGTACCGTTGAAACACTAATTGGTTCATCATGGGGACTCCAGCTCTACACATTCGTATTTTCTAGGGAAAAAGCTAGAGGAATTGCCGCAAACAAACATGATATTTCTGTTTGTGTAGATGGCATTTTATGCACTTGCCTATTAAAACGACTTTGTTTTTCTCCAAAACCATTTGTACTGTGATATTCTCCGTCCAATTCATACGTATTCCACACCAGTTTGTCTAGATATGAAAGGATGAAACCAGAAATATCAGGTTTTGTTTTGGCTAACTCAATCCCAGATATTGCTACAGCCTCTGTGTATGTGCATTCTTCATATTATCCACGAACTTTACAGTTTCGAATGTTTTTTTATCAGGGAACATTTAATTTTCCTCTTGGAAACACTAATTGCTTCCACATGGACACACCAGCTCTACACATTCGTATTTTCTATGGAGAAAGCTAGAGGAACTGTGGCAAACAAACCTGATATTTCTGTTTGTGTAGATGGCATTTTATGCACTTGCCTATCAAAACCTCTTTGTTTTTCTCTGAACCATTTGTACTGTGATTTTCTCCATCCATTGCATACGAATTTCACACCAGTTTGTCTAGATATGACTGGATGCAACTGGAAATATCCGGTTTTGTTTTGGCTAACTCAATCCGAGATATTGCTACAGCCTCTGTATTTGTGCAGTCATGATATTATCCATGGACTTTACTGTTTTGAATGTTATTTTATCAGGGAACATTTAATTTTGCTCTAGTAAACACTAATTGGTTCCATATGAACACACCAGCTCTACACATACTTATTTTCTAGGGAGAAAGCTAGAGGAACTACGACAAACAAACCTGATATTTCTGTTTGTATAGATGACATTTTATGCACTTGCCTAATGAAAGACTTTGCTTTTCTCCAAAACCATGTTTACTCTGATTTTCTCGGTCCATTGCATACGAATTCCACACCAGTTTCTCCGGATATGAATGGATGAAAACAGAAATATCCGGTTGTGTTTTGGTTAACTCAATCCAAAATATTGTGAAAGCCTCTGTGTTTGTGTTTTCTGGATATTATCGATGGACTTTATTATTTTGAATGTTTTTATCAGGGAACATTTAATTTTGTACCGTTGAAACCCTAATTGGTTCATCATGGGAACACCAGCTCTACACATTCGTATTTTCTAGGAAGAAAGCTAGAGGAACTGCGGCAAACAAACAAGATATTTCTGTTTGTATAGATGACATTTTATGAACTTGCTTAACGAAAAGACTTTGCTTTTCTCCAAAACCATTTGTACTGTGATTTTCTCGAACCATTGTATACGAATTCCACACCAGTTTGTCTGGATATGACTGGATGACACCAGAAATATCCGGTTATCTTTTGGCGAAGTCAATCCCAGATATTGCTACAGCCTCTGTGTTTTTGTATTCCTGATAATATCCACGGAGTTTATTGTTTTCAATGTTTTTTTTCAGGGAACATTTAATTTTGTTCTTGGAACAGTAATTGGTTCCACATGGATACACGAGCTCTACATATTTGTATTTTCTAGGGAGAAAGCTAGAGGAACTGTGGAAAACAAACATGATATTTCTTTTTCTATACATGATATTTTATGCACTTGCCTAACGAAAAGACTTTGCTTTTCTCCAAAACCATTTTTACTGTGATTTTCTAGGTCCAGTACATACAAATTCCACACCAGGTTGTCCAGATATGACTGGATGAAACCAGATATATCCGGTTGTGTTTTGGCTAACTCAATCCCAGATATGGCTACAGCCTCTGTGTTTGTGTATTCCTGTTATTATCCATGGTCTTTATTGTTTTGAATGTTTTTTATCAGGGAGCATTTAATTTTGTGCTTGGAAACACTAATTGGTTCATCATGGGGACACCAGCTCTACACATTCGTATTTTCTAGCGAGAAAGCTAGAGGAACTGCGGCAAACAAACATGATATTTCTGTTTCTATACATGACATTTTATGCACTTGCCTAACGAAAAGACTTTGCTTTTCTCCAGCACCATTTGTACTGTGATTTTCTCGGTCCATTGCATACGAATTCCACACCAGTTTGTCCAGATATGACTGGATGAAACCAGAAATATCAGGTTTTGTTTTGGCTAACTCAATCCGAGATATTGCTACAGCCTCTGTATTTGTGCATTCCTGATATTATCCATGGACTTTACTGTTTTGAATGTTTTTAATAGGGAACATTTAATTTTGTACTGTTGAAACCCAAATTGGTTCATCATGGGAACACCAGCTCTACACATTCGTATTTTCTAGGATGAAAGCTACAGGAACGGCTGCAAACAAACAAGATATTTCTGTTTGTATCAATGACATTTTAAGCACTTGCCTAACGAAAACACTTTGCTTTTCTCCAAAACCATTTTTACTGTGATTTTCTAGGTCCAGTACATACAAATTCCACACCAGGTTGTCCAGATATGATTGGATGAAACCGGAAATATATGGTTTTATTTTGCTAACTCAATACCAGATATTGCTACAGCCCCTGTGTTTGTGCATTCCCGATATTATCCACGGTCTTTATTGTTTTGAATGTTTTTTATCATTGAACATTAATTTTCTTCTGGGAACACTGTTTTGTTCCACATGGAGACACCAGCTCTACACATTCGTATTTTCTTGTGAAAAAGCTAGAGGAACTGCGACAAACAATCATGATATTTCTGTTTGTATACATGACATTTTATGCACTTGCCTAACGAAAAGACTTTGCTTTTCTCCAAAACCATTTGTACTGTGATTTTCTCGGTCCATTGCATACGAATTCCACACCAGTTTGTCCAGAGATGACTGGATGAAACCAGAAATATCCGGTTGTGTTTTGGCTAATTCAACCAGAAATATTGTGAAACCCTCTGTGTTTGTGTTTTCTGGATATTATCAACGAACATTATTGTTTTCAAAGTTTTGTATCAGGGAACATTTTATTATGAGCTTGCGAACACTATTGGTTCATCATGGAGACACCAGCTCTACACATTCATATTTTCTAGGGAGAAAGATAGAGGAACTGCGGCAAACGAACATGATATTTCTGTTTGTATCGATGACATTTTATGCACTTGCCTAACGAAAAGACTTTGCTTTTCTCCAAAACAATTTTTACTCTGATTTTCTCGGTCCATTGCATATGAATTCCACACCAGTTTGTCCAGACATGACTGGATGAAACCATAAATATCCGGTTGTGTTTTGGCTAACTCAATCCGAAATATTCTGAAAGCCTCTGTGCTTGTGTTTTCTGGAAAGTATCGATGTACTTCATTGTTTTGAATGTTTTTATCAGGGAACATTTCATTTTGTACCGTTGAAACACTAATTGGTTCATCATGGGGACACCAGCTCTACACATTCGTATTTTCTAGGGAAAAAGCTAGAGGAACTGCGGCAAACAAACATGATATTTTTGTTTCTATAGATGGCATTTTATGCACTTGCCTATTAAAACGACTTTGTTTTTCTCCAAAACCATTTATACTGTGATATTCTCCGTCCAATTCATACGTATTCCACACCAGTTTGTCTAGATATGAAAGGATGAAACCAGAAATATCAGGTTTTGTTTTGGCTAACTCAATCCCAGATATTGCTACAGCCTCTGTGTATGTGCATTCTTCATATTTTCCATGGACTTTACAGTTTCGAATGTTTTTTTTATCAGGGAACATTTAATTTTCCTCTTGGAAACACTAATTGCTTCCACATGGACACACCAGCTCTACACATTTGTATTTTCTATGGAGAAAGGTAGAGGAACTGCGGCAAACAAACATGATATTTCTGTTTGTATAATTGGCATTTTATGCACTTGCCTATCAAAACCTCTTTGTTTTTCTCTGAACCATTTGTACTGTGATTTTCTCCATCCATTGCATACGAATTCCACACCAGTTTGTCTAGATATGACTGGATGCAACTGGAAATATCCGGTTTTGTTTTGGCTAACTCAATCCGAGATATTGCTACAGCCTCTGTATTTGTGCAGTCATGATATTATCCATAGACTTTACTGTTTTGAATGTTATTTTATCAGGGAACATTTAATTTTGCTCTAGTAAACACTAATTGGTTCCATATGAACACACCAGCTCTACACATACTTATTTTCTAGGGAGAAAGCTAGAGGAACTACGACAAACAAACCTGATATTTCTGTTTGTATAGATGACATTTTATGCACTTGCCTAATGAAAGACTTTGCTTTTCTCCAAAACCATGTTTACTCTGATTCTCTCAGACCATTGCATATGAATTCCACACCAGTTTCTCCGGATATGAATGGATGAAAACAGAAATATCCAGTTGTGTTTTGGTTAACTCAATCCGAAATATTGTGAAAGCCTCTGTGTTTGTGTTTTCTGGATATTATCGATGGACTTTATTATTTTGAATGTTTTTATCAGGGAACATTTAATTTTGTACCGTTGAAACCCTAATTGGTTCATCATGGGAACACCAGCTCTACACATTCGTATTTTCTAGGAAGAAAGCTAGAGGAACTGCGGCAAACAAACAAGATATTTCTGTTTGTATAGATGACATTTTATGAACTTGCTTAACGAAAAGACTTTGCTTTTCTCCAAAACCATTTGTACTGTGATTTTCTCGAACCATTGTATACGAATTCCACACCAGTTTGTCTGGATATGACTGGATGACACCAGAAATATCCGGTTATCTTTTGGCGAAGTCAATCCCAGATATTGCTACAGCCTCTGTGTTTTTGTATTCCTGATATTATCCACGGAGTTTATTTTTTTTCAATGTTTTTTTTCAGGGAACATTTAATTTTTTTCTTGGAACACTAATTGGTTCCACATGGATACACGGGCTCTACATATTTGTATTTTCTAGGGAGAAAGCTAGAGGAACTGTGGAAAACAAACATGATATTTCTTTTTCTATACATGATATTTTATGCACTTGCCTAACGAAAAGACTTTGCTTTTCTCCAAAACCATTTTTACTGTGATTTTTTTGGTTCATTGCATACGAATTCCACACCAGTTTGTCCAGATATGACTGGATGAAACCAGATATATCCGGTTGTGTTTTGGCTAACTCAATCCCAGATATGGCTACAGCCTCTGTGTTTGTGTATTCCTGTTATTATCCACGGTGTTTATTGTTTTGAATGTTTTTTATCAGGGAGCATTTAATTTTGTGCTTGGAAACACTAATTGGTTCATCATGGGGACACCAGCTCTACACATTCGTATTTTCTAGCGAGAAAGCTAGAGGAACTGCGGCAAACAAACATGATATTTCTGTTTCTATACATGACATTTTATGCACTTGCCTAACGAAAAGACTTTGCTTTTCTCCAGCACCATTTGTACTGTGATTTTCTCGGTCCATTGCATACGAATTCCACACCAGTTTGTCCAGATATGACTGGATGAAACCAGAAATATCAGGTTTTGTTTTGGCTAACTCAATCCGAGATATTGCTACACCCTCTGTATTTGTGCATTCCTGATATTATCCATGGACTTTACTGTTTTGAATATTTTTAATAGGGAACATTTAATTTTGTACCGTTGAAACCCTAATTGGTTCATCATGGGAACACCAGCTCTACACATTTGTATTTTCTAGGATGAAAGCTAGAGGAACGGCTGCAAACAAACAAGATATTTCTGTTTGTATCAATGACATTTTAAGCACTTGCCTAACGAAAACACTTTGCTTTTCTACAAAACCATTTTTACTGTGATTTTCTAGGTCCAGTACATACAAATTCCACACCAGTTTGTCCGGATATGATTGGATGAAACCGGAAATATATGGTTTTATTTTGCTAACTCAATACCAGATATTGCTACAGCCCCTGTGTTTGTGCATTCCCGATATTATCCACGGTCTTTATAGTTTTGAATGTTTTTTTATCATTGAACATTAATTTTCTTCTGGGAACACTGTTTTGTTCCACATGGAGACACCAGCTCTACACATTCGTATTTTCTTGTGAAAAAACTAGAGGAACTGCGGCAAACAAACTGGATATTTCTGTTTGTATAGATGACATTTTATGCACTTGCCTAACGAAAAGCCTTGCTTTACTCCAAAACCATTTTTACTGTGATTTTTTTGGTCCATTGCATACGAATTCCACACCAGTTTGTGCAGATATGACTGGATGAAACCAGATATATCCGGTTGTGTTTATGCTAACTCAATCCCAGATATTGCTACAGCCTCTGTGTTTGTGTATTCCTGTTATTATCCACGGTGTTTATTGTTTTGAATGTTTTTTATCAGGGAGCATTTAATTTTGTGCTTGGAAACACTAATTGGTTCATCATGGGGACACCAGCTCTACACATTCGTATTTTCTAGCGAGAAAGCTAGAGGAACTGCGGCAAACAAACATGATATTTCTGTTTCTATACATGACATTTTATGCACTTGCCTAACGAAAAGACTTTGCTTTTCTCCAGCACCATTTGTACTGTGATTTTCTCGGTCCATTGCATACGAATTCCACACCAGTTTGTCCAGATATGACTGGATTAAACCAGAAATATCCGGTTGTGTTTGGCCAACTCAATCCCAGATATTACTACAGACTCTGTGTTTGTGTATTCCTGATATTATCCACGACGTTATTGTTTTGAATGTTTTTTATCAGGGGACATTTCATTTTATTCTTGGAACACTGATTGGTTCCACATGGATACACCAGCTCTGCATATTTGTATTTTCTGGGCAGAAAGCTAGAGGAACTGTGGTCACAAACCTGATATTTCTGTTTGTATAGATGACATTTTATGCACTTGACTACTGAAAAGACTTTGCTTTTCTCAAAAACCATTTTTACTGTGATTTTCTCAGTCCATTACATACGAATACCACACCAGTTTGTTCGGATATGACTGGATAAAAACACAAATATCTGATTGTGTTTTGGCTAACTCAATCCGAAATAGTGTGAAAGCCTCTGTGTTTGTGTTTTCTGGATATTATCGATGGACTTTACTGTTTTGAATGTTTTTATCAGGGAACATTTAAATTGTACCGTTGAAACACTAATTGGTTCATCATGGGGACACCAGCTCTACACATTAGATTTTCTAGCGAGAAAGCTAGAGGAACTGCGGCAAAAAACATGATATTTCTGTTTGTATCATTGATATTTTAGCTACTTGCCTAATGAAAAGACTTTGCTTTTCTCCAAAACCATTTTTACTGTGAATTCCTCGTTCCATTGCATACGAATTCCACACCACTTTGCCTGGATATGACTAGATGAAACCAAAATATCCGGTTGTGTTTTGGTTATCTCAATCCGAATTATTGTGAAAGCCTCTCTTTTGAGTTTTCAGGATATTATCGATGGACTTCATTGTTTTGAAAGTTTTTATCAGGGAACATTTAATTTTGTACCGTTGAAACACTAATTGGTTCATCATAGGAACACCAGCTCTACACATTCGTATTTTCTAGGATGAAAGCTAGAGGAACTGCGTCAAACAAACATGATGCTTCTGTTTGTATAGATGACATTTTATGCACTTGCCTAACGAAAAGACTTTGCTTTTCTCCAGCACCATTTGTACTGTATTTTCTCGGTCCATTGCATAGAATTCTGCACCACTTTTTCCGGATATGACTGGACGAAACCACAAATATCCAGTTTTGTTTCCGCTAACTCAATCCCAGATATTGCTACAGCCTCTTTGTTTGTGTATTCCTGATATTATCCACGGACTTTATGGTTTTCAATGTTTTTTATCTGGAAACTTTTAATTTTGTACCGTGGAAACACTATTTGGTTCCACATGTGGACACCAGCTCTACACTTTCGTATTTTCTATGGTGAAATCTAGAGGAACTGCCACAAACAAACATGATATTTCTGTTTGTATAGATGATATTTTATGGACTTGCTTAATGAAAAGACATTGCTATTCTCCCAAACCATACTTACCGTGATTTTCTCGGTCCATTGCATATGAATTCCACACCAGTTTGTCCGGATATGACTGGATGAAACCGGAAATATCCGGTTGTGTTTTGGCTAAATCAATCCCAGATATGGCTACAGCCTCTGTGTTTGAGTTTTCTGGAAATTATCTATGGACTTTATTGTTTTGAATGCTTTTTATCGGGGAACATTTTATTTTGAGCTTGGATACAGTAATTGGTTCCACATGGAAACACCAGCTCTACGTATTTGTATTTTCTAGTGAGAAAGCTAGAGGAACCGTTGCAAACAAAAATGATAATTCTGTTTGTATAGATGTCATTTTATGCACTTGGCTAACGAAAAGTCTTTGCTTTTCTCCAAAACCATTTTTACTCTGATTTTCTCGGTCCACTGCATAGAATTCCAAACCACTTTGTCAGGATATGACTGGATGAAACCGGAAATATCCGGTTGTGTTTTGGCTACCTAAATGTGAAATAATGCTACAGCCTCTGTGTTTGTGTTTTCTGGATATTTTCAATGGACTTTATGGTTTTGAATGTTTTTATCAGTGAATATTTAATTTTGTAACATTGAAACACTAATTAGTTCATCATGGGGACATCAGCTCTACACATTCGTATTTTCTAGGGAGAAAGCTAGAGAAACTGCGGCAAACAAACATGATATTTTTGTTTCTATAGATGACATTTTATGCACTTGCCTAACGAAAAGACTTTGCTTTTCTCCAAAACCATGTTTACTCTGATTTTCTCGGTCCATTGCATACGAATTCCACAACAGTTTCTCCAGATATGACTGGATGAAAACAGAAATATCCGCTTGTGTTTTGGTTAACTCAATCCGAAATATTGTGAAAGCCTCTGTGTTTGTGTTTTCTGGGTATTATCGATGGACTTTATTTTTTTGAATGTTTTTATCAGGGAACATTTAATTTTGTACCGTTGAAACCCTAATTGGTTCATCATGGGAACAACAGCTCTGCACATTCTTATTTTATAGGGAGAAAACTAGAGGAACTGCGGCAAACAAACTGGATATTTCTGTTTGTATAGATGACATTTTATGCATATGCCTAACGAAAAGACTTTGCTTTTCTCCAAAACCATTTTTACTGTGATTTTCTCGGACCATTGCATACGAATTCCACACCAGTTTCTCCGGATAGGACTGGATGAAAACAGAAATATCCGGTTGTGTTTTGGTTAAATCAATCCGAAATATTGTGAAAGCCTCTGAGTTTGTGTTTTCTGGATATTATCGATGGACTTTATTGTTTTGAATGTTTTTATCAGGGAATATTTAATTTTGTACCGTTGAAACACTAATTGGTTCATCATGGGAACACCAGCTCTACAAAATCGTATTTTCTATGATGAAAGCTAGAGGAACTGCGGCAAACAAACATGATATTTCTGTTTGTATAGATGACATTTTATGCACTTGCCTAACAAAAAGACTTTGCTTTTCTCCAAAACCATTTGTACTGTGATTTTCTCGAACCATTGTATACGAATTCCACACCAGTTTGTCTGGATATGACTGGATGAATCCAGAAATATCCGGTTATCTAATGGCGAAGTCAATCCCAGATATTGCTACAGCTTCTGTGTTTTTGTATTCCTGATATTATCCATGGAGTTTATTGTTTTCAAGGTTTTTTATCAGGGAACATTAATTTTATTCTTGGAACAGTAATTGGTTCCACATGGATTCACCAGCTCTATATATTTGTATTTTCTAGGGAGAAAGCTAGAGGAACTTCGGAAAACAAACATGATATTTCTTTTTCTTTACATGATATTTTATGCACTTGCCTAACGAAAAGACTTTGCTTTTCTCCAAAACCATTTTTACTGTGATTTTTTTGGTCCATTGCATACGAATTCCACACCAGTTTGTCCAGATATGACTGGATGAAACCAGATATATTCTGTTTTGTGTTGGCTAACTCAATCCCTGTTATTGCTGCACCCTCTGTGTTCGTTTTTTCGGGATATTATCGATGGGCTTTATTGTTTTGAATGCTTTTTATCGGGGAACATTTTATTTTGAGCTTGGATACAGTAATTGTTTTCACATGGAGACACCAGCTCTACACATTCGTATTTTCTAGGGAGAAAGCTAGAAGAACTGCGGCAAGTAAACATAATATTTCTGTTTGTATAGATGACATTTTATGCATATGCCTAACGAAAAGACTTTGCTTTTCTCCAAAACCATTTTTACTGTGATTTTCTCGGTCCATTGCATAGGAATTCCACACCAGTTTGTCTGGATATGACTGGATGAAACCAGAAATATCCGGTGTTGTTTAGGCTAACTCAATCCCAGATATTGCTATAGCCTCTGTGTTTGTGTATTCCTGATATTATCCATGGACTTTGTTGTTTCAATTGTCTTTTATCAGGGAACAATTATTTTTTGCTGGGAAACACTAATTGTTTCCACATGGAGACACCAGCTCTACACATTCGTATTTTCTACGGAGAAAGCTAGAGTAACTGTGACAAACAAACATGACATTGCTGTTAGTATAGATGATATTCTATGCACTTGCCAACGTAAAGACTTTGCTTTTCTCCAAAACCATTTGTACTGTGATTTTCTCGGTGCATTGCATAGGAATTCCACACCAGTTTACTGGATCTGAATGGATGAAACCGGAAATATCCGTTTTTGTTTTGGCTAACTCAATCCCAGATATTTCTACAGCCTCTGTGTTTGTTTTTTCTGGATACTATCAATGGACTTTATATTTTTGAATGTTTTTTATCAGGGAATTTTTATTTTGAGCTTCGATACAGTAATTGTTTCCAGATGGAGACACCACCTCTACATATTCGTATTTTCTAGGGAGAAAGCTGGAGGAACTGTGGCAAACAAACATGAAATTTCTTTTTGTATTGATGACATTTTATGCACTTGCCTAACAAAAAGACTTTGCATTTCTACAGAACCATTTTTACTGTGATTTTCTTGGTCCATTGCATACGAATTCCACACAACTTTTTCCGGATATGATTGGATGAAACCAGAATAATCCGGTTGTGTTTTCGCTAACTCAATCCGAAATATTGTTAAAGACTTGTGTTTGTGTTTTCCGGATGTTGTCGATGGACTTTATTGTTTGGAATGTTTTTATCAGGGAACATTTAATTTTGTACTGTTGAAACACTAATTGGTTCATCATGGGAACACCAGCTCTACACATTCGTATTCTCTAAGGAGTATGCTAGAAGAACTGTGGCAAACAAACATGATATTGCTGTTTGTATAGATGACATTCTATGCACTTGCCAACGAAAAGACTTTGCTTTTCTCCAAAACCATTTGTACTGTGATTTTCTCTGTCCATTGCATAGGAATTCCCCACCAGTTTGTCTGGATATGACTGGATGAATCCAGAAATATCTGGTTGTGTTTTGGCTAACTCAATCCCAGATATTTCTACAGCCTCTGTGTTTGTTTTTTCTGGATACTATCAATGGACTTTATTTTTTGAATGTTTTTTATCGGGGAATTTTTATTTTGAGCTTCGATACAGTAATTGTTTCCACAAGGAGACACTGGTTTTGTTTAGGCTAACTCAATCCCAGATTTTGGTACAGCCTCTGTGTTTGTGTATTCCTGATATTATTCACGGACTTTGTTGTTTTGAATGTCTTTTATGAGGGAACAATTATTTTTGGCTTGGAAACACTAATTGTTTCCACATGGAGACACCAGCTCTACACATTCGTATTTTCTACGGAGAAAGCTAGAGGAACTGCTGCAAACAAACATGATATTGCTGTTTGCATAGATGACATTTTGTGCACTTGCCTAACGAAAAGACTTTGCTTTTCTCCAAAACAATTTTTACTGTGAATATCTGAGTCCATTGCTTACGAATTCCACACCTATTTTCCAGATATGACCAGTTGAAAATGGAAATATCTGCTTTTGTTTTGGCTAACTCAATCCCAGATATTGCTACAGCCTCTGTGTTTGTGTATTCCTGATATTATCCAGGGACTTTATTGTTTTGAATGTTTTTGTATCAGGGAACATTTAATTTTGTGCTTGGAATCACTAATTGGTTCCACATGGAGACACCAGCTCTACACATTCGTATTTTCTAGGGAGAAAGCTAGAGGAACTGTGACAAACAATCATGATATTTCTGTTTGTATAGATGACAGTTTATGCACATGCCAAACGAAAAAACTTTGCTTTTCTCCAAAACCATTTTCACTGTGATTTTTTTGCTTCAATGCATACGAATTCCACACCACTTTGTCCGGATATGACTGGATGAAACCAGAAATATCCGGTTGTGTTTTGGCTAACTCAATCTGAAATATTGTGAAAGCCTCTGTGTTTGTGTTTTCTGGATATTATCAACGGACTTTATTTTTTTGAATGGTTTTTATCGGGGAACATTTTATTTTGAGCTTGGATACAGTAATTGGTTCCACATGGAGGCACCAGCTGAATATATTCCTATTTTTTAGGTAGAAAGCTACAGGAACTGCGGCAAACAAAAATGATATTTCTGTTTGTATAGATGATATTTTATGCACTTGCCTAACGAAAAGACTTTGCTTTTCTCCAAAACCATTTGTACTGTGATTTTCTCGGTCCATTGCATCCGAATTCCAAACGAATGTTTCCGGATATGAGTGGATGAAACCAGAAATATCCGGTTGTGTTTTGGCTAACTCAATCCGAAATATTGTGAAAGCCTCTGTGTTTGTGTTTTCTGGATATTATCGATGGACTTTACTGTTTTGAATATTTTTATCAGGGAACATTTAAATTGTACCGTTGAAACACTAATTGGTTCATCATGGGGACACCAGCTCTACACATTCGTATTTTCTAGGGAGACTGCTAGAGGAAGTGCGGCAGATAAACACGATATTTCTGTTTGTATAGATGACATTTTATGCACATGCCTAATGAAAAGACTTTGCTATTCTCCAAAACTATTTTTCTGTGATTTTCTCGGTAGACTTCATATGAATTCCACACAAGTTTGTCTGGATATGAGTGGATGAAATCGGAAATATCCCGTTTTTGTTTGCCTAACTCAATCCCAGATATTGCTACAGTCTCTGTGTTTGTGTATTCCTAATATTATCCACGGACTTTATTGTTTTGAATGCTTTTTATTAGGGAACATTTAATTTTGTACCGTTGAAACACTAATTGGTTCATCATGGGGACACCAGCTCTACACATTCGTTTTTCTAGGGATTATGCTAGAGGAACTGCGGCAAACAAACATGTCATTTCTGTTTGTGTAGATGACATTTTATGCACTTCCCTAACGAAAAGACTTTGCTATTCTCCAAAACTATTTTTACTGTGATTTTCTCGGTCCATTGCATACGAATTCCACACAAGTTTGTCCGGATATGACTGGATAAAAAAGGAAATATCCGGTTTTGTTTTTGCTAACTCAATCCCAGATATTGTTACAGCCTCTGTGTTTGTGTTTTCTGCATATTATCAATGGACTTTATTTTTTTGAATGTTTTTTATCGGGGAACATTTTATTTTGAGCTTGATACAGTAATTTGTTCCACATGGAGACACCAGCTTAATATATTCGTATTTTCTAGGTAGAAAGCTACAGGAACTGCGGCAAACAAACATGATATTTCTGTTTGTATAGGTGATATATTATGCACTTGCTTTTCTCCAAAACCATTTTTACTGTGATTTTCTCGGTCCATTGCATCCGAATTCCAAACGACTTTTTCCCGATATGAGTGGATGAAACCAGAAATATCCGTTTGTGTTTTGGCTAACTCAATCGGAAATATTGCTACAGTCTCTGTGTTTGGGTTTTCTGGATATTTTCGGTGGACTTTATTGTCTTGAATATTTTTATCTGGGAACATTTAATTTTGTGCTTGGAATCACTTATTGGTTCCACATGGAGACACCAGCTCTACACATTCGTATTTTCTAAGGAAAAAGCTAGAGGAACTGTGACAAACAAACATGATATTTCTGTTTGTATAGATGACATTTTATGCACATGCCTAACGAAAAGACTTTGCTTTTCCCAAAACCAATTTTACTGTGATTTTTTTGGTTCATTGCATACGAATTCCACACCACTTTGTTCGGATATGACTGGAGGAAACGAGAAATATCCTGTTGTCTTTTGGCTAACTCAGTCTGAAATATTGTGAAAGCCTCTGTGTTTGTGTTTTCTGGATATTATCAACGGACTTTATTTTTTTGAATGGTTTTTATCGGGGAACATTTTATTTTGAGCTTGGATACAGTAATTGGTTCCACATGGAGACAACAGCTGAACATATTCGTATTGCCTAGGTAGAAAGCTAGAGGAACTGCGGCAAACAAGCATGATATTTTTGTTTGTATAGATGACATTTTATGCACTTGCCTAACGAAAAGACTTTGCTTTTCTCCAAAACCATTTTTACTGTGATTTACTCGGTCCATTGCATCCGAATTCCAAACAACTTTTTCCGGATATGATTGGATGAAACCAGAAATATCCTGTTGTGTTTTGGCTAACTCAATCCGAAATATTGTGAAACCCTCTGTGTTTGTGTTTTCTGGATATTATCGATGGACTTTACTGTTTTGAATGTTTTTATCAGGGAACATTTAAATTGTACCGTTGAAACACTAATTGGTTCATCATGGGGACACCAGCTCTACACATTCGTATTTTCTAGGGAGAAACCTAGAGGAACTGCGGCAAACAAACATGATATTTCTGTTTGTGTAGATGACATTATGCACTTGCCTAACTAAAAGAATTTGCTTTTCTCCAAAACCATTTTTACTGTGATTTTCTCGGTCCATTGCATCCGAATTCCAAATGAATTTTCCCGGATATGACTGGATGAAACCAGAAATATTCGGTTGTGTTTTGGCTAACTCAATCCGAAATATTGTGAAAGCCTCTGTGTTTGTGTTCTCTGGATATCATGGATGGACTTTATTGTTTTGAATATTTTTATCAGGGAACATTTAATTCTGTGCCATAGAAACACTAATTGGTTTATCATGAGGATATCTGCTCTACACATTCGTATTTTCTAGGGAGAAAGCTAGAGGAACTGCGGCAAACAAACATGATATTTCTGTTTGTATAGATGACATTTTATGCACTTGCCTAACGAAAAGACTTTGCGTTTCTCCAAAACCATTTTTTCTGTGATTTACTGGGTCCATTGCATACGAATTCCAAATCAGTGTGTCCGGATATGACTGGATGAAACGAGAAATATCTGGTTTTGTTTTGTCTATCTCAATCCCAGATATTGCTACTGCCTCTGTGTTTGTGTATTCCTGATATTATTCACGGACTTTATTGAATTGAATGTTTTTTATCAGGGAACATTTTATTTTGATCTTGTAAACACTAATTGGTTCCACATGGAGACACCTGCTGAACATGTTCGTATTTTCTATGGAGAAAGCTAGAGGAAATGCGGCAAACAAACATGATCTTTCAGTTTGTATCGATGACATTTTATGCACTTGCCTAAGGAAACGACTTTACTTTTCTCCAAAACCATTTTTGCTGTGATTTTCTCGGTCCATTGCATACGAATTCCACACCAGTTTGTCCGATATGACTGGATGTAACCGGAAATATCCGGTTGTGTTTTGGCTAACTCAATCCGAAATATTTCTACAGCCTCTGTGTTTGTGTATTCCTGATATTATCAACTGACTTTATTGTTTTGAATGTTTTTTTTTAATCAGGCATCATTTAACTATGTGCTGCGAAACAATAATTGGTTCTGCATGGAGACACCAGCTCTACACATTCCTATTTTCTACGGGGAAAGCTCCAGGAACTGCGGCAAACAAACATGATATTTCTGTTTGTATATTTTACATTTTATGCACTTGCCTAACGAAAAGACTTTGCTTTTCTCCAAAACCATTTTTACTGTGATTTTCTTGGTCTATTGCATAAGAATTCCATACCAGTTTGTCCAGATATGACTGGATGAAACCAGAAATATCCGGGTGTGTTTTGGCTAACTCAATCCCAGATATTGCTATAGCCTCTGTGTTTGTATTTTCTCTATATTATCAACGGACTTTATTGTTTTGAATGTTTTTTATCGGAGAAAATTTTATTTTGAGCTTGGATACAGTAATTGGTTCCTCATGGAGACACCAGCTCTACATATTTGTATTTTCTAGGGAGACAGCTAGAGGAACTAGGGCAAACAAACATGATATTTCTGTTTGTATAGATGACATTTTATGCACTTGCCTAACGAAAAGACTTTGTTCTCTCCTAAACCATATTTACTGTGTTTTTCTCGGGCCATTGCATGCGAATTCCATACCAGTTTGTCCGGATATGACTGGATGTAACCGGAAATATCCGGTTGTCTTTTGGCTATCTCAATCTATTGTGAAAGACTCTGTGTTTGTGTTTTCTGGATATTATTGATGTACTTTATTGTTTTGAATGTTTTTATCAGGGAACATTTAATTTTGTACTATAGAAACACTAATTGGTTCATCATGGGGACACCAGCTCTACACATTTGTATTTTCTAGGGAGAAATCTAGAGGAACTGCGGCAAACAAACATGATATTTCTATTTGTATAGATGACATTTTATGCCCTTGACTAACGAAAAGACTTTGCTATTCTCCAAAACCATTTTTACTGTGATTTTCCCGGTCCATTGCATATGAATTCCACACCATTTTTTCTGGATATGACTGCATGAAATCGGAAATATCTGGTTTTGTTTTGGCTAACTCAATCCCAGATATTGCTACAGCCTCTGTGTTTGTGTTTTCGCTATATTATCAACGGATTTTATTGTTTTGAAGTTTTTTTAACTGAGAGAATTTTATATTGAGCTTGCATACAGTAATTGGTTCCACATGGAGACACCAGCTCTACATATTCGTATATTCTAGGGAGAAAGCTAGAGGAACTTCGGCAAACAAACATGATGTTTCTGTTGTAGAGATGACATTTTATGCAGTTGCCTAAAAAAAAAGACTTTGCTTTTCTCCAAAACCATATTTACTGTGATGTTCTCGGTCCATTTCACACGAAGTCCACATCAGTTTTTCCGGATATGACTGGATGTAACTGGAAATATCCGGTTTTGTTTTGGCTAACTCAATCACAGATATTGCTACAGTCTCTGTGTTTGTGTTTTCTGGATATTATCAGCGGACTTTATTGTTTTGAATATTTTTTTATCAGGCAACATTTAACTTTGTGCTGCAAAACACTAATTGGTTCCACATGGAGACACCAGCTCAACACATTCCTATTTTCTAGGGAGAATGTTAGAGGAACCGCGGCAAACAAACTTGATGTTTCTGTTTGTATAGATGACATTTTATGCACTTGCATAACGAAATGCTTTGCTTTTCTCCAAAACCATTTGTACTGTGATTTTCTCGGTGCATTGCATCCGAATTCCAAACCACTTTTTCCAGATATGAGTGGATGAAACCAGAAATATCCGGTTGTGTTTTGGCGAAGAAAATATGAAATATTGTGAAAGCCTCTGTGTTTGTGTTTTCTGGATATCATCGATGGACTTTATTGTTTTGAATGTTTTTATCGGAGAATATTTTATTTTGAGGGTTGATACAGTAATTGGTTCCACATGGAGATACCAGCTGAACATATTCGTATTTTCTAGGGAGAAAGCTAGAGGAACTGCGGCAAACAAACATGATATTTCTGTTTGTATAGATGACATTTTATGCACTTGCCTAAACATAAGACTTTGCTTTACTCCAAAACCATTTTTACTGTGATTTTCTTTATATTATCAACGGACTTTATTGTTTTGAATTTTTTTTATCGGGGAACATTTTATTTTGTACCATTGAAACACAAATTGGTTAATCATGGGGACACCAGCTTCACACATTTGTATTTTCTAGGGTGAAATCTAGAGGAATTGCGGCAAAAAAACATGATATTTCTGTTTGTATAGATGACATTGTATGCACTTGCCTAACGAAAAGACTTTGCTTTTCTCCAAAACCGTTTATACTGTGATTTTCTCGGTCCATTGCATACGAATTCCAAACGACTTTTTCCGAATATGACTGGATGAACCCGGAAATATCCGGTTTTGTTTTTGTTAACTCAATCCCAGATATTGTTACAGCCTATTTGTTTGAGTTCTCTGGCTATTGTCCATGGACTTTATTGTTTTGAATGTTTTTTCTCAGAGAACATTTAATTTTGTGTTGGTTCCACATGGAGACACCAGCTCAACACATTCGTATTTTCTAGGATGAAAGCTAGAGGAACTGCGGCAAACAAACATGATATTTCTGTTTGTATCGATGACATTTATGCACTTGCCTAACGAAAAGACTTTGCTTTCCTCAAATCCATTTGTACTGTGATTTTCTTGGTCCATTGCACACGAATTCCACAACTGGTTGTCCGGATATGACTAGATGAAACCGGAAATATCTGGTATTGTTTTGGCTAACTCAATCCCAGATATTGCTACAGCCTCTGTGTTTGATTTTTCTGGGTATTTTCCACAGACTTTATTGTTTCGAATGTTTTTTATCCGGGAATATTTTATTTTGAGCTTGGATACAGTAATTGGTTCCACATGGAGACGCCAGCTCTACACATTCATATATTCTAGGGAGAAAGCTAGAGGAACTGTGGCAAACAAACATGATATTTCTGTTTGTATAGATGACATTTGATGCACTTACCTAACGAAAAACTTTGCTTTTCTCCAAAACTATTTGTACTGTGATTTTCTGGGTCCATTGCATATGAATTCCACACCACTTTGTCCGGATATGAGTGGTTGAAACCGGAAATATCTGGTTGTCTTTTGGCTAACTCAATCCGAAATATTGCTATAGCCTCTGTGTTTGTGTATTCCTGATATTATCCACAGACTTTATTGTTTTGAATGTTTTTTTTCAGGGAACATTTAATTTGTGCTTGGAAACACTAATTGGTTCCACATGGAGACACAAGCTCTACACTTTCGTATTTTATAGGGAGAAAGCTAGAGTAACTGCGGCAAACAAACATGACATTTCTGTTTGTTTAGATGACATTGTATGCACTTGCCTAAGGAAAAGACTTTGCTTTTCTCCAGGACCATTTTTACTGTGATTTTCTTGGTCCATTGCATACAAATTCCACACCAGTTTATCGGGATATGACAGGATGAAAAAAAAATATCCAGTTGTGTTTTGGCTAACTAAATCCCAGATATTGTTACCGCCTCTGTGTTTGTGTATTCCTGATATTATACACAGACTTTATTGTTTTGAATTTTTTTTTTATCAGGGAACATTTAATTTTGTACCATTGAGACACTAAGTGTTTCCACATGGAGACACCAGATCTACACATTCATATATTCTAGGGAGAAAGCTAGAGGAACTGCGGCAAACAAACATGATATATCTGTTTGTATAGATGACATTTTATGCACTTGCCTAACAAAAAGACTTTGCTTTTCTCCAAAACCATTTGTACTGTGATTTTCTCAGCCGATTGCATAGGAATTCCACACCACTTTGTCCGGATATGACTGGATGAAACCAGTCATATCCAGTTGTGTTTTGGCTAACTCATTGCGAAATATTGCTACAGCCTCTGTGTTTGTGTTTTCTTGATATTATCGATGGACTTTATTGTTTTGAATGTTTTTATCAGGTAAAATTTAATTTTGTACCGTTGAACCAATAATTGGTTCATCACCAGCTCTACACATTCGTATTTTTTAGGGACAAAGCTAGAGGAACTGTGGCAAACAAACATGATATTTCTGTTTGTATACATGACATTTTATGCACTTGCCTAACGAAAAGACTTTGCTTTTCTCTAAAGCCATTTTTACTGTGATTTTCTCGAACCATTGTATACGAATTCAACACCACTTCAGCAGATATGACTGGATGAAAACAGAAATATCCGGTTGTGTTTTGGCTAACTCAATTCCACATATTGCTACAGCCACTGTGTTTGTGTATTCCTGATATTATTCATGGACTTTATTGTTTTGAATGTTTTATATCAGGGGACATTTAATTTTGTGCTTGGAAACACTAATGGGTTCCGCATGGAGACACCAGCTCTACACATTCATATTTTCTAGGGAGAAAGCTAGAGGAACAGCGGCAAAGAAACATGATATTTCTGTTTGTGTAGATGACATTTTATGCACTTGCCTAACACAAAGACTTTGCTTTTCTACAAAACCATTTTTACTGTGATTTTCTCGGTCCAATGCATACGAATTCCACACTAGTTTTTCCAGATATGACTGGATGTAACCGGAAATTTCCAGTTGTGTTTTGGCTAACTGAATCCGAAATATTGTGAAAACCTCTGTGTTTGTGTTTTCTGGATATTATCGATGGACTTTATTGTTTTGAATGTTTTTATCAGGGAACATTTTATTTTGTACCTTTGAAACACCAATTGGTTCATCATGTGGACAGCAGCTCCACAAATTCATATTTTAAAGGGAGAAAGCTAGAGAAACTGCGGCAAACAAACATGATATTTCTTTTTGTATAGATCACATTTCATGCACTTGCCTAACGAAAAGACTTTGCTTTTCTCCAAAACCATTTTTACTATGATTTCATCGGTACATTGCATACGAATTCCACATCAGTTTGTCCGGTTATGACTGGATGAAACCGGAAATATCCGGTTGTGTTTTGGCTAACTCAATCCGATATATTGTGAAAGCCTCTGTGTTTGTGTTTTCTGGATATTTTCGATGGAGTTTATTTTTATAAATGTTTTTATCAGGGAACTTTTAATTTTCTACCATTAAAACATTAATTGGTTCATTTGGGGACACCAGCTCCACACATTCGTATTTTCTAGGGAGAAAGCTAGAGGAACTGCGGCAAACAAACATGATATTTCGGTTTGTATAGATGACATTTTATGCACTTGCCTAACGAAAAGACTTTGCTTTTCTCCAAAACCATTTGTGCTGTGATTTTCTCTGTCAATTGCGTAGGAATTCCACATGACTTTTTCCGGATATACCTGGATGTAACCGGAAATATCCAGTTGTGTTTTGGATAACTCAATTCTAGATAATGCTGCAGCCTCTCTGTTTGTGTATTCCTGATATTATCCACGGACTTTATTGTTTTGAATGTTTTTTTCAGGTAACATTTAATTTTGTGCTTTGAAACACTAATTGGTTCCACATGGAGACACCAGCTCTACACATTCAAATTTTCTAGGGAGAAAACTAGAGGAACTGTGGCAAACAAACATGATATTTCTGTTTGTATAGATGACATTTTATGCACTTGCCTAATGAAAAGACTTTGCTTTTCTCAAAAACCATTTGTACTGTGATTTACTTCGTCCACTGCATAAGATTTCCACACCAGTTTTTCCAGATATGACCGGATGAAACCAAAAATACACGGTTGTTTTTTGGCTATATCAATCCGAAATATTGTGAAAGCCTCTGTGTTTGTGTTTTCTGGTTATTATCGATGGACTTTATTCTTTTGAGTGTTTTTATCAGGGAACATGTAATTTTGTACCGTAGAAACCCTAATTGGTTCATCATGGGGACACCAGCTCCACACATTCGTATTTTCTCGGGAGAAAGCTAGAGGAACTGCGGCAAACAAACATGTTATTTCTGTTTGTGTAGATGACATTTGATGCACTTGCCTAACGAAAAGACTTTGCTTTTCTCCAAAACCATTTTTACTGTGATGTGCTCGGTCGAATGCATATGAATTCCACACCACTTTGTCCGGATATGACTGCATGAAACCAGAAATATCCGGTTGTGTTTTGGTTAACTCAATCCCAGATATTGCTACAGCCTCTGTGTTTGTGTTTTCTGGATATTATCAATGGACTTCATTATTTTGAATGTTTTTCGTTGGGGAACATTTTATTTTGAGTTTAGATACACTAATTGGTTCCATATGGAGACACCAGCTCCACACATTCCTATTTTCTAGGGAGAAAGCCAGAGGAACTGCGGCAAACAAACATGATATTTCTGTTTGTATAGGTGACATTTGATGCACTTGCCTAATGAAAAGACTTTGCTTTTCTCCAAAACCATTTTTACTGATTTTCTCGGTCCATTGCATACGAATTCCAAACCACTTTGTCCAGATATGACTGGATGAATCCGGAAATATCCAGTTGTGTTTTGGCTAACTCTACCCGAAATATTGTGAAAGATTCTGTGTTTGTGTTTTCTGTGTATTATCGATGGACTTTCGGGTTTTGAATGATTTTATCAGGGATCATTTAATTTTGTACCGTAGAAACAGTAATTGGTTCATCATGGGGACACCAGCTCTACACATTCGTATTTTCTAGGAAGAAAGCTAGAGGAACGGCGGCAAACCAACATGATATTACTGTTTGTATAGATGACATTTTATGCACTTGCCTAACGAAAAAACTTTGCTTTTCTCCAAAGGCATTTTTACTGTGATTTTCTCGGTCCATTGCATATGACTTCCACACCACTTTCTCTGGACATGCCTGGATGAAACCAGAAATATCTGGTTTTATTCTGGCTAACTCAATCCCAGATATTGTGACAGCCTCTGTGTTTGTGTTTTCTGGATATTTTCAACGGACATTATTGTTTTGAATGTTTTTATCGGGGAACATTGAATTTTGAGCTTAGATACACTAACTGGTTCATCATGGTAACACCAGCTCTACACATTCATATTTTCTAGGGAGAAAGCTACAGGAACTGCGGCAAACAAACATGATATTTCTGTTTGTATCGATGACATTTTATATACTTCCCTAACAAAAAGACTTTGCTTTTCCCCAAAACCATTTGTACTGTGATTTTCTCAGTCCATTGCATACGAATAACACACCAGTTTGTCTGGATATGACTGGATGAAACGAGAAATATCGGGTTGTGTTTTAGCTAACTCAATCCGAAATATTCTGAAAGCATCTGTGTTTGTGTTTTGTGGATATTATTGATGGACTTTCATGTTTTGAATGTTTTTATCAGGGTACATTTAATTTTGTACCGTAGAATCACTAATTAGTTCCACAAGGGGACACCAGGTCTACATATTCGAACTATCTAGAAAGAAAAATAGAGGAACTGCGGCAAACAAACATGATATTTCTCTTTGTATAGATGACATTTTATGCACTTGACTAAAGAAAATATGTTGCTTTTCTCCAAAATCATTTTTACTGTGATTTTCTCAGTCCATTGCATACGAATTCCACACCACTTTTTCCAGATATGACTGGATGAAACCAGAAATATCAGGTTGTTTTCGCTAACACAATCATAAATATTGCTACAGCCTCTGTGTTTGTGTTTTCTGGATATTATCGATGGACTTTATTGTTTTGAATGTTTTTTTTTTTCAGGGAACGTTTAATTTTGTGCTTGGAATCACTAATTGGTTCCAAATGGAGACACCAGCTCTACACATTTGTATTTTCTTGGGAGAATGCTAGAGAAAATGCGGCAAACAAACATGATATTTCTGTTTGTATAGATGACTTTTTATGCACTTGCCTAAGTAAAGAATATGCTTTTATCCAAAACCATTTTTACTGGGATTTTCTCGGTCCATTGCATATGAATTCTACACCAGTTTCTGGAGATGACTGGATGAAACCGGAAATATCCGGTTGTGTTTTGGCTAACTCAATCCCCGATATTGCTACAGCCTCTGTGGTTTTTTTTCTGGATACTATCAATGGACTTTATTGTTTTGAATGTTTTTTATCGGGAACATTTAATTTTGTACCGTTGAAACACGAATTGGTTCAACATGGGGACACCAGCTCCACACATTCGTATTTCCTAGGGAGAAAGCTAGAGGAACTGTGGCAAACAAACATGATATTTCTGTTTGTATAGATGACATTTTATGCACTTGCCTAACGAAAAGGCTTTTCTTTTCTCCAAAAGCATTTGTACTGTGATTTTCTTGGTCCATTGCATACGAATTCCACATCAGTTTGTCCGGATATGACTGGATGAAACCGGAAATATCCGGTTTTGTTTTGGCTAACTCAATCCGAAATATTGCTACATCCTCTGTGTTTGTTTTTTCTGGATATTATCAATGGACTTTATTGTTTTGAATGTTTTTATCTGGGAACATTTTATTTTGAGCTTGGATACAGTAATTGGTTCCACATGGAGACACCAGCTCTATATATTCGTGTTTTCTCGGGAGAAAGCTACAGTAACTGTGACAAACAAACATGATATTTCTGTTTGTATCGATGACATTTTATGCATTTGCCTAACGAAAAGACTTTGCTTTTCTCCAAAACCATTTTTACTCTGATTTTCTCGGTCCATTGCATACGAATTCCAAACCAGTGTGTCTGGATATTACTGGATGAAACCAGACATATCCGGTTGTGTTTTGGCTAACTATCCGAAAAATTGCTACAGACTCTGTGTTTTTCTTTTCTGGATAATATCAACGGATTTCATTGTTTTGAATGTTTTTTATCGGGGAACAATTAATTTTGTGCTTGGACACAGTAATTGTTCCACATGGAGACATCAGCTCTACACATTCGTATTTTTTAGGTAGAACGCTAGTGGACATGTGGCAAACAAACATAATATTTCTGTTTGTATCGATGACATTTTATGCACTTGCCTAACGAAAAGACTTTCTTTTCACCAAAACCATTTTTACTGTGATTTTCTCGGTCCATTGATAAGAATTCTACAACAGTTTGTCCAGATGTGACTGGATGAAACCGGAAATACCCGGTTTTGTTTGGCTAACTCAATCCGAAATATTGTGAAATCCTCTGAGTTTGTGTTTTCCACATATTATAGACTGTTTTTATTGTTTGGAATGTTTTTTATCGGAGAATATTTAATTTTCTGCTTGGATACAGTAATTGGTTCCACATTGAGACACCAGCTCTACATATTCGTATTTTCTAGGGAGAAAGCTAGAGGAACTGTGGTAAACAAACATGATATTTCTGTTTGTATAGATGACATTTGATGCACTTGACTAAGGAAAAAAACTTTTCTTTTCTCCAAAACCGTATGTACTGTGATTTTCGCAGTCCATTGCATACGAATTCCACAGCACTTTGTCCCGATATGACTGCATGAAACCAGAAATATCTGGTTTTGTTTTGGCTAACACAATCCGAAATATTGCTACAGCCTCTGTGTTTGAGGTTTCTGGATATTATCGATGGACTTTATCATGGAATTTTTAATAATGTACCGTAGTATCACTAACTGGTTCATCATGGGGACACCAGCTCTACACATTCGTATTTTCTAGGGAGAAAGCTAGAGGAACTACAGCAAACAAACTTGATATTTCTGTTTGTATTGATGACATTTTATGCACTTGCCTAACGAAATGACTTTGCTTTTCTCCAAAACCACTTTTACTGTGATTTTCTCGGTCCATTGCATACGAATTCCACACCACTTTGTCCGGATATGACTGGATGAAACCGGAAATATCCGGGTTTGTTTTGGCTAACTCAACCACAGTTATTGTTACAGCCTCTCAGGTTGGGTTTTCTGGATATTATCAATGGAATTTAGTGTTTTCAATGTTTTTATCAGGGTACATTTAATTTTGTATCATTGAAACACTAAGTGGTTCATCATGGGAACACCAGCTCTACAGATTCATATATTCTAGGGAGATAGATAGAGGAACTGCGGTAAACAAACATGATATTTCTGTTTGTATCTATGACATTTTATGCACTTGCCTAATGAAAAGAGTTTCCTTTTCTCCAAAACCATTTTTACTGTGATTTTCTCGGTCCATTGTTAAGAATTCCACAATGTTTTTACAGAAGTGAATGGATGAAACCGGAAATATCCAGTTGTGTTTTGGCTAACTCAATCCGAAATATTGTGAAAGCCTCTGTGTTTGTCTTTTCTACATATTATCGATGGACTTTATGGTTTTGAATATTTTTATCAGGGAACATTTAATTTTGTACCGTAGAAACAGTAATTGCTTCAACATCGGGACACCAGGTCTACAAATTCATATTTTCTAGGGAGAAAGCTAGAGGAACTGTGACAAACAAACATGATATTTTTGTTTGTTTAGATGACATTTTATGCACAAGCCTAACGAAAAGACTTTGCTTTTCTCCAAAACCATTTCTACTATGATTTTCTCGGTCTATTGCATACGAATTCCACACCACTTTTCCGGATATGACTGGATGACACCAGAAATATCCGGTTTTGTTTTGGCTAACTGAATCCCAGATATTACTACAGCCTCTGTGTTTGTGTATCCTGACATTATCCACGTACTTTACTGTTTGAATGTTTTTTTTTCAGGGAACATTTAATTTTGTGCTTGGAATCACTAATTGGTTCCACATGGAGACACGAGCTCTACACATTCCCCTTTTCTATGGGGAAAACTAGAGGAACTGCGGCAAATAAACATGATATTTCTGTTTGTATAGATGACATTTTATGCACTTGCCTAACAAAAAGACTTTGCTTTTCTCCAAAACATTTGTACTCTGATTTTCTCGGTCCATTGCATACGAATTCCACACAACTTTGTCCCGAAATGACTGGATTGAAACAGAAATATCAGGTTGTGTTTTGGCTAACTCAATCTGAAATATTGTGATAGCCTCTGTGTTTTTGTTTTCTGGATATTATCGATGGACGTTATTGTTTTGAATGTTTTTTATCAGGGAATATTTCATTTTGTACCGTAGAAACACTGATTGGTTCATCATGGGGACACCAGCTCTTCACATTCATATTTTCTAGGGAGAAAGCTAGAGGAACTGCTAAAAACACACACGATATTTTTGTTTGTATAGATGAGATTTTATGCACTTGCCTAACGAAAACACTTTGCTTTTCTCCAAAACGGTTTGTACTCTGATTTTCTCGGTCCATTGCATACGAATTCCAAAAGACTTTGTCCCGAATTGACTGGATTGAAACAGAAATATCAGGTTGTGTATTGGCTAACTAAATCCGAAATATTGTGAAAGCATCTGTGTTTATGTTTTCTAGATATTACCGATGGACTTCATTGTTTTCAATGTTATTTATCGGGGGACATTTAATTTTGAACTTAGATACACTAAATGGTTCCACATGGAGACACCAGCTCTACATATTTGTATTTTCTAGGGACAAAGCTAAAGGATCTTTGTTAAAAAAAAAACGTGATGTTTCTGTTTGTATCGATGACATTTTATGCACTTGCCTAACGAAAAGATTTGGCTTTTCTCCAAAACCATTTTTACAGTGATTTTCTCGGTCCATTGCATCCGAATTCCATACGACTTTTTCCGGATATGACAGGATGAAACCGGAAATATCCGGTTGTATTTTGGCTAAATCAATCTGAAATATTGTAAGTCTCTGTGTTTGTGTTTTCTGCATATTATCGATGGACTCTCTTGTTTTGAATGTTTTTATAAGGGAACATTTAATTTTGTACCGTAGAAACACTTTTTGGATCACCATGTGGACACCAGCTCTACACATTCGCATTTTCTAGGGAGAAAACTAGAGGAACTGCGACAAACAAACATGCTATTTCTGTTTGTATAGATGACATTTTATGCAATTGCCTAGCGAAAAGATTTTGCTTTTCTCCAAAGCCATTTTTACTGTGATTTTCTCGGCACATTGCATACGATTTCTACACCTCTTTATCCGGATATGACTGGATCAAACCGGAAATATCCGGTTTTGTTTTGGCTAACTGAATCCCAGATATTGATACAGCCTCTGTGTTTGTGTATTCTTGATAATATCCATGGACTTTATTGTTTTGAAAGTTTTTATCAGGGAACATTTAATTTTGTACCGTTGAAACACTAAGTGGTTCATCATGGGAACACCAGCTCTACACATTCGCATATTCTAGGGAGAAAGATAGAGGAACTGTGTCAAACAAACATGATATTTCTGTTTGTATCGATGACATTTTATGCACTTGCCTAACGAAAAGACTTTGCTTCTCTCCAAAGAATTTTTACTGTGATTTTCTCGGTGCATTGCATCCTTATTCCACACCACTTTGTCATGATATGGCTGGATGAAACCAGAAATATCCAGTTGTGTATTGGCTAACTCAACCCGAAATATTGTGAAAGCCTCTGTGTTTGTGTTTTATGGATATTAGCCTTGAACTTTAGTGTTTGAATGTTTTTATCAGGGAACATTTAATTTTGTACCGTAGAAACACTAATCGCTTCATCATGGGGACACCAGCTCTACACATTCGTATTTTCTAGGGAGAAAGGTAGAGGAACTATGACAAACAAACATGATATTTCTGTTTGTATAGATGACATTTTATGCACAAGCCTAACGAAAAGACTTTACTTTTCTCCAAAACCATTTGTACTATGAATTTCTCGGTCCATTGCATTACGAATTCCACATCACTTTTCCGGATATGACTGGATGACAGCAGAAATATCCGGTTTTGTTTTGGCTAACTGAATCCCAGATATTGCTACAGACTCTGTGTTTGTGTATTCCTGATATTATCCACGGACTTTATTGTTTGAATGTATTTTATCAGGAAACATTTAATTTTGTGCTTGGAATCACTAATTGGTTCCACATGGAGACAGGAGCTCTACACATACGCATTTTCTAGGGGGAAAACTAGAGGAACTGAGGCAAATAAACATGATATTTCTGTTTGTATAGATGACATTTTATGCACTTGCCTAACGAAAAGACTTTGCTTTTCTCCAAAACATTTGTACTCTGATTTTCTCGGTCCATTGCATACGAATTCCACACAACTTTGTCCCGAAATGACTGGATTGAAACAGAAATATCAGGTTGTGTTTTGGTTAACTCAATCTGAAATTTTGTGAAAGCCTCTGTGTTTTTGTTTTCTGGATATTATCGATGGAGTTTATTGTTTTGAAAGTTTTTATCAGGGAATATTTCATTTTGTACCGTAGAAACACTAATTGGTTCATCATGGGGACACCAGCTCCACAATTTCGTATTTTCTAGGGAGAAAGCTAGAGGAACTGCAACAAACACACATGATATTTCTGTTTGTATAGATGAGATTTTATGCACTTGCCTAACGAAAACACTTTGCTTTTCTCCAAAACGATTTGTACTCTGATTTTCTCGGTCCATTGCATACGAATTCCAAAAGACTTTGTCCCAAATTGACTGGATTGAAACAGAAATATCAGGTTGTGTATTGGCTAACTAAATCCGAAATATTGTGAAAGCATCTGTGTTTATGTTTTCTAAATATTACCGATGGATTTCATTGTTTTCAATGTTTTTTATCAGGGAACATTTAATTTTGAGCTTAGATACACTAATTGGTTCCACATGGAGACATCAGCTCTACATATTTGTATTTTCTAGGGACAAAGCTAAAGGATCTTTGTTAAAAAAACGTGATGTTTCTGTTTGTATCGATGACATTTTATGCACTTGCCTAACGAAAAGACTTGGCTTTTCTCCAAAACCGTTTTTACAGTGATTTTCTTGGTCCATTGCATCCGAATTCCATACGACTTTTTCCGGATATGACAGGATGAAACCAGAAATATCCGGTTCTGTTTTGGATAAATCAATCTGAAATATTGTAAGTCTCTGTGTTTGTGTTTTCTGGATATTATCTATGGACTTTCTTGTTTTGAATGTTTTTATCAGGGAACATTTAATTTTGTACCATAGAAACACTAATTGGATCACCATGTGGACACCAGCTCTACACATTCGCATTTTCTAGGGAGAAAACTAGAGGAACTGCGACAAACAAACATGCTATTTCTGTTTGTATAGATGACATTTTATGCAATTGCCTAGCGAAAAGATTTTGCTTTTCTCCAAAGCCATTTTTACTGTGATTTTCTCGGCACATTGCATACGATTCCTACACCTCTTTATCCGGATATGACTGGATCAAACCGGAAATATCCGGTTTTGTTTTGGCTAACTGAATCCCAGATATTGATACAGCCTCTGTGTTTGTGTATTCTTGATATTATCCATGGACTTTATTGTTTTGAATGTTTTTATCAGGGAACATTTAATTTTGTACCGTTGAAACACTAAGTGGTTCATCATGGGAACACCAGATCTACACATTCGCATATTCTAGGGAGAAAGATAGAGGAACTGTGTCAAACAAACATGATATTTCTGTTTGTATCGATGACATTTTATGCACTTGCCTAACGAAAACACTTTGCTTCTCTCCAAAGAATTTTTACTGTGATTTTCTCGGTGCATTGCATCCTTATTCCACACCACTTTGTCATGATATGACTGGATGAAACCAGAAATATCCAGTTGTGTATTGGCTAACTCAACCCGAAATATTGTGAAAGCCTCTGTGTTTGTGTTTTATGGATATTAGCCATGAACTTTAGTGTTTGAATGTTTTTATCAGGGATCATTTAATTTTGTACCGTTAAAACACTAATTCGTTCATCATGGGAACACCAACTCATTAGTATTACACATTAGTATTTTCTAGGGAGAAAGCTAGAGGAACTGCGGAAAACAAACATGATATTTCTCTTTGTATAGATGACATTTTATGCACTTATCTAATGAAAAGACTTTGCTTTTCTCCAAAACCTTTTTTACTGTGATATTCTAGGTCCATTGCATATGAATTCTACAATAGTTTGTCTGTATATGAGTGGATGAAACCGGAAATAACCGGTTTTGTTTTGCCTTACTCAATCCCAGATAATGCTACAACCTCTGTGTTTGTGTATTTCTGATATTATGCATGGACTTATGTTTTTCAATGTTTTTTATCAGGAAAAATTTCATTTTGTACCGGTGAAACACTAATTGCTTCCACATGGAGACACCAGCTCTACACTTTCGTATTTTCTAGGGAGAAAGCTAGAGGAACTGCGACAAAGATACATGATATTTTGTTTGTACAGATGACATTTTATGCACTTGCCTAACGAAAATATTTTGCTTTTCTCCAAAACCATTTGTACTGTGATTTTCTCGATCCATTTCATACGAATTCCAAACCATTTTGTCAATATATGACTGGATGAATCCAGAAATATCCGGTTGTGTTTTGGCTAACTAAATCCAAAATATTGTGAAAGCCTCTGTGTTTTTGAATCTGGATATTTTCGATGGAGTTTATTGTTTTGAATGTTTTTATCAGGGAACATTTAATTTTGTACTGCTGAAACACTATTGGTTCATCATGGGGACACCAGTTCCACACATTCGTATTTTCTAGGGAGAAAGCTAGAGGAAATGTGACAAACAATCATGGCATTTCTGTTTGTATAGATGACATTTTATGCATTTGCCTAACGTAAAGACTTTGCTTTTCTCCAAAATCATTTGTACTGTGATTTTCTCGGTCCATTGCATATGAATTCTACACATCTTTTTCCGGATATGACTGGATGAAACCAGAAATATCCAGTTTTGTTTTGTCTAACTCAATCCCAGATATTCCTACAGCCTCTGTGTTTGTGTATTCCTGATATTATCCACGGACTTTATTGTTTTGAATGTTTTTTATCAGGGAACATTTCATGTTGTACCGTTGAAACACTAAAAGGTTCATCATGGGGACACCAGCTCTACACATTTGTATTTTCTGGGGAGAAATCTAGAGGAACTGCGACAAACATTCATGATATTTCTGTTTGTATAGATGACATTTTATGCACTTGCCTAACGAAAGACTTTTTTTTATCGGGGAACATTTAATTTTGTTCTTGGAAACACTAATTGGTTCCAATGGAGACACCAGCTCTACACATTCGTTTTTTTTTAGGGAGAAAGCTAGAGGAACTGCGCCAAACAAAGATGATATTTCTGTTTGTATAGATGACATTTTATGCACTTGCCTAACGAAAAGACTTTGCTTTTCTACAAAACCAATTGTAATGTGATTTTTTCATTCCATTGCATACTAATTTCACACCAGTTCACCACATATGACTGGATAGAACCTGAAATATCCGGTTTTGTTTTAATTAACTCAATCCCAGGTATTGCTACATCCTCTATGTTTGTGTTTTCCTGATATTATCCACGGACTTTCTGGTTTTGAATGTTTGTTATCAGGGAACATTTAATTTTGTACCCTTGAAACACTAATTGGTTTATCGTGGGGACACCAGCTCAACACATTCTTATTTTCTATGGAGAAAGCTAGAGGAACTGCGGCAAACAAACATGATATTTCTGTTTGTATAGATGACATTTTATGCAATTGCCTAATGAAAAGACTTTGCTTTTCTATAAAACCATTTTTACTGTGATTTTCTCGGTCCATTGCATACGAATTCCACACCAGTTTGTCCGGATATGACTGAATGAAACCGGAAATATCCGGTTTTATTTTGGCTAACTCAATCCCAGATATTGCTACAGCCTCTGTGTTTCTGTATCCTGATATTATCCATGGACTTTATTGTTTTGAATGTATTTTATCAGGGAACATTTCATTTTGTACCGTTGAAACAATAATTCATTCATCGTGGGGACACCAGCTCTACACATTCGTATTTTCTAGGGAGAAATCTAGAGGAACTGTGACAAACAAACATAATATTTCTGTTTGTATAGATGACATTTTATGCACTTGCCTAACGAAAAGATTTTGCTTTTCTCCATAACCATTTGTACTGTGATTTTCTCGGTCCATTTCATACGAATTCCAAAACACTTTGTCCGGATATGACTGGATGAAACCAGAAATCTCCGGTTGTGTTTTAGCTAACTGAATCAGAAATATTCTGAAAGCCTCTATGTTTGTGTTTTCTGGATATTAGCGATGTACTTCATTGTTTTGAATGTTTTTATCAGGGAACATTTAATTTTGTTCTTGGAACACTAATTGGTTCCACATGGAGACACCAGTTCCACACATTTGTATTTTATAGGGAGAAAGCTAGAGGAAATGGGACAAACAAACATGACATTTCTGTTTGTATAGATGACATTTTATGCACTTGCCTAACGTAAAGACTTTGCTTTTCTTCAAAACCATGTGTAATGTGATTTTCTCGGTCCATTGCATACGAATTCCACACCAGTTTCTCCGGATCTGACTGGATGAAACCGGAAATATCCGGTTTTGTTTTGGCTAACTCAATTCCAATATTGCTACAACATCTCTGTTTGTGTTAGCTGGATATTATGAACAGACTTTCTTCTTTTGATGTTTTTCATCAGGGAAAATTTAATTTAGTACCATCGAAACACTAATTGGTTCATCATGGGGACACCAGATCTACACATTCGTAATTTCTAGGGAGAAAGCAAGAGGAACTGCGACAAACAAACATGATATTTCTGTTTGTATCGATGACATTTTATGCACTTGCCTAGCAAAAAGACTTTCCTTTTCTCCAAATCCATTCTTACTCTATTTTCTCTGTCCATTGCATTCGAATTCCGCACCAGTTTGTCCGGATATGACTGAATGAAACCAGAAATATCCTGTTTTGCTTTGGCTAACTCAATCTGAAATATTGTGAAAGACTCTGGGTTTGTGTTTTCTGGATATTATCAACGGACTTTATTGTTTTCAATGTTTTTATCAGGGAACATTTAATTGTGTACCGTAGAAACACTAATTCGTTCATCATGGGAACAACAGCTCTGCACATTCGTATTTTAAGGCAGAAAGCTAGAGGAACTGCCGCAAACAAACATGGTATTTCTGTTTGTCTAGATGACATTTTACGCACTTGCCTAACGAAAGACTTTGCTTTTCTCCAGAACAATTTGTACTGTGATTTTTCTCGGTCCATTTTATACGAATTCCACACCAGTTTGTCCGGATATGACTGGATGAAACCAGAAATATCCGGTTGTCTTTGGGCTAACTCAATCCGAAATATTTTAAAAGCGTCTATATTTGAGTTTTCTGGATATTATTGGTGGACTTCATTGTTTTGAATGTTTTTATAAGGGAACATTTCATTTTGTACCGTTGAAACACTAATTGGTTCATCATGGGAACACCAGCTCTACACATTCTTATTTTCTAGGGAGAAAGCTAGAGGAACTGTGGCAAACAAACATGATATTTCTGTTAGTATCGATGACATTCTCTGCACTTGCCTATCGAAAATACTTTGCTTTTCTCCAAAACCATTTTTACTGTGACTTTCTCGGTCCATTGCATAAGATTTCCACAGCAATTTGTCCGGATATGGCTGGATGAAACCAGCAATATCCAGTTGTGTTTTGGCTAACTCAATCCCAGATATTGCTACAGCCTCTCTGTTTGTGTATTCCTAATATTATCCACGGACTTTTTTGTTTTGAATGTTTTTTATCAGGGAACATTTAATTTTGTTCTTGGAACACTAATTGGTTCCACATGGAGACACCAGCTCCACACATTCGTATTTTCTAGGGAGAAAGCAAGAGGTACTGCGGCAAACAAACATGATATTTCTGTTTGTATAGATGACATTTTATACACTTGCCCAACGAGAAGACTTTGCTTTTCTCCAAAAGCATTTGTAGTGTGATTTTCTCGGTCCATTGCGTATGAGTTCCACACCACTTTATCCGAATATGACTGGATGAAACCGGAAATATCCGTTTTTTTTTTTTTTTTCGCTAACTCAATCCCAGATATTGTTACAGGCTCTGTGTTTGTGTTTCCTGGACATTATCAACGGACTTTATTGTTTGTAATGCTTTTTATCAGGGAACATTTTATTATACCTTGGAAACCCTAATTGGCTCCACATGGAGACACCAGCTCCACACATTCGTATTTTATAGGGAGAAAGCTAGAGGAACTGCGGCAAACAAACATGATATTTCTGTTTGTATAGATGACATTTTATGCACTTGCCTAACGAAAAGACTTTGCTTTTCTCCAAAATCATTTTTACTGTGATTTTTTGGTCCATTGCATATGAATTCCACACCAGGTTTTCCAGATATGACTGGATGAAATCAGGAATATCTGCTTGTCTTTTGGCTAATTCAATCCCAGATATGGATACAGCCTCTATGTTTGTGTATTCCTGTTATTATCCATGGACTTTATTGTTTTCAATGTTTTTTATCAGGGAATATTTAATTTTCTGCTTGGAATCACTGATTGGTTCCACATGGAGACACCAGCTCTACACAATCGTATTTCTAGGGAGAAAGCTAGAGGAACTAGGACAAAAAACATATTTCTGTTTGTATAGATGACAGTTTATGCACTTGCATAATGAAAAGACTTTGCTTTTCTCCAAAACCATTTGTACTGTGATTTTCTTGGTCCATTGCATACGAATTCCACACCAGTTTGTCCGGATATGACAGGATGAAAACAGAAATATCCAGATTTGTTTTGGCTAACTCAATCCCAGATATGGCTACAGCCTCTGTGTTTGTGTATTCCTGATATTATCCACGGACTTTATTGTTTGAATGTATTTTATCAGGAAACATTTAATTTTCCTCTTGGAAGCACTAATTGGTTCCACATGGATACACCAGCTCTACACATTCGTATTTTCTAGGGAGAAAGCTAGAGGAACTAGGACAAAATAACATGGTATTCTGTTTGTTTAAATGGCATTTTATACATTGCCTAATGAAAAGACTTTGCTTTTCTCCAAAACCATTTGTACTGTGATTTTCTCGGTACATTTCATATGAATTCCAAACCACTTTTTCCGGATATGGCTGGATGAAACCAGAAATATCCGGTTGTGTTTTGGCTAACTCAATCGGAAATATTGTGAAAGCCTAAGTGTTGTGTTTTCTGGATATTATCGATGTAGTTTATTGTTTTGAATGCTTTTATCAGGGAACAATTAATTGTGTACCGTTGAAACACTGATTGGTTCTTCATGTGGACACCAGCTCTACAGATTCGTATTTTCTAGCGAGAAAGCTAGAGGAGCTGCGGCAAACAAACATGATATTTCTGTTTGTATAGATGACATTTTATGCACTTGCCTAATGAAAAAACTTTGCGTTTCTCCAAAACCATTTTTACTGTGATTTTCTTGGTCCATTGCATACGAATTCCACACCAGTTTGTCCGGATATGACTGGATGAAAGCGGAAATATCCGGTTCTGTTTAGGCTAACTCAATCGCTGATATTGCTACAGCCTCTGTGTATGTCTATTGCTGATATTATCCACGGACTTTTTTGTTTTGAAAGTTTTTTATCAGAGAACATTATATTTTGAGCTTGGATACAGTAATTGTTTCCACATGGAGACACCAGCTCTACACATTCGTATTTTCTAGGGAAAAAGCTAGAGGAACTGCGGCAAACTAACATGATATTTCTGTTTGTATAGATGACATCTAGAGGAACTGCGGCAAACAAACATGATATTTCTGTTTGTATAGATGATATTTTATGTAATTGCCTAACGAAAAGACTTTGCTTTGCTCCAAATCCATTTTTACTCTGATTTTCTTGGTCCATTGCATACAAATTCCACACCAGTTTGTCTGGATATCACTGGATGAAACCAGAAATATCCTGTTGTGTTTTGGCTAACTCAATCCGAAATATTGTGAAAGCCTCTGTGTTTGTGTTTTCTGGATATTATCCACGAACTTTATTGTTTTGAATGTTTTTATCAGGGAACATTTAATTTTGTACCATTGAAACACTAATTGGTACATCATGCGGACACCAGCTCTACATATTCCTATTTTCTAGGGAGAAAGCTAGAGGAACTGCGGCAAACAAACATGATATTTCTGTTTGTATCGATGACATTTTATGCACTTGCCTAATGAAAAGCCTTTGCTTTTCAACAAAATCATTTTTACAGTGATTTTCCGGGTCCATTGCATCTGAATTCCAAACGACTTTTTCCGGATATGACTGGATGAAACCGGAAATTTTCCTTTTTTTTTTTTTGGCTAACTCAATGTGAAATATTGTGAAAGTTTCTGTGTTTGTCTTTTCTGGATATTATCGATGGAATTTATTGTTTGAATGTTTTTTATCGGAAACATTTTATTCAGAGCTTGAATACAGTAATTGGTTCCACATGGGGACACCAGCTCTACACACTCATATTTTCTAGGGAGAAAGCTAGAGGAACTGTGGCAAACAAACATAATATTTCTGTTTGTGTAGATGTCATTTTATGCACTTGCCTAACGAAAAGATTTTGCTTTTGTCCAAAACCATGTTTGCTGTGGTTTTCTCGGTCCATTGCATATGAATTCCACACCAGTTTGTCCGGATATGACTGGATGAAACCGGAAATATCCTGTTTTGTTTTGGCTAACTCAATCCCAGATATTGCTATAGCCTCTCTGTTTGTGTTTTCTGGATATTATCAACAGAATTTATTGTTTTGAATGTTTCTTATCGGGGAACATTTTATTTTGTACTTGGATACAGTAATTGGTTCCACTTGGAGACACCAGCTCTACATTTTCGTATTTTCTAGAAAGAAAGCAAGAGGAATTTGGCAAACAAACATGATATTTTTGTTTGTATAGATGACATTTTATGCACTTGCTTAATGAAAAGACTTTGCTTTTCTCCAAAACCATTTGTACTGTGATTTTCTCGGTCCATTGCATATGAATTCCACACCACTTTGTCCGGATATGACTGGATGAAACCAGAAATATCCGGTTGTGTTTTGACTAACTCAATCCGAAATATTGTGAAAGCCTCTGTGTTTGTGTTTTCTTGATATTATCGATGGACTTTATTGTTTTGAATGTTTTTATCAGGGAACCTTTATTTTTGTTTTGTTTTGTTTTGTTTTGTTTTAACATTAATTTAATGAATATAATATTCCAGTATACAGCTTATGGATTACAATGGGTTTCCCCTCCCATAATTTCCCTCCCACCCGCATCCCTCTCCTCTCGCGCTCCCTCTCCCCTACCTTTCACATCAAGATTCTTTTTCAATTCTCTTTATATACAGAAGATCATTTTAGTATAAAGATTTCAACAGTTTGCACCCACATAGAAACACAAAGTGAAACATACTGTTGCAGTACTAGTTATAGCATTAAATCACAATGTACAGCACATTAAGGACAGAGATCCCACATGAGGAGCAAGTGCAGAGTGGCTCCTGTTGTTGACCCAACAAATTGACACTCTAGTTTATGGAGCCAGTAACCATCCTAGGCTGTCCTCATGAGTTGCCAAGGCTATGGAAGCCTTCCAAGTTTACCGACTCTGATCATATTTAGACAAGGTCATAAAAGATAGAGTGAGGATAGTAACCAATGATCCTAAGAGTGTCATTTACCAGCTTTGAACAATTATACAGCATTAAGTGAGGAAGAGGACCATCAGTACACACAGGTTGGGAGTAGAGCCATTGGTGGTAGAGTAGAGGTTATGATTACAAAGGAATGAGGCCCAAGTGCACTAGACAGGGCTTAGAATAAAGGACAGAGTCATTATTAGAGGAGCTAAGAAAGGTGCTGTCTAAGCTACAAGTAATTTTTCTGATTGAGAGGCAAATAGAACCTGATAGAAGGGGCTTCATAATAATTTGGAGGGCTTTAGGCCTTGTAAGTTAAGAGGCCCAGACCTATCTATCTCTTCACATGGGGTATATCCTAAGGGAGGTGTGAACCTCCTAGGGGAAGGCACTCTGTTGACTTTCATTACTTGGCTGGCCTGGGAGGAGAGCTGGCCAGGTCAAGGCAGGTGGCATCTCTAACAATAAATTTACAGTTCTGCCTGCAATGTTGCTGACCCTACTTGACCATCCCCTCAGCTGCAGTGGTCACTTTGGAAGTTGGGCTGAGTGAAGGGCTTTTCAGCTTAGAGCCAATAAGATCTGTGGCTCTGACCTGGGCATCCTTCGACTCCAGGGCAGGTCCATTTCCAGTGATCCAACTCTTGGCAGAGCTCCCAGGGCTCTTCACAGGCTGACTTCTGCTGAAGCCCAGGCTTACCACATTGAAAGCCACTGCAGTGGACTGGCCTGTTGGGTCTCCTTGAGGGCAGATCACTGTACAGATCAGCCATTAATAAGCCTGCCACCCATTGCTTCTGATGCCTAGCTTTCTTTTCCTCCTGGTTTGTGTTAAAGCAGACCAGAGGATGCAAGTCAAGGGAGTGCCCAAGTCCCATCTCTAATCTTCTGCGGCCTGAACTACAAGTCTATAGTCACAGGCATGTTCTGCAGTAGTTTTTCTAAGGTAGACAATGCCCATGAGGAAAGTTATATTCTCACTTTAAAACTTTCTTTCCCTTTGGTCTGAAAGGGAGGTTTTTTCTACTTACTGTATACTTCGCTGATGGCAAAGTGAATCTACTATGAGATTATTATTTAAGTTCTTATTTTGGCTATGCTATTACAGAAAAATGTTAGCCATCTCTTTTATAAGGTCTAAAGATTAAATTGTGCGTGTTACATATTCCTTTATAATAGAATTAGTTTCCTACCTTGAAGAGAATAGAGAAATGAAAGAACAAGCTGGGCTTAGAATAGAGAAATGAGGGAGCAAGTCCTAGATCGCTTGCTGACAATAGCAATATTACATGAATACTTAGCAAACCATTTCAACCATTAGATAACAACTTAAGAAAACATTTACCAGAAGGTCCAATGCCTTCTATAAATTTTAAGAACCATGTATTTGAAAACACCTCTTAAATATCTAACATGGTGTAGTTTATTGAGCCAGTAAACTTAAGCACAACCATCTAAAATGTTTTTAGTTTCTTTCTACCAACACGTTTAAAACATATGATACACAGATTCAGGTCACACCAATTAAAATGTATTTTTGATTGATTTTAGCAGCTTCAATTTATGGACAATTTTATCTATAAGCCATTTAAAATAAAACTCTTAATAAAATTTCCCCATGTGGACATACAATATGTACACACATATAACATGGCTTAATAGACCAATATAGCAATTTTAATAATAGCTTTTAAAATCTTTAACTCTTTTTCTAGATTGCCAATGGATTTGAATTGCTTTTTGTTTTTAGTAACCTCAGTTAACCATACTTTCTCTCAGTTGGTACTGTTAATACATTATTGGCTTTTTTCTGTTTACAGAGCCATCCCAAAGTACTGAATACAATAAAAGTAGCTGGAAAAAGTCCATAGGAACCTATAGGAGGACAGCTAAACACAGAACCAACAACGCTTTAGTTTTATGAGCAGCAGATTATATATAACTGTGGATGACAAAAGACTTTAAGTCGCCATGTTTAAAATTATAAACTCATCAACCAACAAGAGGCACTTGCTTACTTCACAGTATTTTTGAAAGCACCTGTAGTATTTTACAAGTATTTAACCCTTTAAGCCTCTGGGGCTTTCTCATTAAGATAACTATCATTTCCAGTAACACAAGATCATTAGACGTTTTAATTCTCAAACATTTGTATCAATAGCATTTTCCATTATAGAAACTGAAAGTCTGGTACCACATCACATCCTGACAGTCCTTCTAATATAATCCAAATAGCCTGCTTAGTTGGTGTCTCTACAAGATGAGAGACATAGGTCCTTCGATTTTTTCAGTTGGGCCCAAACTGGAAAACCAAAGTCCAGGATTTACTGGAAATTTTAGAGACCAGATTGTTTGAAACTTTGATTTTTTGAATGCCTGTCAAGAATGCCAAGAAGGCTCAAAATCCAAACTATCTGGTTGAAATAAGATTCCTTAAATTCATGACATAGCATAGACCAAATTTGATCATTGTTACAAGGTGACTATTCAAATCTTTGAAAATAAGCACATATTTAAATAACCCATAGCTCTTAATAAAAATTCAGCTGTTTTTGAACAATTGGAATTGAACAGACATCAAGAGCACATAATAGATTACTTTAACACATTGCTTTAACCGAGCATCAGAGTTTAATTTGATGTCAAAGAGAAATTGAGCTTCCTGTGATCTTTTGCTGTGAGGTTTCCTTCCTTTACCTTCTTTCATATTGGTGACCGTGTTTCTGTGTTTCTGTGTGTAACACATCTTTAAGCATCTTTTGCAGGGCAGGATGAATGGCAACAAATTCTTTCAGTGTCTGTTTGCTATGAAAAGTCTTAATTTCACCTTCATTCACAAATGAGAGCTTTGCAGGATATAGTATTCTGGGCTGGCAGTTTTTCTCTCTTAGTACCTGGGCTATGTCTCGCCATTCCTTTCTAGCTTGTAGGGTTTCTGATGAGAAGTCTGCTGTGAGTCTAATTGGAGATCCTCTAAGAGTAATCTGACGTTTCTCTCTTGCACATTTTAGGATCTTTTCTTTATGTTTCACTGTGGTGAGTTTGATTACAACATGTCGTGGTGAGGATCTCTTTTGGTCATGTTTATTAGGGGTTCTATAAGCTTCTTGTACTAAGATGCCTCTGTCCTTCTCCAAACCTGGGATATTTTCTGCTAGTATCTCACTGAAAATGCCTTCTAATCCTTTCTCCCTCTCCATGCTTTCAGGAACTCCTAGAACCCGAATGTTGGGTTTTTAAATAGTATCCTGTAGATTCCTGACAATATTTTTTAGATTTCTAATTTCTTCTTCTTTTCTTTGGTTTGCCTGTTTCCTTTCCTGTTCTCCGTCTTCTATGTCTGATATTCTCTCTTCTGCTTCGCCCATTCTGTTTTTAAGGCTCTCTAATGTGTTTGTCATTTGATCTATTGAGTTCTTCATTTCATTATGATTTCTCTTCACTATCACAGTTTCTTGTTCCACTAGTTGTTTCATTTCATTTGGATTCCTCCTTAATATTTCATTTTCATGAGAGAGATTTTCTATCTTCTCCATTAAAGATTTCTGTAGTTCAAGAACTTGTTTTTGAGAACTTCTTAATGTTCTTATCAATTTTTTGAGATCCACTTCTTGCATTTCTTCGATCTCATCATCTTCATAATCTTGAATTGGGGTGTCTTTTTCATTTGGGGGCGTCATAGTGACTTCCTTGTTCTTGTTAGCTTGGTTTTTGCGTTTGTTGTTTGGCATGTTGCAGATGTTTGGTTTCTTCACTGTGGTGTTTTTTCTTGTTACACTATGGCTCTATATTAAGTGGACTGTCTGCTTTCAGTGGAGGCTTAGAGGCTTGAGATGAGTGTGGACTGAGAGCTGTGTTTGATTCCTCAGGGTTGAGGGTGTGTCAAAGATGACATTCCCAGGTTAGGTGTGGTAAAACACTCTTTCTTTTTTGATTCAAAAGGGAAGTAATTCCGCACAGCTGAATGTAATTGGAGGTAGTTTGTAGGCAAATGATATACCCACAGGAGCCAGAGATCAGAAGCTCTTTCCCAAGGACCACACAGGGAATGTCTGCTGCCCTCAGTATGGGCTCCAATTCTCCTGCAGTCTCCCACTGGGTTGCCAAGTTAGATGCTAATCTCCTGTTATTTCACCCCTCCCCCCAGAGTGAGGTGTTTCTGCTAGGCTCAAGGCCGGTGCAGACCTGAGGTTGCCCTGCCTATTTCGTATTTCCAAAACGGCGCTGCTCTGTATTGCTCACCTTTGAGAGGTGAGCGGAGAAAGAGAAACTTGTGTCCGTATCGGTCACTTTTATTATTTTTTTCCTCTCTCTCTTCTAGTTAGCCAGGTGAATTTTTCCCCACGGAGTTTCAAGCCTTGTTCCCTCTAGCCTCCTCTTTCCGCTTGCCCGCTGGTGTCTTGGGCTATTGAGGTTCGGCTCACCACGCGATCCAGCGCTGGTGTGTTGAGTCTGCCGCTGGTGTCCCAAACTTGGGCTCCCATACTATCCACGCAGGTACACTGTGAAACACTAGTTCCGGAAGAGTTTCCTCTGCTGTTTCTTCCCCTACACTTCCTTGACCCTGCAGTATCTCCACTTATATTAAACTGTCTCTCTCCCGGACTAAGAGTGTGCTCCCTGCCTATTCCGCCATCTTGCTGCTCTCTCGGGAACATTTATTTTTGTACTGTAGAAACACTAATTGGTTCATCATGGGGACACCAGCTCTACACATTCGTATGTTCTAGGGAGAATGCTAGAGGAACTGCCGCAAACAAAAATGATATTTCTATTTATATAGATGACATTTGATGCACTTGCCTAACGAAAACACTTTGCTTTTCTCCAAAGCCATTTTTGCTGTGATTTTCTGGGTCCATTGCATACGAATTCCACACAACTTTGCCCGGATATGACTGGATGAAACCGGAAATATCCGGTTGTGTTTTGGCTAACTCAATCTGAAATATTGTGAAAGCCTCTGTGTTTGTGTTTTCTGGATATTATCAAGGGACTTTACTGTATTGAATGCTTTTATCAGGGAACATTTAATTTTGTTTTTAGAAACACTAATTGGTTCATCATGGGGACACCAGCTCTACACATTCGTATTTTCTACGGAGAATGTTCGAGGAACTGCGGCAAACAAACATATTTCTGTTTGTATCGATGACATTTTATGCACTTGCCTAACGAAAAGACTTTGCTTTTCTCCAAATCCATTTGTACTGTGATTTTCTCGGTCCATTACATACGAATTCCACACCAGTTTGTCCGGATATGACTTGATATAAACAGAAATATCCGGTTCTCTTTTGGCTAACTCAATCCGAAATATTGTGAAAGCCTCTGTGTTTGTGTTTACTGGATATTATCGATGGACTTTATTTTTTTCCATGTTTTTTATCAAGGAACATTTAATTTTGTACCATTGAAACACTAATTGGTTCATCATGGGAATACCAGCTCTACATATTCGTATTTCTAGGTAGAAATCTAGAGCAACTGCAGCAAACCAACATGATATTTCTGTTTATATAGGTGACATTTTATGCACTTGCCTAACGAAAAGACTTTGCTTTTTTCCAAAACCACTTTACTGTGATTTTCTCGCTCCATTGCATACGAATTCCACACCAATTTCTCTGGATATGACTGGATGAAACCGGAAATATCCGGTTTTGTTTTGGCTAACTCAATCCCAGATATTGCTACAGCTTTTGTGTTTGTGCATTCCTGGTATTATCCATGGACTTTGCAGTTTCGAATGTTTTTTATCAGGGAAAATTTAATTTGGCTTTTGGAAACACTAATTGGTTCCACATGGACACACCAGCTCTACACATTCGTATTTTCTAGGGAGAAAGCTAGAGGAACTACGACAAACAAACATGATATTTCTGTTTGTATAGATGATATTTTATGTACTTGTCTAACGAAAAGACTTTGCTTTCCTCCAAATCCATTTCTACTGTGATATTCTCAGTCCATTGCATACGAATTCCACAGTACTTTGTCCGGATATGACTGGATGAAACCAGAAATATCCGGTTTTGTTTTGGCTAATTCAATCTGAAATATTGTGAAAGCCTCTGTGTTTGTGTTTTCTGGATATTATCAATGGACTTTATTGTTTTGAAAGTTTCTATCAGGGAACATATAATTTTGTACCGTAGAAACACTAATTGGTTCATCAAGGGGACACCAGCTCTACACATTCGTGTTTTCTATGGAGAAATCTAGAGGAACTGTGGCAAACAAACATGATATTTCTGTTTGTATCGATGACATTTTATACACTTGCCTAAAGAAAAGACTTTGCTTTTCTCCAAAACCATTTTTACTATGATTTTCTCGGTCCATTGGATACGAATTCCAAATGACTTTGTACAGATATGACTGGATGAAATCAGAAATATCCAATTTTTTTTTTGGTTAACTCAATCCCAGATATTGCTACAGCCTCTGTGTTTGTGTATTCCTGATATTATCAAAGGACTTTATTGTTTTGAAAGTTTTTTATCAGGGAACATTTAATTTTGTTCTTGTAACACTAATTGGTTCCACATGGAGACACCAGCTCTAAATATTTGTATTTTCTAGGCAGAAAGGTACAGGAACTGCGGCAAACAAACATGATATTTCTGTTGTATAGATGACATTTTATGCACTTGACTAATGAAAAGACTTTGGTTTTCTCCAAAACCATTTTTACTGTGATTTTCACGGTCCATTGCATACGAATAACACAGCAGTTTGTCCGGACATGACTGGATGAAACCGGAAATATCCGGTTGTCTTTTGGCTAACTCAATCCGAAATATTGTAAAAGCCTCTGTATTTGTGTTTTCTGGATATTATCGATGGACTTTATTGTTTTGAATCTTTTTATCTGGGAACATTTCATTGTGTACCGTTGAAACACTAATTGGTTCATCATGGGGACAGCAGCTCTACACATTTGTATTTTCTATGGAGAAAGCTAGAGGAACTGTGGCAAACAAACATGATATTTCTTTTTGTATAGATGACATTTTATGTACTTGCCTAACGAAAAGACTTTTCTTTTACAAAACCAGTTTTACTGTGATTTTCTCGGTCCAATGCATACGAATTCCACACCAGTTTTACCGGATATGACTGGATGAAACCAGAAATATCTGGTTTTCTTTTGGCTAACTCATTCCCAGATATGGCTACAGCCTCTGTGTTTGTGTATTCCTGATATTATCCACGGACTTTATTGTTTTGAAAGTTTTTTATCAGGGAACATTTAATTTTCTTGTTGAAAAAATATTTGGCTCCACATGGAGACACCAGCTCTACAATTCGTATTTTCTAGGGAGAAAGCTAGAGGAACTGCGGCAAACACAATGATGTTTCAGTTTATATAGATGACATTTTATGCACTTGCCTAAAGAAAAGACTTTGCTTTTCCCCAAAACCATTTTTACTGTGATTTTCTCAGTCCATTGCATAAGAATTCCATACCACTTTGTCTGGATATGACTGGATGCAACCGGAAATATCCGGTTGTGTTTTGGCTAACTCTATCCCAGATATTGCTACAACCTCTGTGTTTGCGTTTTCTGGATATTATCGATGGACTTTATTGTTTTGAATGTTTTTATCAGGGAACATTTTATTTTGTACCATTGAAACACTAATTGGTTCATCATTGGGATACCAGCTCTACACATTCATATTTTCTAGGGAGAAAGCTAGAGGAACTGCGGCAATCAAACATGATATTACTGTTTGTATAGATGACATTTTATGCACTTGCCTAAAGAAAAGACTTTGCTCTTCCCCAAAACCATTTTTACTGTGATTTTCTCAGTCCATTGCATACGAATTCCATACCAGTTTGTCCCGATATGACTGGATGAAACCAGAAATATCCGGTTGTGTTTTGGCTAACTCAATCCCAGATATTGCTACAGCCTCTGTGTTTGTGCATTCCTGATATTATCCACGGACTTTGCAGTTTCGAATGTTTTTTATCAGGGAACATTTAATTTGGCTTTTGGAAACAATAATTGGTTCCACATGGACACACCAGCTCTACACATTCGTTTTCTAGGGAGAAAGCTAGAGGAACTACGACAAACAAACATGATATTTCTGACTGTATAGATGGCATGTTATACATTGCCTAATGAAAAGACTTTGGTTTTCTCTAAAACCATTTCTACTGTGAATATTCTCGGTCCATTGCATACGAATTCCACATTACTTTGTCCGGACATGACTGGATGAAACCAGAAATATCCGCTTGTCTTTTGGCTAACTCAATCAGAAATATTGTAAAAGCCTCTGTAGTTGTGTTTTCTGGATATTATCGATGGACTTCATTGTTTTGAGTGTTTTTTTTTTCTTCTTCTTTTTTTTTATTTTTGACAGGCAGAGTGGACAGTGAGAGAGAGAGAGAGAGACAGGGAGAAAGGTCTTCCTTTGCCGTTGGTTCACCCTCTAATGGCCGCCGCGGTAGTGCACTAGGGCCGGCGCACCGCGCTGTTCCGATGGCAGGAGCCAGGTGCTTCTCCTGGTCTCCCATGGGGTGCAGAGCCCAAACACTTGGGCCATCCTCCACTGCACTCCCTGGCCACAGCAGAGAGCTGGCCTGGAAGAGGTGCAACCGGGACAGGATCGGTGCCCCGACCAGGACTAGAACCCGGTGTGCCGGTGCTGCAAGGCGGAGGATTAGCTTGTTGAGCCACGGCGCCGCCCTTGAGTGTTTTTATAAGGGAACATTTCATTTTGTACCGTTGCAACACTAATTGGTTCATCATGGGAAAACCAGCTCTACACATTCGTATTTTCTAGGAAGAAAGCTAGAGGAAAGGCGACAAACAAACATGATATTTCTGTTTGTATCCATAACATTTTATGTACTTGCCTAATGAAAAGACTTTGCTTTTCTCCAAAACCATTTTTACTGTGATTTTCTCAGTCCAATGCATACGAATTCCACACCAGTTTGTCCGGATATGACTGGATGAAACCAGAAATATCCGGGTGTGTTTTGGCTAACTCAATCCCAGATATTACTACAGCCTCTGTGTTTGTGATTTCTAGATATTATCAATGGACTTTATTGTTTTGAATCTTGTTTGTCAGGGAACATTACATTTTGAGCTTGGATACAGTAATTGGTTCCACATGGAGACACCAGCTCTACATGTTCCTATTTTCCAGGGAGAAAGCTATAGGAACTGTGGCAAACAAACATTATATTTCTGTTTGTATCGATGACATTTTATGCACTTGCCTAACGAAAAGACTTTGCTTTTCTCCAAAACCATTTGTAGTGTGATTTTCTCGGTCCATTGCATACGAATTCCAAACCAGGTTGTCCGGATATGACTGGATGAAACCGGAAATATCCGGTTCTGTTTTGGCTAACTCAATCCCAGATATTGCTACAGCCTCTGTGTTTGTGTTTTCCGGAAATTATTGATGGACTTTATTATTTTCAATGTTTTTTTCAGGGAATATTTTATTTTGAGCTTGGATACAGTAATTGGTTCCACATGAAGACACCAGCTCTACATATTTGTATTTTCTAGGGAGAAAGCTAGAGTAACTGCGGCAAACAAACATGATATTTCTGTTTGTATAAAAGACATTTTATGCACTTGCCTGACGAAAAGACTTTGCTTTTATCCACAACCATTTGTACTGTGATTTTCTCGGTCCATTGCATATTAATTCCAAACCAGTTTGTCCAGATATGACTGGATGGAACCAGAAATGTCTGGTTTTGTTTTGCCTAACTGAATCCCAGATATTGCTACAGCCTTTGTGTTTATGTATTCCTGATATTATCCACGTATTTTACTGTTTTGAATTTTTTTTATCAGTGAACATTTAATTTTGTGCTTGGAGTCACGATTTGGTTCCACATGGAGACACCAGTTCTACACATTTGTATTTTCTAGGGAGAAAGCTAGATGAACTGCGGCAAACAAACATGATATTTCTGTTTCTATCGATGACATTTTATGCACTTGCCTAAGGAAATACATTGCTTTTCTCCAAAAACATTTGTACCCTGATGTTCTCGATCCGTTGCATATGAATTCCACACCAGTTTGTACGGATATGACTGGATGAAAACAAAAATATCCAGTTGTGTTTTGGCTAACACAATCCCAGATATTGCTAGAGCCTCTGTGTTTGTTTTTTCTGGATATTATCAATGGACTTTATGGTTTAAATGTTTGATATCGGGGAACATTTTATTTTGAGCATGGATAGAGTCTTTGGTTCCACAAGGAGACACCAACTGCTCACGTTCGTATTTTCTAGGGAGAAAGCTAGAGGAACTGCGGCAGACAAACATGATATTTCTGTTTGTATTGAAGACATTTTATGCACTTGCCTAACGAAAAGACTTTGCTTTTCTCCAAAACCATTTGTACTGTGATTTTCTCGGTCCATTGCATACGAATTCCACACCAGTTTGTCCGGATATGACTGGATGAAACCGGAAATATCCTGTTTTGTTTCGCTAACACAACCCGAAATATTGTGAAAGCCTCTGTGTTTGTGTTTTCCGGATATTATCCACGGTTTTTATTGTTTTAAATATTTTTTATCGGGGAATATTTAATTTTGTCCTGGGACAGAGTATTTTCTAGGGAGAAAGCTAGAGGAACTGGGGCAAACAAAAATTATATTTCTGCTAGTATCAATGATATTTCAGGCACTTGCCTAACCAAAAGACTTTGCTTTTCTCCAAAACCATTTTTACTCTGATTTTCTCAGCCTACTGCATACGAATTCCACACCAGTTTGTCCGGATATGACTGGATGAAACCGGAAATATCCGGTTGTGTTTTGGCTAACTCAATCTGAAATATTGTGAAAGCCTCTGTGTTTGTGTTTCCTGGATATAATCGATGGGCTTTAGGGTTTTGAATGTTTTTATCAGGCAACATTTAATTTTGTCCTTGGAAACACTAATTGGTTCATCATGGGAACACCAGCTCTACACATTCGTATTTTCTAGGGAGAAAGCTAGAGGAACTGCGGCAAACAAGCATGATATTTCTGTTTCTATAGATGACATTTTATGCACTTGCCTAACGAAAAACTTTGCTTTTCCACAAAACCATTTTTACTGTGATTTTCTCGGTCCATTGCATATGAATTCCACACCAGTTTTACCGGATATGACTGGTTGAAACCAGAAATGTCAGGTTTTTTTTGGCTAACTCAATCCCAGATATTGCTACAGCCTGTGTGTTTGTGTGTTCCTAATATTATCCACGGACTTCATTGTTTTGAATGTTTTTTATAAGGGAACATTTAATTTTCTTCTTGAAAAAATAATTGGCTCCACATGGGGACGCCAGCATTACACATTCGTATTTTCTAGAGAGAAAGCTAGAGGAACTGCTGCAAACAAACATGATATTTCTATTTGTATGGATGACATTTTATGCACTGCCTGAAGAAAAGACTTTGCTTTACTCCAAAACCATTTTTACTGTGATTTTCTCGGTCCATTGCACAGGAATTCCACACCAGTTTGTCCGGACATGACTGGATGAAACCGGAAATATCCAGTTTAGTTTTGGCTAACTCAATCCCAGATATTGCTACAGCCTCTGTGTTAGTGTATTCCTGATATTATCCACGGAATTTATTATTTTGAATGTTTTTTATCTGGGAATATTTAATTTTGAGCTTGGATACAGTAATTTGTTCCACCTGGAGTCACCAGCTATATATTTTCATGTTTTCTAGGGAGAAAACTGGAGGAATTGCGGCAAACAAACATGATATTTCTGTTTGTATCGATTACATTTTAGGCAGTTGCCTAACGAAAAGACTTCGCTTTTCTCCAAAACCATTTTTACTCTGATTTTCTCAGCCCATTGCATACGAATTCCACACCACTTTGTCCGGATATGACTGGATGAAACCGGATATATCCGGTTTTGTTTTGGCTAACTCAATCCCAGATATTGCTACAGCCTCTGTGTAAGTCTATTCCTGCTATTATCCATGGACTTTATTGTTTTGAATCTTTTTTATCAGGTAACATTTAATTTTGTGCTTAGAAGCACCAATTGGTTCCACATGGTGATGCCAGCACTACACATTCGTATTTTTTAGAGAGAAAGCTAGAGGAACTGCTGCAAACAAACGTGATATTTCTATTTGTATGGATGACATTTTATTCACTGCCTGAAGAAAAGACTTTGCTGTACTCCAAAACCATTTTTACTGTGATTTTCACAGTCCATTGCACAGGATTTCCACACCAGTTTGTCCGGACATGACTGGATGAAACCGGAAATATCCAGTTTTGTTTTGGCTAACTCAATCCCAGATATTGCTACAGACTCTGTGTTAGTGTATTCCTGATATTATCCACGGAATTTATTATTTTGAATGATTTTTATCTGGGAATATTTTATTTTGAGCTTAGATACAGTAATTTGTTCCACCTGGGGTCACCAGCTCTATGTATTCGTATTTTCTAGGGAGAAAGCTAGAGGAACTGCGGCAAACAAACATGATATTTATGTTTGTATAAAAGACATTTTATGCACTTGCCTGACGAAAAGACTTTGCTTTCCTCCAAAATCATTTGTATTGTGATTTTCTCGGTCCATTGCATACGAATTCCACACCAGTTTGTCCGGATATGACTGGATGAAACCAAAAATATCCGGTTCTCTTTTGTCTAACTGAAACCGAAATATTGTAAAAGCCTCTGTATTTGTGTGTTCTCTATATTATTGATGGACTTTATTGTTTTGAATGTTTTTTTCAGGGAACATTTAATTTTGTACCATAGAAACACTAATTGGTTCATCATGGGGACACCAGCTCCACACATTCGTATTTTCTAGGGAGAAAGCTAGAAGAACTGCGGCAAACAAACATGATATTTCTGTTTGTATAGATTACATTTTATGCACTTGCCTTACGAAAACACTTTGCTTCTCTCCAAAGGATTTTTACTGTCATTTTCTCCGCCCATTGCATACGAATTCCACACCAGTTTGTCCCGATATGACTGGATGAAACCAGAAGTATCCGGTTGTGTTTTGGCTGATTCAATCTGAAATATTGTGAAAGCCTCTGTGTTTGTGTTTTCTGGATACTATCGATGGACTTTATTGTTTTGAGTGTTTTTATCAGGGAACATTACATTATGTACCATTGAAACACTAATTGGTTCATCATGGGGACACCAGCTCCACACATTCGTATTTTCTAGGGAGAAAGCTCGAGGAACTGCGGCAAACAAACATGATATTTATGTTTGTATCGATGACATTTTATGCACTTGCCTAAATAAGAGACTTTGCTTTTCTCCAAAACCATTTGTACTGTGATTTTCTCTGTCCATTGCATACGAATTCCACACCACTTTGTCCGGATATGACTGAATGAAACCGGACATATCCTGTTGTGTTTTGGCTAACTCAATCCCAGATATTGCTACAGCCTCTGTGTTTGTGTATTCCTGATATTATCCACGGACTTTATTTTTTTGAATGTTTTTTTTTAGGGAGCATTTAATTTTATGGTTGGAATCACTAATTGGTTCATCATGGGGACACCAGCTCTACACACTCGTATTTTTTAGGTGGAAAGCTAGAGGATCTGCGGCAGTCAAACATGATATTTCTGTTTGTATCGATGACATTTTATGCACTTGCCTAACGAAAAGACTTTGCTTTTCTCCAAAACCATTTGTACTGTGATTTTCTCGGTCCATTGCATACGAATTCCGCACCACTTTGTCCGGATAGGACTGAATGAAACCGGACATATCTGGTTGTGTTTTGGCTAACTCAATCCCAGATATTGCTACAGCCTCTGTGTTTTTGTATTCCTGATATTATCCACGGACTTCATTGTTTTGAATGTTTTTTATTTGGGAACATTTAATTTTGTGCTTCGAATCACTAATTGGTTCCACATGGAGACACCAGCTCTACACATTCGTGTTTTATGGAGAGAAAGGTAGAGGAACTGCGGCAAACAAACATGATCTTTCTGTTTGTATTGATGACATTTTATGCACTTGCCTAACGAAAAGACTTTGCTTTTCTCCAAAACCATTTTTACTGTAATTTTCTCGGTCCACTGCATATGCATTCCACACCAGTTTACCGGATATGACTGGATGTAACCGGAAATATCCAGTTTTGTTTTGACTAACTCAATCCCAGATATGGCTACAGCCTCTGTGTTTGTGTATTCCTAATATTATCCAAGGACTTTATTGTTTTGAATGTTTTTTATCCGGGAATATTTAATTTTCTCCTTGGAATCACTAATTGGTTCCACATGGGGACTCCAGGTCTACACATTCTTATTTTCTAGAAAGAAATCCAGACGAACTGCGACAAACATTATATTTTTGTTTGCATAGATGACATTTTATGCACTTGCCTAACGAAAAGACTTTGCTTTTCTCCAAAACCATTTTTACTGTGATTTTCTCGGTCCATTGCATATGAATTCCACCCCAGTTTGTCCAGATATGACTGGATGAAACCAGAAATATCTGGTTATTTTTGGGTAATTCAATAAGAATTATTGTGAAAGCTTCTGTGTTTGGGTTTTCTGGATATTATCCACGGACTTTATTGTTTTGAATGTTTTTATCAGGGAACATTTCATTTTGTACCGTTGAAACACTAATTGGTTCATCATGGGGACACCAGCTCTACACATTCGTATATTCTAGGGAGAAAGCTAGAGGAACTGCAGCAAACAAACATGATATTTCTGTTTGTATAGATGACAGTTTATGCACTTGCCTAATGAAAAGACTTTTCTTTTCTCCAAAACCATTTCTACTGTGATTGTCTCGGTCCATTGCATATGAATTCCACACCATATTTTCCAGATATGCTTGGACGAAACCGGAAATATCTGGCTTTGTTTTGGCTAACTCAATCCCAGATATTGCTACAGCCTCTGTGTTTGTGTAGTCCTGATATTATCCACGGAATTTATTATTTTGAATGATTTTTATCTGGGAATATTTTATTTTGAGCTTAGATACAGTAATTTGTTCCACCTGGGGTCACCAGCTCTATGTATTCGTATTTTCTAGGGAGAAAGCTAGAGGAACTGCGGCAAACAAACATGATATTTCTGTTTGTATCGATGACATTTTAGGCAGTTGCCTAACGAAAAGACTTTGCTTTCCTCCAAAATCATTTGTATTGTGATTTTCTCGGTCCATTGCATATGAATTCCACACCAGTTTGTCCGGATATGACTGGATGAAACCAGAAATATCCGGTTCTCTTTTGTCTAACTGAAACCGAAATATTGTAAAAGCCTCTGTATTTGTGTGTTCTCTATATTATTGATGGACTTTATTGTTTTGAATGTTTTTTTCAGGGAACATTTAATTTTGTACCATAGAAACACTAATTGGTTCATCATGGGGACACCAGCTCCACACATTCGTATTTTCTAGGGAGAAAGCTAGAAGAACTGCGGCAAACAAACATGATATTTCTGTTTGTATAGATTACATTTTATGCACTTGCCTTACGAAAACACTTTGCTTCTCTCCAAAGGATTTTTACTGTCATTTTCTCCGTCCATTGCATACGAATTCCACACCAGTTTGTCCTGATATGACTGGATGAAACCAGAAGTATCCGGTTGTGTTTTGGCTGATTCAATCTGAAATATTGTGAAAGCCTCTGTGTTTGTGTTTTCTGGATACTATCGATGGACTTTATTGTTTTGATTGTTTTTATCAGGGAACATTACATTATATACCATTGAAACACTAATTGGTTCATCATGGGGACACCAGCTCCACACATTCGTATTTTCTAAGGAGAAAGCTCGAGTAACTGCGGCAAACAAACATGATATTTATGTTTGTATCGATGACATTTTATGCACTTGCCTAAATAAGAGACTTTGCTTTTCTCCAAAACCATTTGTACTGTGATTTTCTCGGTCCATTGCATACGAATACCACACCACTTTGTCCGGATATGACTGAATGAAACCGGACATATCCGGTTGTGTTTTGGCTAACTCAATCCCAGATATTGCTACAGCCTCTGTGTTTGTGTATTCCTGATATTATCCACGGACTTTATTTTTTTGAATGTTTTTTTTTTAGGGAGCATTTAATTTTATGGTTGGAATCACTAATTGGTTCATCATGGGGACACCAGCTCTACACATTCGTATTTTTTAGGTGGAAAGCTAGAGGATCTGCGGCAGTCAAACATGATATTTCTGTTTGTATCGATGACATTTTATGCACTTGCCTAACGAAAAGACTTTGCTTTTCTCCAAAACCATTTGTACTGTGATTTTCTCGGTCCATTGCATACGAATTCCACACCACTTTGTCCGGATATGACTGAATGAAACCGGACATATCCTGTTGTGTTTTGGCTAACTCAATCCCAGATATTGCTACAGCCTCTGTGTTTGTGTATTCCTGATATTATCCACGGACTTTATTTTTTTGAATGTTTTTTTTTAGGGAGCATTTAATTTTATGGTTGGAATCACTAATTGGTTCATCATGGGGACACCAGCTCTACACATTCGTATTTTTTAGGTGGAAAGCTAGAGGATCTGCGGCAGTCAAACATGATATTTCTGTTTGTATCGATGACATTTTATGCACTTGCCTAACGAAAAGACTTTGCTTTTCTCCAAAACCATTTGTACTGTGATTTTCTCGGTCCATTGCATACGAATTCCGCACCACTTTGTCCGGATAGGACTGAATGAAACCGGACATATCTGGTTGTGTTTTGGCTAACTCAATCCCAGATATTGCTACAGCCTCTGTGTTTTTGTATTCCTGATATTATCCACGGACTTCATTGTTTTGAATGTTTTTTATTTGGGAACATTTAATTTTGTGCTTCGAATCACTAATTGGTTCCACATGGAGACACCAGCTCTACACATTCGTGTTTTATGGAGAGAAAGGTAGAGGAACTGCGGCAAACAAACATGATCTTTCTGTTTGTATTGATGACATTTTATGCACTTGCCTAACGAAAAGACTTTGCTTTTCTCCAAAACCATTTTTACTGTAATTTTCTCGGTCCACTGCATATGCATTCCACACCAGTTTACCGGATATGACTGGATGTAACCGGAAATATCCAGTTTTGTTTTGACTAACTCAATCCCAGATATGGCTACAGCCTCTGTGTTTGTGTATTCCTAATATTATCCAAGGACTTTATTGTTTTGAATGTTTTTTATCCGGGAATATTTAATTTTCTCCTTGGAATCACTAATTGGTTCCACATGGGGACTCCAGGTCTACACATTCTTATTTTCTAGAAAGAAATCCAGACGAACTGCGACAAACATTATATTTTTGTTTGCATAGATGACATTTTATGCACTTGCCTAACGAAAAGACTTTGCTTTTCTCCAAAACCATTTTTACTGTGATTTTCTCGGTCCATTGCATATGAATTCCACCCCAGTTTGTCCAGATATGACTGGATGAAACCAGAAATATCTGGTTATTTTTGGGTAATTCAATAAGAATTATTGTGAAAGCTTCTGTGTTTGGGTTTTCTGGATATTATCCACGGACTTTATTGTTTTGAATGTTTTTATCAGGGAACATTTCATTTTGTACCGTTGAAACACTAATTGGTTCATCATGGGGACACCAGCTCTACACATTCGTATATTCTAGGGAGAAAGCTAGAGGAACTGCAGCAAACAAACATGATATTTCTGTTTGTATAGATGACAGTTTATGCACTTGCCTAACGAAAAGACTTTTCTTTTCTCCAAAACCATTTCTACTGTGATTGTCTCGGTCCATTGCATACGAATTCCACACCATATTTTCCAGATATGCTTGGACGAAACCGGAAATATCTGGCTTTGTTTTGGCTAACTCAATCCCAGATATTGCTACAGCCTCTGTGTTTGTGTAGTCCTGATATTATCCACGGACTTTATTGTTTTGAATGATTTTATCAGGGAACATTTAATTTTGTGCTTGGAATCACTTATTGGTTGCACATGGAGACACCAGCTCTACACATTTGTATTTTCTAGGGAGAAAGCTAGAGGAACTGCAGCAAACAAACATGATATTTCTGTTTGTATCGATGACATTTTATGCACTTGCCTAACAAAAAGACTTTGCTTTTCTCCAAAACCATTTTTACTCTCATTTTCTCGGTCCATTGCATACGAATTCCACACCACTTTGTCCCGAATGACTGGATGAAACGAGAAATATCCGGTTTAGTTGTGGCTATCTCAATCCGAAATATTGTGAAAGAATCTGTGTTTGTGTTTTCTGGATATTATCTATGGGCTTTATTGTTTTGAATTTTTTTATCAAGGAACATTTAATTTTCTACCGTTTAAACACTAATTTGTTCCACATGGAGACACCAGCTCCAAACATTTGTTTTTTCTAGGGAGAAATCCAGAGGAATTGCGGCAAACAAACATGATATTTCTGTTTGTATCGATGACATTTTATGCACTTGCTGAACGAAAAGACTTTGCTTTTCTCCCAAACCATTTTTACTGTGATTTTCTAGGTCCATTGCATACGATTCCACACCACTTTGTCCGGATATCACAGGATTTAACTGGAAATATCCAGGTTTTTTTTGGCTAACTCAATCCCAGATATTCCTACAGCCTCTGTGTTTATGTATTCCTGATATTATCCACGGACTTTATTCTTTTGAATGTTTTTTATCAGGGAACATTAAATTTTGTGCTTGGAATCACTAATAGATTCCACATGGAGACACCAGCTCTACACATTCATATTTTCTAGGGAGAAAGGTAGAAGAACTGTGGCAAGCAAACATGATATTTCTGTTTGTATACATGACATTTTATGCACTTGCCTAACGAAAAGACATTGCTTTTCTCCAAAACCATTTTTACAGTGATTTTCTCAGCCCATTGAATCTGAATTCCACAGCAGTTCACCAGATATGACTGGATTAAACTGGAAATATCCGGTTTTGTTTTGGCTAACTGAATACCAGATATTGTTACAGCCTCTGTATTTGTGTTTTCCAGATATTATCCACGGACTTTATGTTTTGAATGTTTTTTTAATCGGGGAACATTTAATTTTGAGCATATAAACACCAATTGGTTTCACATGGAGACACAGCTCTACATATGGTATTTTCCAGAGAGATAGCAGGAGGAACTGCGGCAAACAAACATGATGTTTCTGTTTGTATCGATGACATTTTATGCACTTGCCTAATGAAAAGACTTTGCTTTTCTGCAAACAATTTTTACAGTGATTTTATCAGTCCATTGCATCCGAATTCCAAATGACTTTTTCTGGATATGTCTGGATGAAACCAGAAATATCCGGTTGTGTTTTGCCTAACTGAACCCGAAATATTGTGAAAGTTTCTGTGTTTGTGTTTTGTGGATATTATCGATGGACTTTATTGTTTTGACTGTTTTTTCAGGGAACATTAATTTTGTACCGTAGAAACACTAATTGGTTCATCATGGGGACACCAGCTCTACACAATCGTATTGTCAAGGGAGAAAGCTAGAGGAACTGCGGCAAACAAACATGATATTTCTGTTTGTATAGATGACATTTTATGCACTTGCCACACGAAAAGACTTTGCTTTTCTCCATAACCTTTTTTACTATGATTTTCTCGGTACACTGCATAGGAATTCCACACCACGTTTCCCGGATATGACATGATGAAACCAGAAATATCAGGTTGAGTTGTGGCTACCTCAATCTGAAATATTGTGAAAGCCTCTGTGTTTGTGTTTTCTGGATTTTATCGATGGACTTTATTATTTTGAATGTATTTATCAGGGAACATTTAATTTTGTAACGTTGAAACAGTAATAGGTTCATCTTGGGGACACAAACTCTACAAATTCGTATTTTCTTGGAAGAGATCTAGAGGAACTGCGACAAACAAACATGATATTTCTGTTTGTATAGATGACATTTTATGCACTTGCTGAACGAAAAGACTTTGCTTTTCTCCCAAACCATTTTTACTGTGATTTTCTAGGTCCATTGCATACGATTCCACACCACTTTGTCCGGATATCACAGGATTTAACTGGAAATATCCAGGTTTTTTTTGGCTAACTCAATCCCAGATATTCCTACAGCCTCTGTGTTTGTGTATTCCTGATATTATCCACGGACTTTATTCTTTTGAATGTTTTTTATCAGGGAACATTAAATTTTGTGCTTGGAATCACTAATAGATTCCACATGGAGACACCAGCTCTACACATTCATATTTTCTAGGGAGAAAGGTAGAAGAACTGTGGCAAGCAAACATGATATTTCTGTTTGTATACATGACATTTTATGCACTTGCCTAACGAAAAGACATTGCTTTTCTCCAAAACCATTTTTACAGTGATTTTTCTCAGCCCATTGAATCTGAATTCCACAGCAGTTCACCAGATATGACTGGATTAAACTGGAAATATCCGGTTTTGTTTTGGCTAACTGAATACCAGATATTGTTACAGCCTCTGTATTTGTGTTTTCCAGATATTATCCACGGACTTTATGTTTTGAATGTTTTTTTAATCGGGGAACATTTAATTTTGAGCATATAAACACCAATTGGTTTCACATGGAGACACAGCTCTACATATGGTATTTTCCAGAGAGATAGCAGGAGGAACTGCGGCAAACAAACATGATGTTTCTATTTGTATCGATGACATTTTATGCACTTGCCTAATGAAAAGACTTTGCTTTTCTGCAAACAATTTTTACAGTGATTTTATCAGTCCATTGCATCCGAATTCCAAATGACTTTTTCTGGATATGTCTGGATGAAACCAGAAATATCCGGTTGTGTTTTGCCTAACTGAACCCGAAATATTGTGAAAGTTTCTGTGTTTGTGTTTTGTGGATATTATCGATGGACTTTATTGTTTTGACTGTTTTTTCAGGGAACATTAATTTTGTACCGTAGAAACACTAATTGGTTCATCATGGGGACACCAGCTCTACACAATCGTATTGTCAAGGGAGAAAGCTAGAGGAACTGCGGCAAACAAACATGATATTTCTGTTTGTATAGATGACATTTTATGCACTTGCCACACGAAAAGACTTTGCTTTTCTCCATAACCTTTTTTACTATGATTTTCTCGGTACACTGCATAGGAATTCCACACCACGTTTCCCGGATATGACATGATGAAACCAGAAATATCAGGTTGAGTTGTGGCTACCTCAATCTGAAATATTGTGAAAGCCTCTGTGTTTGTGTTTTCTGGATTTTATCGATGGACTTTATTATTTTGAATGTATTTATCAGGGAACATTTAATTTTGTAACGTTGAAACAGTAATAGGTTCATCTTGGGGACACAAATTCTACAAATTCGTATTTTCTTGGAAGAGATCTAGAGGAACTGCGACAAACAAACATGATATTTCTGTTTGTATAGATGACATTTTATGCACTTGCATAACGAAAAGACTTTGCTTTTCTCCAAAACCTTTTTTACTATGATTTTCTCGGTACACTGCATAGGAATTCCACAACAGATTGTCCGGATATGACAGAATGAAACTAGAAATATCAGGTTGAGTTGTGGCTATCTCAATCCGAAATATTGTGAAAGCCTCTGTGTTTGTGTTTTCTGGATTTTATCGATGGACTTTACTATTTTGAATGTATCATCAGGGAACATTTAATTTTGTACCGTTGAAACAGTAATAGGTTCATCTTGGGGACACAAACTCTACAAATTCGTATTTTCTTGGAAGAGATCTAGAGGAACTGCGTCAAAGAAACATGATATATCTGTTTGTATCGATGACATTTTATGCACTTGCCTAATGAAAAGACTTTGCTTTATTCCAAAACGGTTTTTACTGTGATTTTCTCGGTCCATCGCATACGAATTCCACACCAGTTTGTCTGGATATGACTGGATGAAACCAGAAATATCTGGTTTTGTTTTGGCTAACACAATCCCAGATATTGCTACATCATCGGTGTTTGTGTTTTCTAGATATTATCAACGGACCTTATTGTTTTGAATGTTTCTATCAGAGAATATTTTATTTTGAGCTTGGATACAGTAAATGGTTCCACATGGAGACACCAGCTCTACACATTCGTATTTTCTAGGGAGAAAGCTAGAGGAACTTTGCAAACAAACATGATATTGCTGTTTGTATAGAAGCATTTTATGCACTTGCCCAACGAAAAGACTTGGCTTTTCTCCAAAAGAATTTTTACTGTGATTTTCTCGGTCCATTGCATACGAATTCCACACCACTTTGTCTGGATATGACTAGATGAAACCAGAAATATCCGGTTGTGTTTTGGCTAACTCAAACCGAAATATTGTGAAAGCCTCTGTGTTTGTGTTTTCTGGATATTATCGATGGACTTTATTGTTTTGAATATTTTTATCAGGAAATTTTTCATTTTGTACCATTGAAACACTAATTGCTTCATCATGGGAACACCAGCTCCACACATTCATATTTTCTAGGGTGAAAGCTAGAGAAACTGTGGCAAACAAACAGCATATTTCTGTTTGTATAGATGACATTTTATGCACTTGCCTAGCGAAAAGACTTTGCTTTCCTCCAAAACCATTTTCACTGTGATTTTCTCGGTCCATTGCAAAGGAATTCCACACCAGTTTGTCTGGATATGACTGGATGAAACCGGAAATATCCAGTTTTGTTTAGGCTAACTCAATCCCAGATATTGCTACAGCCTCTGTGTTTGTGTATTCCTGATATTATCCACGGACTTTGTTGTTTAGAATGTCTTTTATCAGGGAACAATTATTTGTTGCTTGGAAACACTAATTGTTTCCACATGGAGACACCAGCTCTACACATTCGTATTTTCTAGGGAGAAAGCTGGAGGAACTGCGATAAAGAAACTTGATATTTCTGTGTGTATCGATGACATTTTATGCACTTGCCTAACAAAAAGACTTTGCATTTCTCCAGAACCATTTTTACTGTGATTTTCTCGGTCCATTACATACGAATTCCAAACAACTTTTTCTGGATATGACTGGATGAATCCAGAAATATCCGGTTGGTTTTTGGCTAACTCAGTCCGAAATATTGTGAAAGACTCTGTGTTTGTGTTTTCCGGATATTATCCACGGACTTTATTGTTTGGAATGTTTTTATCAGGGAACATTTCATTTTGTACTGTTGAAACACTAATTGGTTCATCATGGGAACACCAGCTATACACATTCATATTTTCTAGGGAGAAAGCTAGAGGAACTGCGGCAAACAAACATGATATTTCTGTTTGTATAGATGACAGTTTATGCACTTGCCTAACAAAAAGAATTTGCTTTTCTCCAAAACCATTTGTACTGTGATTTTCTCGGTCCATTGCATAGGAATTCCACACCAGTTTGTCCGGATATGACTGGATGAAACCGGAAATATCCTGTTTTGTTTTGGCTAACTCAATCCCAGTTATTACTGCACCCTCTGTGTTCATTTTTTCAGGATATTATCGATGAATTTTATTGTTTTCAATGCTTTTTATCGGGGAACATTTCATTTTGAGCTTGGATACAGTAATTGGTTTCACATGGAGACACCAGCTCTACACATTCGTATGTTCTAGGGAGAAAGCTAGAAGAACTGCGGCAAATAAACATAATATTTCTGTTTGTATAGATGACATTTTATGCATATGCCTAACGAAAAGACTTTGCTTTTCTCCAAAATCAATTTTACACTGATTTTCTCGGTCCACTGCATACGAATTCCAAACGACTTTGTCCAGATATGTCTGGTTGAAACCAGAAATATCCGGTTCTCTTTTGTCTAACTGAAACGGAAATATTGTAAAAGCCTCTGTATTTGTGTTTTCTCTATATTATTGATGGACTTTATTGTTTTGAATGTTTTTTTCTGGGAACATTTCATTTTGTACCATAGAAACACTAATTGGTTCATCATGGGGACACCAGCTCCACACATTCGTATTTTCTAGGGAGAAAGCTAGAAGAACTGCGGCAAACAAACATGATATTTCTGTTTGTATAGATTACATTTTATGCACTTGCCTTACGAAAACACTTTGCTTCTCTCCAAAGGATTTTTACTGTCATTTTCTCCGCCCATTGCATACGAATTCCACACCAGTTTGTCCCGATATGACTGGATGAAACCAGAAGTATCCGGTTGTGTTTTGGCTGATTCAATCTGAAATATTGTGAAAGCCTCTGTGTTTGTGTTTTCTGGATACTATCGATGGACTGTATTGTTTTGAGTGTTTTTATCAGGGAACATTACATTATATACCATTGAAACACTAATTGGTTCATCATGGGGACACCAGCTCCACACATTCATATTTTCTAGGGAGAAAGCTCGAGGAAGTGCGGCAAACAAACATGATATTTATGTTTGTATTGATGACATTTTATGCACTTGCCTAAATAAGAGACTTTGCTTTTCTCCAAAACCATTTGTAGTGTGATTTTCTCGGTCCATTGCATACGAATTCCACACCACTTTGTCCGGATATGACTGAATGAAACAGGACATATCCGGTTGTGTTTTCTCTAACTCAATCCCAGATATTGCTACAGCTTCTTTGTTTGTTTATTCCTGATATTATCCACGGAGTTCATTTTTTTGAATGTTTTTTTTTAGGGAGCATTTAATTTTATGGTTGGAATCACTAATTGGTTCATCATGGGGACACCAGCTCTACACATTCGTATTTTTTAGGTAGAAAGCTAGAGGATCTGTGGCAGTCAAACATGATATTTCTGTTTGTATCGATGACATTTTATGCACTTGCCTAACGAAAAGACTTTGCTTTTCTCCAAAACCATTTGTACTGTGATTTTCTCGGTCCATTGCATACGAATTCCGCACCACTTTGTCCGGATATGACTGGATGAAACTGGAAATATCCGGTTGTGTTTTGGCTAACTCAATCCCAGATATTGCTAGAGCCTCTGTGTTTTTGTATTCCTGATATTATCCACGGACTTCATTGTTTTGAATGTTTTTTTATTTGGGAACATTTAATTTTGTGCTTCGAGTCTCTAATTGGTTCCACATGGATACACCAGCTCTACATATTCGTGTTTTATAGAGAGAAAGGTAGAGGAACTGTGGCAAACAAACATGATATTTCTGTTTGTATTGATGACATTTTATGCACTTGCCTAACGAAAAGACTTTGCTTTTCTCCAAAACCATTTTTACTGTAATTTTCTTGGTCCACTGCATATGCATTCCATACCAGTTTACCGGATATGACTGGATGTAACCGGAAATATCCAGTTTTGTTTTGGCTAACTCAATCCCAGATATGGCTACAGCCTCTGTGTTTGTGTATTCCTAATATTATCCAAGGACTTTATGTTTTGAATGTTTTTTTATCCGGGAATATTTAATTTTCTCCTTGGAGTCACTAATTGGTTCCACATGGGGACTCCAGGTCTACACATTCTTATTTTCTAGAGAAAAAGCCAGACGAACTGGGACAAACATTATATTTCTGTTTGCATAGATGACATTTTATGCACTTGCCTAACGAAAAGACTTTGCTTTTCTCCAAAACCATTTTTACTGTGATTTTCTCTGTCCATTGCATACGAATTCCACCCCAGTTTGTCCAGATATGACTGGATGAAACCAGAAATATCTGGTTATTTTTGGGTAATTCAATAAGAATTATTATGAAAGCTTCTGTGTTTGGGTTTTCTGGATATTATCCACAGACTATATTGTTTTGAATGTTTTTATCAGGGAACCTTTCATTTTGTACCGTTGAAACACTAATTGGTTCATCATGGGGACACCAGCTCTACACATTCGTATATTCTAGGGAGAAAGCTAGAGGAACTGCAGCAAACAAACATGATATTTCTGTTTGTATAGATGACATTTTATGCACTTGCCTAACGAAAAGACTTTTCTTTTCTCCAATACCATTTCTACTGTTATTTTCTCGGTCCATTGCATACGAATTCCACAACACTTTGTCTGGATATGACTGGATAAAAGCAGAAATATCCGGTTTCGTTTTGGCTAACTCAATCCGAAATATTGTGAAAACCTCTGTATTTGTGTTTTCTGGATATTATCAATGGACTTTATGGTTTTAAATATTTTTATCAGGGAACATTTAATTTTGTACCCTAGAAACACTAATAAGTTAATCATGGGTACACCAGGTCTACAAATTCATATTTTCTAGGGAGAAAGCTAGAGGAACTGAGGGAAACAAACATGATATTTCTGTTTGTATAGATGACATTTATGCACTTGCCTAACGAAAAGACTTTTCTTTTCTCCAAAACCGTTTCTACTGTGATTGTCTCGGTCCATTGCATATGAATTCCACACCATATTTTCCAGATATGCTTGGACGAAACCGGAAATATCTGGCTTTGTTTTGGCTAATTCAATCCCAGATATTGCTACAGCCTCTGTGTTTGTGTAGTCCTGATATTATCCATGGACTTTATTGTTTTGAATGATTTTATCAGGGAACATTTAATTTTGTGCTTGGAATCACTTATTGGTTGCACATGGAGACACCAGCTCTACACATTTGTATTTTCTAGGGAGAAAGCTAGAGGAACTGCAGTAAACAAACATGATATTTCTGTTTCTATCGATGACATTTTATGCACTTGCCTAACAAAAAGACTTTGCTTTTCTCCAAAACCATTTTTACTCTCATTTTCTCGGTCCATTGCATACGAATTCCACACCACTTTGTCCCGAATGACTGGATGAAACGAGAAATATCCAGTTTAGTTGTGGCTATCTCAATCCGAAATATTGTGAAAGAATCTGTGTTTGTGTTTTCTGGATATTATCTATGGGCTTTATTGTTTTGAATTTTTTTATCAAGGAACATTTAATTTTCTACCGTTTAAACACTAATTTTCTCCACATGGAGACACCAGCTCCAAACATTTGTTTTTTCTAGGGAGAAATCCAGAGGAATTGCGGCAAACAAACATGATATTTCTGTTTGTATCGATGACATTTTATGCACTTGCTGAACGAAAAGACTTTGCTTTTCTCCCAAACCATTTTTACTGTGATTTTCTAGGTCCATTGCATACGATTCCACACCACTTTGTCCGGATATCACAGGATTTAACCGGAAATATCCAGGTTTTTTTTGGCTAACTCAATCCCAGATATTCCTACAGCCTCTGTGTTTGTGTATTCCTGATATTATCCACGGACTTTATTCTTTTGAATGTTTTTTATCAGGGAACATTAAATTTTGTGCTTGGAATCACTAATAGATTCCACATGGAGACACCAGCTCTACACATTCGTATTTTCTAGGGAGAAAGGTAGAAGAACTGTGGCAAGCAAACATGATATTTCTGTTTGTATACATGACATTTTATGCACTTGCCTAAGGAAAGACATTGCTTTTCTCCAAAACCATTTTTACAGTGATTTTCTCAGCCCATTGAATCTGAATTCCACAGCAGTTCACCAGATATGACTGGATTAAACTGGAAATATCCGGTTTTGTTTTGGCTAACTCAATACCAGATATTGTTACAGCCTCTGTATTTGTGTTTTCCAGATATTATCCACGGACTTTATGTTTTGAATGTTTTTTTTAATCGGGGAACATTTAATTTTGAGCCTATAAACACCAATTGGTTTCACATGGAGACACAGCTCTACATATGGTATTTTCCAGAGAGAAAGCAGGAGGAACAGCGGCAAACAAACATGATGTTTCTATTTGTATCGATGACATTTTATGCACTTGCCTAACGAAAAGACTTTGCTTTTCTGCAAACAATTTTTACAGTGATTTTATCAGTCCATTGCATCCGAATTCCAAATGACTTTTTCTGGATATGTCTGGATGAAACCAGAAATATCCGGTTGTGTTTTGCCTAACTGAACCCGAAATATTGTGAAAGTTTCTGTGTTTGTGTTTTGTGGATATTATCGATGGACTTTATTGTTTTGACTGTTTTTTCAGGGAACATTAATTTTGTACCGTAGAAACACTAATTGGTTCATCATGGGGACACCAGCTCTACACAATCGTATTGTCAAGGGAGAAAGCTAGAGGAACTGCGGCAAACAAACATGATATTTCTGTTTGTATAGATGACATTTTATGCACTTGCCACACGAAAAGACTTTGCTTTTCTCCATAACCTTTTTTACTATGATTTTCTCGGTACACTGCATAGGAATTCCACACCACGTTTCCCGGATATGACATGATGAAACCAGAAATATCAGGTTGAGTTGTGGCTACCTCAATCTGAAATATTGTGAAAGCCTCTGTGTTTGTGTTTTCTGGATTTTATCGATGGACTTTATTATTTTGAATGTATTTATCAGGGAACATTTAATTTTGTAACGTTGAAACAGTAATAGGTTCATCTTGGGGACACAAACTCTACAAATTCGTATTTTCTTGGAAGAGATCTAGAGGAACTGCGACAAACAAACATGATATTTCTGTTTGTATAGATGACATTTTATGCACTTGCCTAATGAAAAGACTTTGCTTTTCTCCAAAACCTTTTTTACTATGATTTTCTCGGTACACTGCATAGGAATTCCACAACAGATTGTCCGGATATGACAGGATGAAACTAGAAATATCAGGTTGAGTTGTGGCTATCTCAATCCGAAATATTGTGAAAGCCTCTGTGTTTGTGTTTTCTGGATTTTATCGATGGACTTTACTATTTTGAATGTATCATCAGGGAACATTTAATTTTGTACCGTTGAAACAGTAATAGGTTCATCTTGGGGACACAAACTCTACAAATTCGTATTTTCTTGGAAGAGATCTAGAGGAACTGCGTCAAAGAAACATGATATATCTGTTTGTATCGATGACATTTTATGCACTTGCCTAATGAAAAGACTTTGCTTTATTCCAAAACGGTTTTTACTGTGATTTTCTCGGTCCATCGCATACGAATTCCACACCAGTTTGTCTGGATATGACTGGATGAAACCAGAAATATCTGGTTTTGTTTTGGCTAACACAATCCCAGATATTGCTACATCATCGGTGTTTGTGTTTTCTAGATATTATCAACGGACCTTATTGTTTTGAATGTTTCTATCGGAGAATATTTTATTTTTAGCTTGGATACAGTAATTGGTTCCACATGGAGACACCAGCTCTACACATTCGTATTTTCTAGGGAGAAAGCTAGAGGAACTTTGCAAACAAACATGATATTTCTGTTTGTATAGATGCATTTTATGCACTTGCCCAACGAAAAGACTTGGCTTTTCTCCAAAAGAATTTTTACTGTGATTTTCTCGGTCCATTGCATACGAATTCCACACCACTTTGTCTGGATATGACTAGATGAAACCAGAAATATCCGGTTGTGTTTTGGCTAACTCAAACCGAAATATTGTGAAAGCCTCTGTGTTTGTGTTTTCTGGATATTATCGATGGACTTTATTGTTTTGAATATTTTTATCAGGAAATTTTTCATTTTGTACCATTGAAACACTAATTGCTTCATCATGGGAACACCAGCTCCACACATTCATATTTTCTAGGGTGAAAGCTAGAGAAACTGTGGCAAACAAACAGGATATTTCTGTTTGTATCGATGACATTTTATGCACTTGCCTAGCGAAAAGACTTTGCTTTCCTCCAAAACCATTTTCACTGTGATTTTCTCGGTCCATTGCAAAGGAATTCCACACCAGTTTGTCTGGATATGACTGGATGAAACCGGAAATATCCAGTTTTGTTTAGGCTAACTCAATCCCAGATATTGCTACAGCCTCTGTGTTTGTTTATTCCTGATATTATCCACGGACTTTGTTGTTTAGAATGTCTTTTATCAGGGAACAATTATTTGTTGCTTGGAAACACTAATTGTTTCCACATGGAGACACCAGCTCTACACATTCGTATTTTCTAGGGAGAAAGCTGGAGGAACTGCGATAAAGAAACTTGATATTTCTGTGTGTATCGATGACATTTTATGCACTTGCCTAACAAAAAGACTTTGCATTTCTCCAGAACCATTTTTAATGAGATTTTCTCGGTCCATTACATACGAATTCCACACAACTTTTTCCGGATATGACTGGATGAATCCAGAAATATCCGGTTGGTTTTTGGCTAACTCAGTCCGAAATATTGTGAAAGACTCTGTGTTTGTGTTTTCCGGATATTATCCACGGACTTTATTGTTTGGAATGTTTTTATCAGGGAACATTTCATTTTGTACTGTTGAAACACTAATTGGTTCATCATGGGAACACCAGCTATACACATTCGTATTTTCTAGGGAGAAAGCTAGAGGAACTGCGGCAAACAAACATGATATTTCTGTTTGTATAGATGACAGTTTATGCACTTGCCTAACGAAAAGAATTTGCTTTTCTCCAAAACCATTTGTACTGTGATTTTCTCGGTCCATTGCATACGAATTCCACACCAGTTTGTCCGGATATGACTGGATGAAACCGGAAATATCCTGTTTTGTTTTGGTTAACTCAATCCCAGATATTATTACATCCTCTGTGTTTGTGTTTTCTGTATATTATCAATGGACTTTATGGTTTAGAATGCTTTTTTTGGAGGGGAATATTTTATTTTAGGCTTGGATACAGTAATTGGTTCCACATGCAGACACCAGCTCTACATATTTGTATTTTCTAGGGGGAAAGCTAGAGGAACTGTGGCAAACAAACATGATATATCTGTTCGTATCGATGACGTTTTATGCACTTGCGGAATGAAAAGACTTTGCTTTTCTTCATAACCATTTCTACTGTGACTTTCTCGTTCTATTGCATACGAATTCCATACCACTTTGTTCGGATATGACTGGATGAAAACAGAAATATCCGGTTGTGTTTTGGCTATCTTAATTCGAAATATTGTGAAAGCCTCTGTGTTTGTGTTTTCTGGATATTTTCGATGGACTTTATTGTTTTGAATATTTTTATCAGGGAACACTTCATTTTATACCGTTGAAACACTAATTGGTTCATCATTGGAACACCAGCTCTACACATTCGTATTCTCTAAGGAGAAAGCTAGAGGAACTGCGGCAAACAAACAGGATATTTCTGTTTGTATCGATGACATTTTATGCACTTGCCTAGCGAAAAGACTTTGCTTTCCTCCAAAACCATTTTTGCTGTGATTTTCTCGGTCCATTGCATAGGAATTCCACACCAGTTTGTCTGGATATGACTGGATGAAACCAGAAATATCCGGTGTTGTTTAGGCTAACTCAATCCCAGATATTGCTATAGCCTCTGTGTTTGTGTATTCCTGGTATTATCCACGGACTTTGTTGTTTTGAATGTCTTTTATCAGGGAACAATTATTTTTTGCTTGGAAAAACTAATTGTTTCCACATGGAGACACCAGCTCTACACATTCATATTTTCCACGAAGAAAGCTAGAGGAACTGCGGCAAACAAACATGATATTGCTGTTTGTATAGATGACAGTTTATGCACTTGCCTAACGAAAAGACTTTGATTTTCTCCAAAACCATTTGTACTATGATTTTCTAGGTCCATTGCATAGCAATTCCGCACCAGTTTACTGGATCTGAATGGATGAAACCAGAAATATCCGGTTGTGTTTTGGCTAACTCAATCCCAGATATTACTACAGCCTCTATGTTTGTTTTTTTTTTTTTTTTTTTTGGATACTATCAATGGACTTTATTCTTTTGAATGTTTTTTATCGGGGAACATTTTATTTTGAGCTTGGATACAGTAATTGTTTCCACATGGAGACACCAACTCTACATATTCGTATTTTCTAGGAAGAAAGGTAGAGGAACTGCAGCAAACAAACATGATATTTCTGTTTCTATAGATGACATTTTATGCACTTGCCTAACGAAAAGACTTTGCTTTTCTCCAAAACCATTTGTAATGTGATTTTCTTGGTCCATTGCATACGAATTCCACACCACTTTGTCCGGATATGACTGGATGAAACCGGAAATATCTGGTTGTGTTTTGACTAACTCAATCCAAAATATTTTGAAAGCCTCTGTGTTTGTGTTTTCTGGATATTTTCGATGGAATTTATTGTTTTGAATATTTTTATCAGGGAACATTTATTTTGTTTTGTTTTGCTCTGTTTTAACTTTTTTTTAATGAATATAAATTTCCAGTGTACAGCTTGTTGATTACAATGGGTTTCCCCTCCCATAACTTTCCTCCCACCCGCAACCCTCCCCTCTCCCACTCTCTCTCCCCTTCCATTCACATCAAGAGCAAGTGCACAGTGGCTCCTGTTGTTGACACAACAAATTGACACTCTAGTTTATGGCGCCAGTAACCATCCTAGGCTGTCGTCATGAGTTGCCAAGGCTATGGAAGCCTTCCAAGTTTACCGACTCTGATCATATTTAGACAAGGTCATAAAAGATAGAGTGAGGTTAGTAACCAATGATACTAAGAGTGGCATTTACCTGCTGGCGCCATGGCTCAACAGGCTAATCCTCCGCCTTGCGGCGCCAGCACACCAGGTTCTAGTCCCGGTCGGGGCACCGATCCTGTCCCAGTTGCCCCTCTTCCAGGCCAGCTCTCTGCTGTGGCCAGGGAGTGCAGTGGAGGATGGCCCAAGTGTTTGGGCTCTGCACCCCATGGGAGACCAGGATAAGCACCTGGCTCCTGCCATCGGAACAGCGCGGTGCGCCGGCCGCAGCGTGCTACCGCGGCGGCCATTGGAGGGTGAACCAACGGCAAAGGAAGACCTTTCTCTCTGTCTCTCTCTCTCTCACTGTCCACTCTGCCTGTCAAAAATAAAAAAAAATTAAAAAAAAGAGTGGCATTTACCAGGTTTGAACAATTATACAGCATTAAGTGGGGAAGAGGACCATCAGTACACACAGGTTGGGAGTAGAGCCATTGGTGGTAGAGTAGAGGTTCTGATTACAAAGGAATGAGGCCCAAGTGCACTAGACAGGGCCTAGAATAAAGGACAGAGTCATTATTAGAGGAGCTAAGAAAGGTGCTGTCTAAGCTACAATTAAGTTTTCTGATTGAGAGGCAAATAGAACCTGATAGAAGGGGCTTGATAATAATCTGGTGGGCTTTAGGCCTTGTAAATTCAGAGGCCCAGACCTATCTATCTCTTCCCATGGGGTATATCCTAAGGGAGGTGTGAACCTCCTAGGGGAAGGCACTCTGTTGACTTTCATTACTTGGCTGGCCTGGGAGGAGAGCTGGCCAGGTCAAGGCAGGTGGCATCTCTAACAAGAAATTTACAGTTCTGCCTGCAATGTTGCTGACCCTACTTGACCATCCTCTCAGCTGCAGTGGTCACTTTGGAAGTTGGGCTGAGTGAAGGGCTTTTCAGCTTAGAGCCAATAAGATCTGTGGCTCTGACCCGGGCATCCTTCGACTCCAGGGCAGGTCCATTTCCAGTGATCCAACTCTTGGCAGAGCTGCCAGGGCTCTTCACAAGCTGACTTCTGCTGAAGCCCAGGCTTACCACATTGAAAGCCACTGCAGTGGACTGGCCTGTTGGGTCTCCTTGAGGGCAGATCACTGTACAGATCAGCCATTAATAAGCCTGCCACCCATTGCTTCTGATGCCAAGCTTTCCTTTCCTCCTGGTTTGTGTTAAAGCAGACCAGAGGATGCAAGTCAAGGGAGTGCCCAAGTCCCATCTCTAATCTACTGTGGCCTGAACTACAAGTCTATAGTCACAGGCATGTTCTGCAGTAGTTTTTCTAAGGTAGACAATGCCCATGAGGAAAATTATATTCTCACTTTAAAACTTTCTTTCCCTTTGGTCTGAAAGGGAGGTTTTTTCTACTTACTGTATACTTCGCTGATGGCAAAGTGAATCTACTATGAGATTATTATTTAAGTTCTTATTTTGGCTATGCTATTACAGAAAAATGTTAGCCATATCTTTTATGAGGTCTAAAGATTAAATTGTGCATCCTACAGATTCCCTTATAATAGAATTAGTTTCCTACCTTGAAGAGAATAGAGAAATGAAAGAACAAGTTGGGCTTAGAATAGAGAAAATAGAGAGCAAGTCCTAGATCACTTGTTGACAATAGCAATATTACATGAATACTTAGCAAATAGTTTCAACCATTAGATAACAACTTAAGAAAACATTTACCAGAGGGTCCAATGCCTTCTAGAAATTTTAAGAATCATGTATTTGAAAACACATCTTAAATATCTAACATGGTGTAGTTTGTTTAGCCAGTAAACTTAAGCACAACCATCTAAAATGTTTTTAGTTTCTTTCTACCAACACGTTTAAAACATATGATACAGAGATTCAGGTCACACCAATTAAAATGTATCTTTGATTGATTTTAGCAGCTTAGTAACCTCAGTTAACCATACTTTCTCTCAGTTGGTACTGTTAATACATTATTGGCTTCATCTGTTTACAGAGCCATCCCAAAGTACTGAATACAATAAAAGTAGCTGGAAAAAGTCCATAGGAACCTATAGGAGGACAGCTAAACACAGAACCAACAATGCTTTAGTTTTATGAGCAGCACACCATATATAACTATGGATGACAAAAGACTTTAAGTCACCATGTTTAAAATTATAAACTCATCAACCAACAAGAGGCATTTGCTTACTTCACAGTATTTTTGAAAGCACCTGTAGGATTTGACAAGTATTTAACCCTTTAGGCCTCTGGGGCTTTCTCATTAAGATAACTATCATGTCTAGTAACACAAGATCATTAGACGTTTTAATTCTCAAACATTTGTATCAATAGCATTTTCCATTATAGAAACTGAAAGTCTGGTACCACATCACATCCTGACAGTCCTTCTAATATAATCCAAATAGCCTGCTTAGTTGGTGTCTCTATAAGATGAGAGACATAGGTCCTTCGATTTTTTCAGTTGGGCCCAAACTGGAAAAACCAAAGTCCAGGATTTACTGGAAATTTTAGAGACCAGATTGTTTGAAACTTTGATTTTTTGAATGCCTGTCAAGAATGCCAAGAAGGCTCAAAATCCAAACTATCTGGTTGAAATAAGATTCCTTAAATTCATGACATAGCATAGACCAAATTTGATCATTGTTACAAGGTGACTATTCAAATCTTTGAAAATAAGCACATATTTAAATAACCCATAGCTCTTAATAAAAATTCAGCTGTTTTTGAACAATTAGAATTGAACAGACATCAAGAGCACATAATAGATTACTTTAACACATTGCTTTAACCGAGCATCAGAGTTTAATTCGATGTCAAAGAGAAATTGAGCTTCCTGTGATCTTTTGCTGTGAGGTTTCCTTCCTTTACCTTCTTTCATATTGGTGACCGTGTTTCTGTGTTTCTGTGTGTAACACATCTTTAAGCATCTTTTGCAGGGCAGGATGAGTGGCAACAAATTCTTTCAGTTTCTGTTTGCTATGAAAAGTCTTAATTTCACCTTCATTCACAAATGAGAGCTTTGCAGGATATAGTATTCTGGGCTGGCAGTTTTTCTCTCTTAGTACCTGGGCTATGTCTCGCCATTCCCTTCTAGCTTGTAGGGTTTCTGATGAGAAGTCTGCTGTGAGTCTAATTGGAGATCCTATAAGAGTAATCTGACGTTTCTCTCTTGCACATTTTAGGATCTTTTCTTTATGTTTCACTGTGGTGAGTTTGATTACAACATGTCGTGGTGAGGATCTCTTTTTGGTCATGTTTATTAGGGGTTCTATAAGCTTCCTGTACTAAGATGCCTCTGTCCTTCTCCAAACCTGGGATATTTTCTGCTAGTATCTCACTGAAAATGCCTTCTAATCCTTTCTCCCTCTCCATGCCTTCAGGAACTCCTAGAACCCGAATGTTGGGTTTTTAAATAGTATCCTGTAGATTCCTGACAATATGTTTTAGATTTCTAAATTCTTCTTCTTTTCTTTGGTTTGCCTGTTTCCTTTCCTGTTCTCCGTCTTCTAAGTCTGATATTCTCTCTTCTGCTTCGCCCATTCTGTTTTTAAGGCTCTTTAATGTGTTTGTCATTTGATCTATTGAATTCTTCATTTCATTATGATTTCTCATCACTATCACTGTTTCTTGTTCCACTAGTTGTTTCATTTCATTTGGATTCCTCCTTAATATTTCATTTTCATGAGAGAGATTTTCTATCTTGTCCATTAAGGATTTCTGTAGTTCAAGAACTTGTTTTTGAGAACTTCTTAATGTTCTTAACAATTTTCTGAGATCCACTTCTTGCATTTCTTTGATCTCATCATCTTCATAATCTTGAATTGGGGTGTCTTTTTCATTTGGGGGCGTCATAGTGTCTTCCTTGTTCTCACTAGCTTGTTTTTGCGTTTGTTGTTTGGCATGTTGGAGATATTTGGTTTCTTCACTGTGGTGTTTTTTCTTGTTACACTATGGCTCTATATTAAGTGGACTGTCTGCTTTCAGTGGAGGCTTAGAGGTTTGAGATGAGTGTGGACTGAGAGCTGTGTTTGGTTCCTCAGGGTTGAGGGTGTGTCAAAGATGACACTCCCAGGTTAGGTGTGGTAAATCTCTCTTTCTTTCTTTTTTTGATTCAAAAGGGAAGTAATTCCACACAGCTGAATGTAATTGGAGGTATTTAGCAGGCAAATGATATACCCACAGGAGCCAGAGATTGGAAGCTCTTTCCCAAGGACCACACAGGGCATCTCTGCTGCCCTCAGTATGGGCTCCAATTCTCCTGCAGTCTCCCACTGGGTTGCCAAGTTAGATGCTAATCTCCTGTTATTTCACCCCTCCCCCCAGAGTCAGGTTTATCTGCTAGATTCAGGGCTGGTGCAGACCTGAGGTCACCCTGCCTATGATGTATGTCCAAAATGGCGCATGCTCTGTCTTGCTCACCTTTGAGAGGTGAGCGGAGAGAGAGAAACTTGTGTCCGAATCGGTCACTTTTTTTATTTTTTTCCTCTCTCTCTTCTCGTTAGCCTGGTGAATTTTTCCCCACGGAGTATCAAGCCTCATTCCCTCTAGCTTCCTCTTTCCGCTTGCTCGCTGGTGTCTTGGGCTATTGAGGTTTGGCTCACCTCGCGTTCCAATGCTGGTGTGTTGAGTCTGCCGCTGGTGTCCCAAACTTGGGCTCCCACGCTATTCACGCAGGTACACTGTGAATCACTAGTTCCGGAAGACATTTCTCTGCTGTTTCTTCCCCTACTTTTCCTTGACCCTGCAGTATCTCCACTTATATTAAACTGTCTCTCCCCCGGACTAATAGTTTGCTCCCTGCCTATTCCGCCATCTTGCTGCTCTCTCGGGAACATTTATTTTTGTACTGTAGAAACACTAATTAGTTCATCATGGGGACACCAGCTATACACATTCGTATGTTATAGGGAGAATGCTAGAGGAAATGCGGCAAACAAACATGATATTTCCTTTTGTATATATGACATTTTATGCACTTGCCTAACGAAAAGACATTGCTTTTCTCCAAAACCATTTTCACTGTGATTTTCTCGGTCCATTTCATAGGAATTCCACACCAGTTTGTCCGGATATCACTGGATGAAACAGGAAATATCCGGTTTTGTTTTGGCTAACTCAATCCCAGATATTGCTACAGACTCTGTGTTTGTGTTTTCTGGATATTATCAAGGGACTTTGCTGTTTTGAATGTTTCTTATCGGGGAACATTTTATTTTGAGCTTGGATACACTAATTGGTTCCACTTGGAGACAACGGCTCTACATTTTCATATTTTCTAGAAAAAAAGCAAGAGGTACTGCGGCAAAAAAACATGATATTTCTGTTTGTATAGATGACATTTTATGCACTTGCCTAACAAAAGACTTTGCTTTTCTCCAAAACCATTTTTACTGTGATTTTTTCGGTCCATTGCATATGAATTCCACACCAGTTTGTCCGGCTATGTCTAGATGTAACGGGAATTATCCTGTTTTGTTTTGGCTAACTCAATCCCAGATATTGCTACAGCCTCTATGTTTGTGTATTCATGATATTATCCACAGCTTTATTGATTTGAATGTTTTTTATCTGGGAACTTTTAATTTTGTGATGCGAAAGACTGTTTCCACATGGAGACACCAGCTCTACATATTCGTATTTTCTAGGGAGAAAGCTACAGGAACTGCGGCAAACAAACATGATATTTCTGTTTGTATTGATGACATTTTATGCACTTGCCTAACGAAAAGACTATGCTTTTCTCCAAAACCATTTTTACTATAATCTTCTCGGTCCATTGCATACGAATTCCACACCAGTTTGTCCGGATATGACTGGATGAAACCAGAAATAACTGGTTTTGTTTTGGCTAACTCAATCCCAGATATTGCTACAGGCTCTGTCTTTGTGTATTCCAGATATTATCCACAGACTGTATTGTTTTGAATGTTTTTTAACATGGAACATTTAATTTTGTACTTCGAAACAATAATTGTTTCCACATGGAGACACCAGCTCTATATATTCGTATATTCAACGGAGAAAGCTAGAGGAACTGCGGCAAACAAACATGATATTGCTGTTTGTATCGATGACATTTTTGCAATTGCCAAATGAAAAGACTTTGCTTTTCTCCAAAATCATTTTTACTGTGATTTTCTTCGGGCCATTGCATACGAATTCCACACCACTTTTTCCGGATATTACTGGATGAAACCAGAAATATACGGTTGTGTTTGGCTAACTCAATGCCAGATATTGCTACAGCCCTCTGTGTTTGTGTATTCCTGATATTATCCACAGACTTTATTGATTTGAATGTTTTTTGGGGGAACATTTTATTTTGAGCTTGGTACACAAATTGGTTCCACATGGAGACACCAGATCTACATATTCGTATTTTCTAGGGAGAAAGTTAGAGGAACTGCGGCAAAGAAACATGATATTTCTGTTTGTATAGATGACATTTTATGCACTTGCCTAACGAAAATCTTTTCTTTTCTCCAAAACCATTTTTACTGTGATTTTAACGGTCCATTGCATACGTATTGCACACCAGTTTGTCTGGATAGGACTGCATGAAACCAGAAATATCCGGTTTTGTTTTGGCTCACTCAATCCCAGATATTGCTACAGCCTCTGTGTTTGTGTATTACTCATATTATCAACGGACTTTATTGTTTTGAATGTTTTTTATCGGGGAATATTTTATTTTGAGCTTGGATACAGTAATTGGTTCCACATGGAGACACCAGCTCTATATTCGTATTTCTAGGGAGAAAGCTAGATGAACTGCGGCAAACAAACATGATGTTTCTGTTTGTATCGATGATATTTTATGCACTTGCCTAACGAAAACACCTTGCTTTTCTCCAAAACAATTTTTACTCTGTTTTTTTCAGCCCATTGCTTACGAATTCCACACCAGTTTGTCTGGATATGACTGGATGAAACCAGAAATATCCGGATATGTTTTGGCTGACTCAATGCAAAATATTGTGAGTTTCTGTGTTTGTGTTTTCTGGATATTATCGATGGACTCTATTGTTTTGAGTGTTTTTCAGGGAACATTTAATTTTGTAGCGTAGAAACACTAATTGCTTCATCATGGGGACACCAGCTCTACACATTCGTATTTTCTAGGGAGAAAGCTAGAGGAACTAGGCAGAAAAACATAATATTTCTGTTTGTATAGATGACATTTTATGCACTTGCCTAACGAAAATCTTTGCTTTTCTCCAAAACCATTTTTACTGTGATTTTAACGGTCCATTGCATACGTATTCCACACTAGTTTTTCCGGAAATGACTGGGTGAAACAGGAATTATCCGCTTGTTTTTTGGGTCACTCAATCCCAGATATTGCTACAGCCTCTGTGTTTTTGTATTCCTGATATTTTCAACGGACTTTATTTTTTTGAATGTTTTTTTTTCAGGGAATATTTAATTTTGTGCTTGGAAAAAAAAATTGGTTCATCATGGGGACACCAGCTCTACAGATTCGTATTTCTAGGGAGAAAGCTAGAGGGAGTGCGGCAAACAAACATGATAAATGTGCCAGGGGATTCCAATACAATCCCATCAAGGTGGCTTGTACCAATGCCATCTCACTAGTTCAAGTGATCAATTTCTGTTCACAATTGATGGCTCTGATAGGTCTAAGAGTCAAAAGGATCACACAAACAAGACAAGTGTCTGCTAATACTAACTGATAGAATCAAAAAGGGAGAGTAGGATCCAACATGGGAAGCGGAATACACAACAGACTCATAGAATGACAGATGTCCTAAACAACACTCTGGCCTCAGAATCAGCCCTTAAGGCATTCGGATCTGGCTGAAGAGCCCATGAGAGTATTGTAGGCATGGAAAGCCAGGATACCATGGAAAAGAAAAAAAAGAAGAAGACCCAAATGAAAGATCTCTGCGAGTGAGATCCCAGTGGAAAGAATGGGGCCATCAAAGATGGAGGTAACTTTCTCCAAAGGGAGGAGAGAACTGCCACTTTGACTATGATATTGTCCAAATAAGATCGAAGTCAGCGAACTCAAGAGGCTTCCATAGACTTGGCAACTCATGACTAGAGCCTAGGGAGATTACTGACGCCATAAACAAGAGTGTCAAATTGTTAAGTCAGCAACAGGAGTCAGTGTGTACTTATATCCCATGTGGGATCTGTCCTTAATGTGTTGTCTAATGTGCGGTGATGCTATAACTAGTACTGAAACAGTATATTTACACTTTGTGTTTCTGTGTGGGTGCAAACTGATGAAATCTTTACTAATTATATACAGAATCGATCTTCTGTATATAAAGATAATTGGAAATGAAAAAAAAATACCTGGTATCATTGACATTTTATGCAATTGCCTAACGAAAAGACTTTGCTTTTCTCCAAAACCATTTTTACTGTGATTTTCTCGGTCCATTGCATACGAATTGCACACCACATTCTCCGGATATGACTGGATGAAACCAGAAATATCCGATTTTGTTTTGGATAACTCAATTCCAGATATTGCTACCGCCTCTGTGTTTGTGTTTTCTGCATATTATAAACGGACATTATTGTTTTGAATGTTTATTATCGGGGAACATTTTATTTTGAGCTTGGATACAGTAATTGGTTCCACATGGAGACACCAGCTCTACATATTCGTATTTTCTAGGAAGAAAGCTATAGGAACTACGGCAAACAAACATGATATTTCTGTTTGTATAGATGACATTTTATGCACTTGCCTAACGATAAGACTTTGCTTTCCTCCAAAACCATTTTTACTGTGATTCTCTCGGTCCATTGCATACGAATTCCACACCACTTTGTCCGGATATGACAGGATGAAACCAGAAATATCCGGTTGTGTTTTGGCTAACTCAATCCGAAATATTGTCAAAGCCTCTGTGTTTGTGTTTTCTGGATATTATCGATGGACTATATAGTTTCGAATGTTTTTATCAGGGAACATTTAATTTTGTACCGTAGAAACAGTAATTGGTTCATCATGGGGACACCAGCTCTACACATTCGTATTTTCTAGGGAGAAAGCTAGATCCGAGCTAGAGGAACTGTGGAAAACAAACATGATATTTCTGTTTGTATAGATGACATTTTATGCACTTGCCTAACGAGAAGACTTTGCTTTTCTCCAAAACCATTTTTACTGTGATTTTCTCGGTCCATTGCATACGAATTCCACACCAGTTTGTCCGGATATGACTGGATGAAACCGGAATAACACGGTTGTGTTTTGGCTAACTCAATGCGAAGTATTGCTACAGCCTCTGTGTTTGTGTATTCCTGAAATTATCCACGGACTTTATTTTTTTGAATGTTTTCTTTTAAGGGAACATTTAATTTTGTGCTTGGAAAAAAAAATTGGATCATCATGGAACACCAACTCTACATATTTGTATTTTCTAGGAAGAAATCTAGAGGAACTGTGGCAAACAAAGATGATATTTCTGTTTGTATAGATGACATTTTATGCACTTGCCTAAGGAAAAGACTTTTCTTTATTCCAAAACCATTATTACTGTGATTTTCTCGGTCCAATGCATACGAATACCACACCAGATTGTCCGGATATGACTGGATGAAACCAGAAATATCTGGTTGTGTGTTGGCTAATTCAATCCGAAATATTGCTACAGCCTCTGTGTTTGTGTATTCCTGATATTATCCACGGACTTTATTTTTTTTGAATATTTTTTTTTGGGAACATGTAATTTTGTGCTTGGAAAAAAAATTTGGTTAAAAATGGGGACACCATATCTACACATTCGTATTTCTTGGGAGAAAACTAGAGGAACTGCGGCAAACAAACATGATATTTCTGTTGGTATCATTGACATTTTATGCACTTGACTAACGAAAAGACTTTGCTTTTCTCCAAAACCATTTTTACTGTGATTTTCTCGGTCCATTGCATACGAATCAAACACCACAATGTCCGGATATGACTGGATGAAACCAGAAACATCCGGTTTTGTTTTGGCTATCTCAATCCGAAATATTGTGAAAGCCCCTGTGTTTGTGTATTGCTGATATTATCCACGGACTTTATTTTTTTGAATTTTTTTTTAGGGAACATTTAATTTTCTGCTTGGAAAAAAAAAGGGTTAAAAATGGGGACACCAGCTCTACATATTCGTATTTTCTATTTAGAAAGCTAGAGGAACAGCAGCAAACAAACATGATATTTCTGTTTATATTAATGACATTTTATGCATTTGCCTAATGAAAAGACTTTGCTTTTCTCCAAAACCATTTTTACTGTGATTTTCTTGGTCCACTGCATATGAATTCCGCACCTCTTTTTCTGGATATGACTGGATGAAACCGGAATAACCCGGTTGTATTTTGACTAACTCAATGCGAAATATTGCTACAGCCTCTGTGTTTGTGTATTCATGATATTATCCACGGACTTTATTTTTTTGAATGTTTTCTTTTAAGGAAACATTTAATTTTGTCCTTGGAAAAAAAATTGGATCATCATGGAGACTCCAGCTCTACATATTCGTATTTTCTAGGAAGAAAGCTAGAGGAACTGTGGCAAACAAAGATGATATTTCTGTTTGTATAGATGACATTTTATGCACTTGCCAAATGAAAAGACTTTTCTTTACTCCAAAACCATTTTTAATGTGATTTTCTCGGTCCATTGCATACGAATACCACACCAGATTGTCCGGATATGACTGGATGAAACCAGAAATATCTGGTTGTGTGTTGGCTAATTCAATCCGAAATATTGCTACAGCCTCTGTGTTTGTGTATTCCTGATATTATCCACGGACTTTATTTTTTTTGAATGTTTTTTTTTTGGAACATGTAATTTTGTGCTTGGAAAAAAAATTGGTTAAAAATGGGGACACCATATCTACACATCCGTATTTCTAGGGAGATAGCTATAGGAACTGCGGCAAACAAACATGATATTTCTGTTGGTATCGTTGACATTTTATGCACTTGACTAACGAAAAGACTTTGCTTTTCTCCAAAACCATTTTTACTGTGATTTTCTCGGTCCATTGGATACGAATTCCACAGCACTTTGTCCGGATATGACTGGATGAAACCAGAAATATCCGGTTTTGTTTTGGCTATCTCAATCCGAAATATTGTGAGAGCCCCTGTGTTTGTGTATTGCTGATATTATCCACGGACTTTATTTTTTTGAATGTTTTTTTTTTTTAGGGACCATTTAATTTTCTTCTTGGAAAAAAAAATGGTTAAAAATGGGGACACCAGCTCTACATATTCGTATTTTCTACTTAGAAATCTAGAGGAACAGCGGCAAACAAACATGATATTTCTGTTTATATCAATGACATTTTATGCATTTGCCTAACGAAAAGACTTTGCTTTTCTCCAAAACCATTTTTACTGTGATTTTCTTGGTCCATTGCATACGAAATCTGCACCTCTTTTTCCGGATATGACTGGATGAAACCAGAAATATCCGGTTTTGTTTGGATAACTCAATTCCAGACATTGCTACAGCCTCTGCGTTTTTGTTTTCTGGATATTATCAATGGACTTTATTGTTTTGAATGTTTATTATCGGGGAACATTTTATTTTGAGCTTGGATACAGTAATTGGTTCCACATGGAGACACCAGCTCTACATATTCATATTTTTTAGGAGAAAGCTAGAGGAACTGCGGCAAACAAACATGTTATTTCTGTTTGTATAGATACATTTTATGCACTAGCCTAACAAAAAGACTTTGCTTATCTCCAAAACCATATTTACTGTGATTTTCTTGGTACATTGCATATGAATTCCACACCAGACTGTCCGGATATGACTGGATGAAACTTGAAATATCCGGTTGTGTTTTGGCTAACTGAATCTGAAATTTTGCTAAAGCCTCTGTGTTTGTATATTTCTGATATTATCCACGGAGTTTATTGTTTTGAATGTTTTTTTATCAGGGAACATTTAATTTTGTGCTTGAAAATAAAAGTTGGTTAAAAATGGGAACACCAGCTCTACACATTCGTATTTTCCACTGAGAAAGCTAGAGGAACTGCGGCAAACAAACATGATATTTCTGTTTGTATCGATGACATTTTATGCAGTTGCCTAACGAAAAGACTTTGCTTTTCTCCAAAATCAATTTTACTGTGATTTTCTTGGTCCATTGCATATGAATTCCACAACACTTTGTCGGGATATACTGGATGAAACCAGAAATATCCGTTTATTTTTGGATAACTCAATTCCAAATATTGCTACGGTCTCTGTGTTTGTGTTTTCTGAATATTATCAACGGTCTCTATTTTTTGAATGTTTATTATCGGGGAACATTTTATTTTGATATTTTGGATACAGTAATTGTTTCCACATGGAGACACCAGCTCTGCATATTCATATTTACTAGGGGAAAGGTAGAGGAACTGCGGCAAATAAACGATATTTCTGTTGGTATCGTTGACATTTTATGCACTTGACTAACGAAAAGACTTTGCTTTTCTCCAAATCCATTTTTACTGTGATTTTCTAGGTCTATTACATCCGAATTCCACACCACTTTGTCCGGATATGACAGGATGAAACCAGAAATATCCGGTTGTGTTTTGGCTAACTCAATCCGAAATATTGTGAAAGCCTCTGTGTTTGTGGTTTCTGGATATTATCGATGGACTTTATAGTTTTGAATGTTTTTATCAGGGAACATTTAATTTTGTACTGTAGAAACAGTAATTGGTTCATCATGGGGACACCAGCTCTACACATTCGTATTTTCTAGGGAGAAAGCTAGAGGAACTTTGGAAAACAAACATGATATTTCTGTTTGTATAGATGACATTTTATGCACTTGCCTAACGAGAAGACTTTGCTTTTCTCCAAAACCATTTTTACTGTGATTTTCTCGGTCCATTGCATACGAATTCCACATTAGTTTGTCCGGATATGACTGGATGAAACCGGAAAAATACGGTTGTGTTTTGGCTAACTCAATGCGAACTATTGCTACAGCCTCTGTGTTTGTGTATTCCTGAAATTATCCACGGACTTTATTTTTTTGAATGTTTTTTTTCAGGGAACATTTAATTTTGTGCTTAGAAAAAAAAATTGGATCATCATGGAACACCAGCTCTACATATTCGTATTTTCTAGGAAGAAAGCCAGAGGAACTCTGGCAAACAAAGATGATATTTCTGTTTGTATAGATGACATTTTATTCACTTGCCTAATGAAATGACTTTGCTTTACTCCAAAACCATTTTTACTGTGATTTTCTCGGTCCATTGCATACGAATTCCACACCACTTTGTCGGGATATGACTGGATGAAACCAGAAATATCTGGTTGTGTGTTGGCTAATTCAATCCGAAATACTGCTACAGACTCTGTGTTTGTGTATTCTTGATATTATCCACGGACTTTATTTTTTTGAATGTTTTTTTTTTCAGGGAGCATGTAACTTTGTGCTTGGAAAAAAAATTGGTTAAAACTGGGGACTCCAGCTCTACACATTCGTATTTTCTAGGGAGAAAGCTAGAGGAACTGCGGCAAACAAACATGATATTTCTATTGGTATCGTTGACATTTTAGGCACTTGCCTAATGAAAAGACTTTGCTTTTCTCCAAAACCATCTGTACTGTGATTTTCTCGGTCCATTGCATACGAATTCCACACCACTTTGTCCGGATACGACTGGATGAAACCAGAAACATCCGGTTTTGTTTTGGCTATCTCAATCCGAAATATTGTGAAAGCCCCTGTGTTTGTGTATTCCTGATATTATCCACGGACTTTATTTTTTTGAATGTTTTTTTTTTTTAGGGAACATCTAGTTTTCTGCTTGGAAAAAAAATTGTTAAAAATGGGGACACCAGCTCTACATATTCGTATTTTCTATTTAGAAAGCTAGAGGAACAGCGGCAAACAAACATGATATTTCTGTTTATATCAATGACATTTTATGCATTTGCTAACGAAAAGACTTTGCTTTTCTCCAAAACCATTTTTACTGTGATTTTCTTGGTCCACTGCATACGAATTCCGCACCTCTTTTTCCAGATATGACTGGATGAAACCGGAATAACACGGTTGTGTTTTGGCTAACTCAATGCGAAATATTGCTACAGCCTCTGTGTTTGTGTATTCATGATATTATCCACGGACTTTATTTTTTTGAATGTTTTCTTTTAAGGGAACATTTAATTTTGTGCTTGGAAAAAAAAATTGGATCATCATGGAACACCAGCTCTACATATTCGTATTTTCTAGGAAGAAAGCTAGAGGAACTGTGGCAAACAAAGATGATATTTCTGTTTGTATAGATGACATTTTATGCACTAGCCTAACGAAAAGACTTTCCTTTACTCCAAAACCATTTTTACTGTGATTTTCTCGGTCCATTGCATACGAATACCACACCAGATTGTCCGGATATGACTGGATGAAACCAGAAATATCTGGTTGTGTGTTGGCTAATTCAACCCAAAATATTGCTACAGCCTCTGTGTTTGTGTATTCCTGATATTATCCACGGAATTTATTTTTTTTGAATGTTTTTTTTTTGGAACGTGTAATTTTGTGCTTGGAAAAAAAAAATTGGTTAAAAATGGGGACAAATCCGGAAATATCCGGATGTGTTTTGGCTAACTCAATCCCAGATATTGCTACAGCCTCTCTGTGTTTTCCAGATATTATCCATGAACTTTATTGTTTTGAATGTTTTTTATCAGGGAATATTTAATTTTGTGCTTGAAAGCACTAATTGGTTCCACATGGGGATACCAGCTCTACACATAAGTATTTTCCAGGGAGAAAGGTAGAGGAACTGCGGCAAACAAACTTGATATTTCTGTTTGTATCGATGACATTTTATGCACTTGCCTAACGAAAACACTTTGCTTTTCTCCCAAACCATTTTTACTGTGATTCTCTCGGTTTATTGCATACGAATTCCACACCACTTTGTCCAGATATGACTAGATGAAACCAGACATATCCGGTTTTGTTTTGGCTATCTCAATCGCAGATATTGCTACCGCCTCTCTGTTTGTGTTTCCTGGATATTATCAATGGACTTCATTGTTTTTATGTTTATTATCAGGAAAGATTTTTTTTAGCTTGGATACAGTAATTGGTTCCACATCAGACACCAGCTCTACATATTTGTATTTTCTGGAGAGAAAGCTAGCGGAACTGCGACAATCAAGCATGATATTTCTGTTTGTATAGATGACATTCTATCTATTTGCCTAATGAAAAGACTTTGCTTTTCTCCAAAACCATTTTTTCTGTGATTTTCTCGGACCATTGCATACGAATTCCATACCACTTTCTCCTGATATGACTGGATGAAACCAGAAATATCCGGTTGTGTTTTGGCTAACTCAATCCTAAATATTGCTACAGCCTCTGTGTTTGTGTTTTCTGGATATTATCAATGGACTTCATAGTTTTGAATGTTTTAATCAGGGAACATTTAATTTTTTACCATAGAAACAGTAATTGGTTCATCATGGGGACACCTGCTCTACACATTCGTATTTTCTAGGGAGAAAGCTAGAGGAACTGCGTCAAACAAACATGATATTTATGGTTGTATAGATGACATTTTATGCACTTGCCTAATGAAAAGACTTTGCTGTTCTCCAAAACCATTTTTACTGTGATTTTCTCAGTCCATTGCATACGAATTCCACACCAGTTTGTCCGGATATGACCGGATGAAACAGGAAATATCCGGATGTGTTTTCGATAACTCAATCCCAGATATTGCTACAGCCTCTCTGTTTGTGTTTTCCAGATATTATCCATTGACTTTATTGTTTTGAATGTTTTTTTTCAGGGAATATTTAATTTTGTGCTTGGAAGCACTAATTGGTTCCACATGGGGACACCAGCTCTACACATTCGTATTCTCCAGGGTGAAAGGTAGAGGAACTGCGGCAAACAAACATGATATTTCTGTTTGTATCGATGACATTTTATGCACTTGCCTAACGAAAAGACTTTGCTTTTCTCCAAAACCATTTTTACTGTGATTTGCTCAGTGCATTGCATTCGAATTCCACACCAGTTTTTCCGGATATGACTGGATGAAACCGGAAAGATCTGGTTTTGCTTTGGCTAACTCAATCCCAGATATTGCTACAGACTCTGTGTTTGTGTATTCATGATATTATCCCCAGACTTTATTCTTTTGAATTTTTTTTATCAGGGAACATTTAATTTTGTGCTGTGAAACACTAGTTTCTTCCACATTGAAACACCAGCTCTACATATTTGTATTTTCTAGAGAGAAAGCTAGAGGAACTGCAACAAAAAAACATGATATTTCTGTTTGTATAGATGACATTCTATCTACTTGCCTAATGAAAAGATTTTGCTTTTCTCCAAAACCATTTTTTCTCTGATTTTCTCGGTCCATTGCATACGAATTCCACACCAGTTGGTCCGGATATGACTGGATGAAACCAGAAATATCCGGTTGTGTTTTGGCTAACTCAATCCTAAATATTGCTACAGCCTCTGTGTTTGTGTTTTCTGGATATTATCAATGGACTTTATAGTTTTGAATGTTTTAATCAGGGAACATTTAATTTTGTACTGTTGAAACCCTGTTTGGGTCATCATGGTTACACCAGCTCTACCCATTCGTATTTTCTAGGGAGAAAGCTAGAGGAACTGCGGCAAACAAACATGATATTTCTGTTTGTATCGATGACATTTTATGCACTTGTCTAACGTAAAGACTTTGTTTTTCTCCAAAACCATTTTTATTGTGATTTTCTCGGTCCATTGCATACGAATTCCACACCAGTTTGCCCGGATATGACTGGATGAAACCGGAAATATCCGGATGTGTTTTGGCTAACACAATCCCAGATATTGCTACAGCCTCTCTGTTTGTGTTTTCTGGATATTATCCATGGAATTTATTGTTTTGAATGTTTTTTATCAGGGAATATTTAATTTTGTGCTTGGAAGCACTAATTGGTTACATATGGGGACACCAGTTCTACATATTCGTATTTATCAGGGAGAAAGCTAGAGGAACAGCGGCAAAAAAACATGATATTTCTGTTTGTATAGATGACATTTTATGCACTTGCCTAACGAAAAGACTTTGCTTTTCTCCAAAACCATCTTTACTGTGATTTTCTCAGTCCATTGCATTCGAATTCCACACCAGTTTGTCCGGATATGGCTGGATGAAACCCGAAATATCCAATTTTGCTTTGGCTAACTCAATCCCAATATTGCTCTAGCCTCTGTGTTTGTGTTTGTGTTTTCTTGATATTATCAATGGACTTTATTCTTTTGAATGTTTTTTATCGGGGAACATTTTATTTTGAGCTTGGATACAGTAATTGTTTCCACATGGAGACACCAACTCTACATATTCGTATTTTCTAGGTAGAAAGGTAGAGGAACTGCAGCAAACAAACATGATATTTCTGTTTCTATAGATGACATTTTATGCAGTTGCCTAAGTAAAAGACTTTGTTTTTCTCCAAAACCATTTTAACTGTGATTTTCTCGGCCCTTTGCATACGAATTCCACACCAGTTTGTCCGGAAATGTGTGGATGAAGCCAGAAATATTGGTCTGTGTTTTGGCTAATTCAATCCGAAATATTGGAAAGCCTCTGTGTTTGTGTTTTCTGGATATTATCGATGGATTTATTGTTTTGAATGTTTTTATCAGGGAACATTTAATTTTGTAATGTTAATACATTAATTGGTTCATCATCGGTCACCAGCTCTACACATTCGTATTTTCTAGGGAGAAAGCTAGAGGAACTGCGGCAAACAAACATGATATTGCTGTTTGTATAGATGACATTTTATGCACTTGCCTAAGGAAACGACTTTACTTTTCTCCAAAACCATTTTTACTGTGATTTTCTCGGTCCATTGCATACGAATTCCACACCAGTTTTTCCGGATATGACTGGATGAAACCCGAAATATCCAGTTTTGCTTTGGCTAACTCAATCCCAGATATTGCTACAGCCTCTGTGTTTGTGTTTGTGTATTCCTGATATTATCAATGGACTTTATTCTTTTGAATGTTTTTTATCGGGGAACATTTCATTTTGAGCTTGGATACAGTAATTGTTTCCACATGGAGACACCAACTCTACATATTCGTATTTTCTAGGTAGAAAGGTAGAGGAACTGCAGCAAACAAACATGATATTTCTGTTTCTATAGATGACATTTTATGCAGTTGCCTAAGTAAAAGACTTTGTTTTTCTCCAAAACCATTTTTACTGTGATTTACTCGGTCCATTGCATACGAATTCCACACCAGTTTGTCCGGATATGACTGGGTGAAACCCGAAATATTCGCTTTTGTTTTGGCTAACTCAATCCCAATATTCCTACAGCCTCTGTGTTTGAGTATTCAGGATATTATCCCCATACTTTATTGTTTTGAAGTTTTTTTATCAGGGAACATTTGGTTTTGTGCCGCGAAACACTAGTTGGTTCCACATTGAGACACCAGCTCTACATATTTGTATTTTCTGGAGAGAAAGCTAGATGAACTGCGACAAACAAACATGATATTTTTGTTTGTATAGATGACATTCTATCTACTTGCCTAATGAAAAGACTTTGCTTTTCTCCAAAGCCATTTTTTCTGTGATTTTCTCGGTGCATTACAAAGGAATACCACACCACTTTGTCTGGATATGACTGGATGAAACCAGAAATATCCGGTTGTGTTTTGGCTAACTCAATCCTAAATATTTCTACAGCCTCTGTGTTTGTGTTTTCTGGATATTATCCACGGAATTTATTGTTTTCAAAGTTTTTTTTCAGGGAACATTTAATTTTGTGCTTGGAAACACTAATTGGTTCATCATGGGGACTCCAGATCTACACATTCGTATTTTCTAGGGAGAAAGCTAGATTAACTGCGGCAAACAAACATGATATTTCTGTTGCATCGAGGACATTTTATGCACTTGCCTAATGAAAAGACTTTGCTTTTCTCCAAAACCATTTTTACTCTGATTTTCTCGGTCCATTGCATTCGAATTCCCCACCAGTTTGTCCGGATATGACTGGATGAAACCAGAAATATCCGGTTTTGCTTTTGATAACTCAATCCCAGATATTGCTACAGACTCTGGTTTGAGTATTCAGGATATTATCCCCAGACTTTATTGTTTTGAAGTTTTTTTATCAGGGAACATTTAATTTTGTGCCGCGAAACACTAGTTGGTTCCACATTGAGACACCGGCTCTACATATTTGTATTTTCTGGATGAAAGCTAGAGGAACTATGACAAACAAACATGATATTTCTGTTTGTATAGATGACATTCTATCTACTTGCCTAATGAAAAGACTTTGCTTTTCTCCAAAACCATTTTTTCTGTGATTTTCTCGGTCCATTGCATACAAATTCCACACCACTTTTTCCGCATATGACTGGATGAAACCAGAAATATCGGTCTGTGTTTTGGCTAATTCAATCCGAAATATTGGAAAGCCTCTGTGTTTGTGTTTTCTGGATATTATCGATGGATTTATTGTTTTGAATGTTTTTATCAGGGAACATTTAATTTGTAATGTTAAAACATTAATTGGTTCATCATCGGTCACCAGCTCTACACATTCGTATTTTCTAGGGAGAAAGCTAGAGGAACTGCGGCAAACAAACATGATATTGCTGTTTGTATCGATGACATTTTATGCACTTGCCTAACAAAAAGACTTTGCTTTTCTCCAAAACCATTTTTACTGTGATTTACTCGGTCCATTGCATACGAATTCCACACCAGTTTGTCCGGATATGACTGGATGAAACCCGAAATATCCAGTTTTGCTTTGGCTAACTCAATCCCAGATATTGCTACAGCCTCTGTGTTTGTGTTTGTGTTTTCTTGATATTATCAATGGACTTTATTCTTTTGAATGTTTTTTATCGGGGAACATTTTATTTTGAGCTTGGATACAGTAATTGTTTCCACATGGAGACACCAACTCTACATATTCGTATTTTCTAGGAAGAAAGGTAGAGGAACTGCAGCAAACAAACATGATATTTCTGTTTCTATAGATGACATTTTATGCAGTTGCCTAAGTAAAAGACTTTGTTTTTCTCCAAAACCATTTTTACTGTGATTTTCTCGGCCCTTTGCATACGAATTCCACACCAGTTTGTCCGGATATGACTGGGTGAAACCCGAAATATTCGCTTTTGTTTTGGCTAACTCAATCCCAATATTCCTACAGCCTCTGTGTTTGAGTATTCAGGATATTATCCCCATACTTTATTGTTTTGAAGTTTTTTTATCAGGGAACATTTGGTTTTGTGCCGCGAAACACTAGTTGGTTCCACATTGAGACACCAGCTCTACATATTTGTATTTTCTGGAGAGAAAGCTAGATGAACTGCGACAAACAAACATGATATTTTTGTTTGTATAGATGACATTCTATCTACTTGCCTAATGAAAAGACTTTGCTTTTCTCCAAAGCCATTTTTTCTGTGATTTTCTCGGTGCATTACAAAGGAATACCACACCACTTTGTCTGGATATGACTGGATGAAACCAGAAATATCCGGTTGTGTTTTGGCTAACTCAATCCTAAATATTTCTACAGCCTCTGTGTTTGTGTTTTCTGGATATTATCCACGGAATTTATTGTTTTCAAAGTTTTTTTTCAGGGAACATTTAATTTTGTGCTTGGAAACACTAATTGGTTCATCATGGGGACTCCAGATCTACACATTCGTATTTTCTAGGGAGAAAGCTAGATTAACTGCGGCAAACAAACATGATATTTCTGTTGCATCGAGGACATTTTATGCACTTGCCTAATGAAAAGACTTTGCTTTTCTCCAAAACCATTTTTACTCTGATTTTCTCGGTCCATTGCATTCGAATTCCCCACCAGTTTGTCCGGATATGACTGGATGAAACCAGAAATATCCGGTTTTGCTTTTGATAACTCAATCCCAGATATTGCTACAGACTCTGGTTTGAGTATTCAGGATATTATCCCCAGACTTTATTGTTTTGAAGTTTTTTTATCAGGGAACATTTAATTTTGTGCCGCGAAACACTAGTTGGTTCCACATTGAGACACCGGCTCTACATATTTGTATTTTCTGGATGAAAGCTAGAGGAACTATGACAAACAAACATGATATTTCTGTTTGTATAGATGACATTCTATCTACTTGCCTAATGAAAAGACTTTGCTTTTCTCCAAAACCATTTTTTCTGTGATTTTCTCGGTCCATTGCATACAAATTCCACACCACTTTTTCCGCATATGACTGGATGAAACCAGAAATATCGGTCTGTGTTTTGGCTAATTCAATCCGAAATATTGGAAAGCCTCTGTGTTTGTGTTTTCTGGATATTATCGATGGATTTATTGTTTTGAATGTTTTTATCAGGGAACATTTAATTTGTAATGTTAAAACATTAATTGGTTCATCATCGGTCACCAGCTCTACACATTCGTATTTTCTAGGGAGAAAGCTAGAGGAACTGCGGCAAACAAACATGATATTGCTGTTTGTATCGATGACATTTTATGCACTTGCCTAACAAAAAGACTTTGCTTTTCTCCAAAACCATTTTTACTGTGATTTACTCGGTCCATTGCATACGAATTCCACACCAGTTTGTCCGGATATGACTGGATGAAACCCGAAATATCCAGTTTTGCTTTGGCTAACTCAATCCCAGATATTGCTACAGCCTCTGTGTTTGTGTTTGTGTTTTCTTGATATTATCAATGGACTTTATTCTTTTGAATGTTTTTTATCGGGGAACATTTTATTTTGAGCTTGGATACAGTAATTGTTTCCACATGGAGACACCAACTCTACATATTCGTATTTTCTAGGAAGAAAGGTAGAGGAACTGCAGCAAACAAACATGATATTTCTGTTTCTATAGATGACATTTTATGCAGTTGCCTAAGTAAAAGACTTTGTTTTTCTCCAAAACCATTTTTACTGTGATTTTCTCGGCCCTTTGCATACGAATTCCACACCAGTTTGTCCGGATATGACTGGGTGAAACCCGAAATATTCGCTTTTGTTTTGGCTAACTCAATCCGAAATATTGGAAAGCCTCTGTGTTTGTGTTTTCTGGATATTATCGATGGATTTATTGTTTTGAATGTTTTTATCAGGGAACATTTAATTTTTTAATGTTAAAACATTAATTGGTTCATCATCGGTCACCAGCTCTACACATTCGTATTTTCTAGGGAGAAAGCTAGAGGAACTGCGGCAAACAAACATGATATTGCTGTTTGTATAGATGACATTTTATGCACTTGCCTAAGGAAACGACTTTACTTTTCTCCAAAACCATTTTTACTGTGATTTTCTCGGTCCATTGCATACGAATTCCACACCAGTTTGTCCGGATATGACTGGATGAAACCCGAAATATCCAGTTTTGCTTTGGCTAACTCAATCCCAGATATTGCTACAGCCTCTGTGTTTGTGTTTGTGTATTCCTGATATTATCAATGGACTTTATTCTTTTGAATGTTTTTTATCGGGGAACATTTTATTTTGAGCTTGGATACAGTAATTGTTTCCACATGGAGACACCAACTCTACATATTCGTATTTTCTAGGAAGAAAGGTAGAGGAACTGCAGCAAACAAACATGATATTTCTGTTTCTATAGATGACATTTTATGCAGTTGCCTAAGTAAAAGACTTTGTTTTTCTCCAAAACCATTTTTACTGTGATTTACTCGGTCCATTGCATACGAATTCCACACCAGTTTGTCCGGATATGACTGGGTGGAACCCCAAATATTCGCTTTTGTTTTGGCTAACTCAATCCCAATATTCCTACAGCCTCTGTGTTTGAGTATTCAGGATATTATCCCCAGACTTTATTGTTTTGAAGTTTTTTTTATCAGGGAACATTTGGTTTTGTGCCACGAAACACTAGTTGGTTCCACATTGAGACACCAGCTCTACATATTTGTATTTTCTGGAGAGAAAGCTAGATGAACTGCGACAAACAAACATGATATTTTTGTTTGTATAGATGACATTCTATCTACTTGCCTAATGAAAAGACTTTGCTTTTCTCCAAAGCCATTTGTTCTGTGATTTTCTCGGTGCATTACAAAGGAATACCACACCACTTTGTCTGGATATGACTGGATGAAACCAGAAATATCCGGTTGTGTTTTGGCTAACTCAATCCTAAATATTTCTACAGCCTCTGTGTTTGTGTTTTCTGGATATTATCCACGGAATTTATTGTTTTCAAAGTTTTTTTTCAGGGAACATTTAATTTTGTGCTTGGAAACACTAATTGGTTCATCATGGGGACTCCAGCTCTACACATTCGTATTTTCTAGGGAGAAAGCTAGATTAACTGCGGCAAACAAACATGATATTTCTGTTGCATCGAGGACATTTTATGCACTTGCCTAATGAAAAGACTTTGCTTTTCTCCAAAACCATTTTTACTCTGATTTTTCTCGGTCCATTGCATTCGAATTTCCCACCAGTTTGTCCGGATATGACTGGATGAAACCAGAAATATCCGGTTTTGCTTTTGATAACTCAATCCCAGATATTGCTACAGACTCTGGTTTGAGTATTCAGGATATTATCCCCAGACTTTATTGTTTTGAAGTTTTTTTATCAGGGAACATTTAATTTTGTGCCGCGAAACACTAGTTGGTTCCACATTGAGACACCGGCTCTACATATTTGTATTTTCTGGATGAAAGCTAGAGGAACTATGACAAACAAACATGATATTTCTGTTTGTATAGATGACATTCTATCTACTTGCCTAATGAAAAGACTTTGCTTTTCTCCAAAACCATTTTTTCTGTGATTTTCTCGGTCCATTGCATACAAATTCCACACCACTTTTTCCGGATATGACTGGATGAAACCAGAAATATCGGTCTGTGTTTTGGCTAATTCAATCCGAAATATTGGAAAGCCTCTGTGTTTGTGTTTTCTGGATATTATTGATGGATTTATTGTTTTGAATGTTTTTATCAGGGAACATTTAATTTTGTAATGTTCAAACATTAATTGGTTCATCATGGGTCACCAGCTCTACACATTCGTATTTTCTAGGGAGAAAGCTAGAGGAACTGCGGCAAACAAACATGATATTGCTGTTTGTATCGATGACATTTTATGCACTTGCCTAACGAAAAGACTTTGCTTTTCTCCAAAACCATTTTTACTGTGATTTACTCGGTCCATTGCATACGAATTCCACACCAGTTTGTCCGGATATGACTGGATGAAACCCGAAATATCCAGTTTTGCTTTGGCTAACTCAATCCCAGATATTGCTACAGCCTCTGTGTTTGTGTTTGTGTTTTCTTGATATTATCAATGGACTTTATTCTTTTGAATGTTTTTTATCGGGGAACATTTTATTTTGAGCTTGGATACAGTAATTGTTTCCACATGGAGACACCAACTCTACATATTCGTATTTTCTAGGAAGAAAGGTAGAGGAACTGCAGCAAACAAACATGATATTTCTGTTTCTATAGATGACATTTTATGCAGTTGCCTAAGTAAAAGACTTTGTTTTTCTCCAAAACCATTTTTACTGTGATTTTCTCGGCCCTTTGCATACGAATTCCACACCAGTTTGTCCGGAAATGTGTGGATGAAACCAGAAATATCGGTCTATGTTTTGGCTAATTCAATCCGAAATATTGGAAAGCCTCTGTGTTTGTGTTTTCTGGATATTATCCACGGACTTTATTGTTTGGAATGTTTTTATCAGGGAACATTTAATTTTGTAATGTTAAAAAATTAATTGGTTCATCATCGGTCACCAGCTCTACACATTTGTATTTTCTAGGCAGAAAGCTAGAGGAACTGCGGCAAACAAACATGATATTTCTGTTTGTATAGATGACATTTTATGCACTTGCCTAAGGAAACGACTTTGCTTTTCTCCAAAACCATTTTTTCTGTGATTTTCTCGGTCCATTGCATACAAATTCCACACCACTTTTTCCGGATATGACTGGATGAAACCAGAAATATCGGTCTGTGTTTCGGCTAATTCAATCCGAAATATTGGAAAGCCTCTGTGTTCGTGTTTTCTGGATATTATCGATGGATTTATTGTTTTGAATGTTTTTATCAGGGAACATTTAATTTTGTAATGTTCAAACATTAATTGGTTCATCATGGGTCACCAGCTCTACACATTCGTATTTTCTAGGGAGAAAGCTAGAGGAACTGCGGCAAACAAACATGATATTGCTGTTTGTATAGATGACATTTTATGCACTTGCCTAAGGAAACGACTTTACTTTTCTCCAAAACCATTTTTACTGCGATTTTCTCGGTCCATTGCATACGAATTCCACACCAGTTTGTCCGGATATGACTGGATGAAACCCGAAATATCCAGTTTTGCTTTGGCTAACTCAATCCCAGATATTGCTACAGCCTCTGTGTTTGTGTTTGTGTATACCTGATATTATCAATGGACTTTATTATTTTGAATGTTTTTTATCGGGGAACATTTTATTTTGAGCTTGGATACAGTAATTGTTTCCACATGGAGACACCAACTCTACATATTCGTATTTTCTAGGAATAAAGGTAGAGGAACTGCAGCAAACAAACATGATATTTCTGTTTCTATAGATGACATTTTATGCAGTTGCCTAAGTAAAAGACTTTGTTTTTCTCCAAAACCATTTTTACTGTGATTTTCTCGGCCCTTTGCATACGAATTCCACACCAGTTTGTCCGGAAATGTGTGGATGAAACCAGAAATATCGGTCTGTGTTTTGGCTAATTCAATCCGAAATATTGGAAAGCCTCTGTGTTTGTGTTTTCTGGATATTATCGATGGATTTATTGTTTTGAATGTTTTTATCAGGGAACATTTAATTTTTTAATGTTAAAACATTAATTGGTTCATCATCGGTCACCAGCTCTACACATTCGTATTTTCTAGGGAGAAAGCTAGAGGAACTGCGGCAAACAAACATGATATTGCTGTTTGTATAGATGACATTTTATGCACTTGCCTAAGGAAATGACTTTACTTTTCTCCAAAACCATTTTTACTGTGATTTTCTCGGTCCATTGCATACGAATTCCACACCAGTTTGTCCGGATATGACTGGATGAAACCCGAAATATCCAGTTTTGCTTTGGCTAACTCAATCCCAGATATTGCTACAGCCTCTGTGTTTGTGTTTGTGTATTCCTGATATTATCAATGGACTTTATTCTTTTGAATGTGTTTTATCGGGGAACATTTTATTTTGAGCTTGGATACAGTAATTGTTTCCACATGGAGACACCAACTCTACATATTCGTATTTTCTAGGAAGAAAGGTAGAGGAACTGCAGCAAACAAACATGATATTTCTGTTTCTATAGATGACATTTTATGCAGTTGCCTAAGTAAAAGACTTTGTTTTTCTCCAAAACCATTTTTACTGTGATTTACTCGGTCCATTGCATACGAATTCCACACCAGTTTGTCCGGATATGACTGGGTGGAACCCCAAATATTCGCTTTTGTTTTGGCTAACTCAATCCCAATATTCCTACAGCCTCTGTGTTTGAGTATTCAGGATATTATCCCCAGACTTTATTGTTTTGAAGTTTTTTTATCAGGGAACATTTGGTTTTGTGCCACGAAACACTAGTTGGTTCCACATTGAGACACCAGCTCTACATATTTGTATTTTCTGGAGAGAAAGCTAGATGAACTGCGACAAACAAACATGATATTTTTGTTTGTATAGATGACATTCTATCTACTTGCCTAATGAAAAGACTTTGCTTTTCTCCAAAGCCATTTTTTCTGTGATTTTCTCGGTGCATTACAAAGGAATACCACACCACTTTGTCTGGATATGACTGGATGAAACCAGAAATATCCGGTTGTGTTTTGGCTAACTCAATCCTAAATATTTCTACAGCCTCTGTGTTTGTGTTTTCTGGATATTATCCACGGAATTTATTGTTTTCAAAGTTTTTTTTCAGGGAACATTTAATTTTGTGCTTGGAAACACTAATTGGTTCATCATGGGGACTCCAGCTCTACACATTCGTATTTTCTAGGGAGAAAGCTAGATTAACTGCGGCAAACAAACATGATATTTCTGTTGCATCGAGGACATTTTATGCACTTGCCTAATGAAAAGACTTTGCTTTTCTCCAAAACCATTTTTACTCTGATTTTTCTCGGTCCATTGCATTCGAATTTCCCACCAGTTTGTCCGGATATGACTGGATGAAACCAGAAATATCCGGTTTTGCTTTTGATAACTCAATCCCAGATATTGCTACAGACTCTGGTTTGAGTATTCAGGATATTATCCCCAGACTTTATTGTTTTGAAGTTTTTTTATCAGGGAACATTTAATTTTGTGCCGCGAAACACTAGTTGGTTCCACATTGAGACACCGGCTCTACATATTTGTATTTTCTGGATGAAAGCTAGAGGAACTATGACAAACAAACATGATATTGCTGTTTGTATCGATGACATTTTATGCACTTGCCTAACGAAAAGACTTTGCTTTTCTCCAAAACCATTTTTTCTGTGATTTTCTCGGTCCATTGCATACAAATTCCACACCACTTTTTCCGGATATGACTGGATGAAACCAGAAATATCGGTCTGTGTTTCGGCTAATTCAATCCGAAATATTGGAAAGCCTCTGTGTTTGTGTCTTCAGGATATTATCGATGGATTTATTGTTTTGAATGTTTTTATCAGGGAACATTTAATTTTGTAATGTTCAAACATTAATTGGTTCATCATGGGTCACCAGCTCTACACATTCGTATTTTCTAGGGAGAAAGCTAGAGGAACTGCAGCAAACAAACATGCTATTGCTGTTTGTCTCGATGACATTTTATGCACTTGCCTAACGAAAAGACTTTGCTTTTCTCCAAAACCATTTTTACTGTGATTTACTCGGTCCATTGCATACGAATTCCACACCAGTTTGTCCGGATATGACTGGATGAAACCCGAAATATCCAGTTTTGCTTTGGCTAACTCAAACCCAGATATTGCTACAGCCTCTGTGTTTGTGTTTGTGTATTCCTGATATTATCAATGGACTTTATTCTTTTGAATGTTTTTTATCGGGGAACATTTCATTTTGAGCTTGGATACAGTAATTGTTTCCACATGGAGACACCAACTCTACATATTCGTATTTTCTAGGAAGAAAGGTAGAGGAACTGCAGCAAACAAACATGATATTTCTGTTTCTATAGTTGACATTTTATGCAGTTGCCTAAGTAAAAGACTTTGTTTTTCTCCAAAACCATTTTTACTGTGATTTTCTCGGCCCTTTGCATACGAATTCCTAACCAGTTTGTCCGGAAATGTGTGGATGAAACCAGAAATATCGGTCTGTGTTTTGGCTAATTCAATCCGAAATATTGGAAAGCCTCTGTGTTTGTGTTTTCTGGATATTATCGATGGATTTATTGTTTTGAATATTTTTATCAGGGAACATTTAATTTTGTAATGTTAAAAAATTAATTGGTTCATCATCGGTCACCAGCTCTACACATTCGTATTTTCTAGGGAGAAAGCTAGAGGAACTGCGGCAAACAAACATGATATTTCTGTTTGTATAGATGACATTTTATGCACTTGCCTAAGGAAACGACTTTACTTTTCTCCAAAACCATATTTACTGTGATTTTCTCGGTCCATTGCATACGAATTCCACACCAGTTTTTCCGGATATGACTGGATGAAACCCGAAATATCCAGTTTTGCGTTGGCTAACTCAATCCCAGATATTGCTACAGCCTCTGTGTTTGTGTTTGTGTATTCCTGATATTATCAATGGACTTTATTCTTTTGAATGTTTTTTATCGGGGAACATTTCATTTTGAGCTTGGATACAGTAATTGTTTCCACATGGAGACACCAACTCTACATATTCGTATTTTCTAGGAAGAAAGGTAGAGGAACTGCAGCAAACAAACATGATATTTCTGTTTCTATAGTTGACATTTTATGCAGTTGCCTAAGTAAAAGACTTTGTTTTTCTCCAAAACCATTTTTACTGTGATTTACTCGGTCCATTGCATACGAATTCCACACCAGTTTGTCCGGATATGACTGGGTGAAACCCGAAATATTCGCTTTTGTTTTGGCTAACTCAATCCCAATATTCCTACAGCCTCTGTGTTTGAGTATTCAGGATATTATCCCCAGACTTTATTGTTTTGAAGTTTTTTTTTATCAGGGAACATTTGGTTTTGTGCCGCGAAACACTAGTTGGTTCCACATTGAGACACCAGCTCTACATATTTGTATTTTCTGGAGAGAAAGCTAGATGAACTGCGACAAACAAACATGATATTTTTGTTTGTATAGATGACATTCTATCTACTTGCCTAATGAAAAGACTTTGCTTTTCTCCAAAGCCATTTTTTCTGTGATTTTCTCGGTGCATTACAAAGGAATACCACACCACTTTGTCTGGATATGACTGGATGAAACCAGAAATATCCGGTTGTGTTTTGGCTAACTCAATCCTAAATATTTCTACAGCCTCTGTGTTTGTGTTTTCTGGATATTATCCACGGAATTTATTGTTTTCAAAGTTTTTTTCAGGGAACATTTAATTTTGTGCTTGGAAACACTAATTGGTTCATCATGGGGACTCCAGCTCTACACATTCGTATTTTCTAGGGAGAAAGCTAGATTAACTGCGGCAAACAAACATGATATTTCTGTTGCATCGAGGACATTTTATGCACTTGCCTAATGAAAAGACTTTGCTTTTCTCCAAAACCATTTTTACTCTGATTTTCTCGGTCCATTGCATTCGAATTCCACACCAGTTTGTCCGGATATGACTGGATGAAACCAGAAATATCCGGTTTTGCTTTGGATAACTCATCCCAGATATTGCTACAGATTCTGGTTTGAGTATTCAGGATATTATCCCCAGACTTTATTGTTTTGAAGTTTTTTTTATCAGTGAACATTTAATTTTGTGCCGCGAAACACTAGTTGGTTCCACATTGAGACACCGGCTCTACATATTTGTATTTTCTGGATGAAAGCTAGAGGAACTATGACAAACAAACATGATATTTCTGTTTGTATAGATGACATTCTATCTACTTGCCTAATGAAAAGACTTTGCTTTTCTCCAAAACCATTTTTTCTGTGATTTTCTCGGTCGATTGCATACAAATTCCACACCACTTTTTCCGCATATGACTGGATGAAACCAGAAATATCGGTCTGTGTTTTGGCTAATTCAATCCGAAATATTGGAAAGCCTCTGTGTTTGTGTTTTCTGGATATTATCGATGGATTTATTGTTTTGAATGTTTTTATCAGGGAACATTTAATTTTGTAATGTTCAAACATTAATTGGCTCATCATGGGTCACCAGCTCTACACATTCGTATTTTCTAGGGAGAAAGCTAGAGGAACTGCGGCAAACAAACATGATATTGCTGTTTGTATCGATGACATTTTATGCACTTGCCTAACGAAAAGACTTTGCTTTTCTCCAAAACCATTTTTTCTGTGATTTTCTCAGTCCATTGCATACAAATATTAAAACACCAGTTTGTCCGGATATGACTGGATGAAACCCGAAATATCCAGTTTTGCTTTGGCTAACTCAATCCCAGATATTGCTACAGCCTCTGTGTTTGTGTTTTCTGGATATTATCGAAGGAATTTAGTATTTTGAATGTTTTTATTCAGGGAATATTTAATTTTGTGCTGTGAAACACTGTTTCCACATGGAGTCACCAGCTCTACACATTACTGTATTCTAGGGAGAAATCTAGAAAACAGCGGCAAACAAATATGATATTTCTGTTTGTATCGATGACATTTTATGCACTTGCCTAACGAAAAGACTTTGCTTTTCTCCAAAACCATTTGTACTGTGATTTTCTCGGTCCATTGCATACGAATTCCACACCACTTTTTCCGGATATGACTGGATGAAACCAGAAATATCGGTCTGTGTTTTGGCTAATTCAATCCGAAATATTGGAAAGCCTCTGTGTTTGTGTTTTCTGGATATTATTGATGGATTTATTGTTTTGAATGTTTTTATCAGGGAACATTTAATTTTGTAATGTTCAAACATTAATTGGTTCATCATGGGTCACCTGCTCTACACATTCGTATTTTCTAGGGAGAAAGCTAGAGGAACTGCAGCAAACAAACATGCTATTGCTGTTTGTATCGATGACATTTTATGCACTTGCCTAACGAAAAGACTTTGCTTTTCTCCAAAACCATATTTACTGTGATTTTCTCGGTCCATTGCATACGAATTCCACACCAGTTTTTCCGGATATGACTGGATGAAACCCGAAATATCCAGTTTTGCTTTGGCTAACTCAATCCCAGATATTGCTACAGCCTCTGTGTTTGTGTTTGTGTATTCCTGATATTATCAATGGACTTTATTCTTTTGAATGTTTTTTATCGGGGAACATTTCATTTTGAGCTTGGATACAGTAATTGTTTCCACATGGAGACACCAACTCTACATATTCGTATTTTCTAGGAAGAAAGGTAGAGGAACTGCAGCAAACAAACATGATATTTCTGTTTCTATAGTTGACATTTTATGCAGTTGCCTAAGTAAAAGACTTTGTTTTTCTCCAAAACCATTTTTACTGTGATTTACTCGGTCCATTGCATACGAATTCCACACCAGTTTGTCCGGATATGACTGGGTGAAACCCGAAATATTCGCTTTTGTTTTGGCTAACTCAATCCCAATATTCCTACAGCCTCTGTGTTTGAGTATTCAGGATATTATCCCCAGACTTTATTGTTTTGAAGTTTTTTTTTATCAGGGAACATTTGGTTTTGTGCCGCGAAACACTAGTTGGTTCCACATTGAGACACCAGCTCTACATATTTGTATTTTCTGGAGAGAAAGCTAGATGAACTGCGACAAACAAACATGATATTTTTGTTTGTATAGATGACATTCTATCTACTTGCCTAATGAAAAGACTTTGCTTTTCTCCAAAGCCATTTTTTCTGTGATTTTCTCGGTGCATTACAAAGGAATACCACACCACTTTGTCTGGATATGACTGGATGAAACCAGAAATATCCGGTTGTGTTTTGGCTAACTCAATCCTAAATATTTCTACAGCCTCTGTGTTTGTGTTTTCTGGATATTATCCACGGAATTTATTGTTTTCAAAGTTTTTTTCAGGGAACATTTAATTTTGTGCTTGGAAACACTAATTGGTTCATCATGGGGACTCCAGCTCTACACATTTGTATTTTCTAGGGAGAAAGCTAGATTAACTGCGGCAAACAAACATGATATTTCTGTTGCATCGAGGACATTTTATGCACTTGCCTAATGAAAAGACTTTGCTTTTCTCCAAAACCATTTTTACTCTGATTTTCTCGGTCCATTGCATTCGAATTCCACACCAGTTTGTCCGGATATGACTGGATGAAACCAGAAATATCCGGTTTTGCTTTGGATAACTCATCCCAGATATTGCTACAGATTCTGGTTTGAGTATTCAGGATATTATCCCCAGACTTTATTGTTTTGAAGTTTTTTTTATCAGGGAACATTTAATTTTGTGCCGCGAAACACTAGTTGGTTCCACATTGAGACACCGGCTCTACATATTTGTATTTTCTGGATGAAAGCTAGAGGAACTATGACAAACAAACATGATATTTCTGTTTGTATAGATGACATTCTATCTACTTGCCTAATGAAAAGACTTTGCTTTTCTCCAAAACCATTTTTTCTGTGATTTTCTTGGTCCATTGCATACAAATTCCACACCACTTTTTCCGCATATGACTGGATGAAACCAGAAATATCGGTCTGTGTTTTGGCTAATTCAATCCGAAATATTGGAAAGCCTCTGTGTTTGTGTTTTCTGGATATTATCGATGGATTTATTGTTTTGAATGTTTTTATCAGGGAACATTTAATTTTGTAATGTTCAAACATTAATTGGCTCATCATGGGTCACCAGCTCTACACATTCGTATTTTCTAGGGAGAAAGCTAGAGGAACTGCGGCAAACAAACCTGATATTGCTGTTTGTATCGATGACATTTTATGCACTTGCCTAACGAAAAGACTTTGCTTTTCTCCAAAACCATTTTTTCTGTGATTTTCTCGGTCCATTGCATACAAATATTAAAACACCAGTTTGTCCGGATATGACTGGATGAAACCCGAAATATCCAGTTTTGCTTTGGCTAACTCAATCCCAGATATTGCTACAGCCTCTGTGTTTGTGTTTTCTGGATATTATCGAAGGAATTTAGTATTTTGAATGTTTTTATCCAGGGAATATTTAATTTTGTGCTGTGAAACACTAATTGTTTCCACATGGAGTCACCAGCTCTACACATTACTGTATTCTAGGGAGAAATCTAGAAAACAGCGGCAAACAAATATGATATTTCTGTTTGTATCGATGACATTTTATGCACTTGCCTAACGAAAAGACTTTGCTTTTCTCCAAAACCATTTGTACTGTGATTTTCTCGGTCCATTGCATACGAATTCCACACCACTTTTTCCGGATATGACTGGATGAAACCAGAAATATCGGTCTGTGTTTTGGCTAATTCAATCCGAAATATTGGAAAGCCTCTGTGTTTGTGTTTTCTGGATATTATTGATGGATTTATTGTTTTGAATGTTTTTATCAGGGAACATTTAATTTTGTAATGTTCAAACATTAATTGGTTCATCATGGGTCACCTGCTCTACACATTCGTATTTTCTAGGGAGAAAGCTAGAGGAACTGCAGCAAACAAACATGCTATTGCTGTTTGTATCGATGACATTTTATGCACTTGCCTAACGAAAAGACTTTGCTTTTCTCCAAAACCATTTTTACTGTGATTTACTCGGTCCATTGCATACGAATTCCACACCAGTTTGTCCGGATATGACTGGATGAAACCCGAAATATCCAGTTTTGCTTTGGCTAACTCAATCCCAGATATTGCTACAGCCTCTGTGTTTGTGTTTGTGTTTTCTTGATATTATCAATGGACTTTATTCTTTTGAATGTGATTTATCGGGGAACATTTTATTTTGAGCTTGGATACAGTAATTGTTTCCACATGGAGACACCAACTCTACATATTCGTATTTTCTAGGAAGAAAGGTAGAGGAACTGCAGCAAACAAACATGATATTTCTGTTTCTATAGATGACATTTTATGCAGTTGCCTAAGTAAAAGACTTTGTTTTTCTCCAAAACCATTTTTACTGTGATTTTCTCGGCCCTTTGCATACGAATTCCACACCAGTTTGTCCGGAAATCTGTGGATGAAACCAGAAATATCGGTTCGTGTTTTGGCTAATTCAATCCGAAATATTGGAAAGCCTCTGTGTTTGTGTTTTCTGGATATTATCGATGGATTTATTGTTTGGAATGTTTTTATCAGGGAACATTTAATTTTGTAATGTTAAAAAATTAATTGGTTCATCATCGGTCACCAGCTCTACACATTCGTATTTTCTAGGGAGAAAGCTAGAGGAACTGTGGCAAACAAACATGATATTTCTGTTTGTATAGATGACATTTTATGCACTTGCCTAAGGAAACGACTTTACTTTTCTCCAAAACCATTTTTACTGTGATTTTCTCGGTCCATTGCATACGAATTCCACACCAGTTTGTCCGGTTATGACTGGATGAAACCCGAAATATCCAGTTTTGCGTTGGCTAACTCAATCCCAGATATTGCTACAGCCTCTGTGTTTGTGTTTGTGTATTCCTGATATTATCAATGGACTTTATTCTTTTGAATGTTTTTTATCGGGGAACATTTCATTTTGAGCTTGGATACAGTAATTGTTTCCACATGGAGACACCAACTCTACATATTCGTATTTTCTAGGAAGAAAGGTAGAAGAACTGCAGCAAACAAACATGATATTTCTGTTTCTATAGTTGACATTTTATGCAGTTGCCTAAGTAAAAGACTTTGTTTTTCTCCAAAACCATTTTTACTGTGATTTACTCGGTCCATTGCATACGAATTCCACACCAGTTTGTCCGGATATGACTGGGTGAAACCCGAAATATTCGCTTTTGTTTTGGCTAACTCAATCCCAATACTCCTACAGCCTCTGTGTTTGAGTATTCAGGATATTATCCCCAGACTTTATTGTTTTGAAGTTTTTTTATCAGGGAACATTTGGTTTTGTGCCGCGAAACACTAGTTGGTTCCACATTGAGACACCAGCTCTACATATTTGTATTTTCTGGAGAGAAAGCTAGATGAACTGCGACAAACAAACATGATATTTTTGTTTGTATAGATGACATTCTATCTACTTGCCTAATGAAAAGACTTTGCTTTTCTCCAAAGCCATTTTTTCTGTGATTTTCTCGGTGCATTACAAAGGAATACCACACCACTTTGTCTGGATATGACTGGATGAAACCAGAAATATCCGGTTGTGTTTTGGCTAACTCAATCCTAAATATTTCTACAGCCTCTGTGTTTGTGTTTTCTGGATATTATCCACGGAATTTATTGTTTTCAAAGTTTTTTTCAGGGAACATTTAATTTTGTGCTTGGAAACACTAATTGGTTCATCATGGGGACTCCAGCTCTACACATTCGTATTTTCTAGGGAGAAAGCTAGATTAACTGCGGCAAACAAACATGATGTTTCTGTTGCATCGAGGACATTTTATGCACTTGCCTAATGAAAAGACTTTGCTTTTCTCCAAAACCATTTTTACTCTGATTTTCTCGGTCCATTGCATTCGAATTCCACACCAGTTTGTCCGGATATGACTGGATGAAACCAGAAATATCCGGTTTTGCTTTGGATAACTCAATCCCAGATATTGCTACAGACTCTGGTTTGAGTATTCAGGATATTATCCCCAGACTTTATTGTTTTGAAGTTTTTTTTATCAGGGAACATTTAATTTTGTGCCGCGAAACACTAGTTGGTTCCACATTGAGACACCAGCTCTACATATTTGTATTTTCTGGATGAAAGCTAGAGGAACTGCGACAAACAAACATGATATTTCTGTTTGTATAGATGACATTCTATCTACTTGCCTAATGAAAAGACTTTGCTTTTCTCCAAAACCATTTTTTCTGTGATTTTCTCGGTCCATTGCATACAAATATTAAAACACCAGTTTGTCCGGATATGACTGGATGAAACCCGAAATATCCAGTTTTGCTTTGGCTAACTCAATCCCAGATATTGCTACAGCCTCTGTGTTTGTGTTTTCTGGATATTATCGAAGGAATTTAGTATTTTGAATGTTTTTTATCAGGGAATATTTAATTTTGTGCTGTGAAACACTAATTGTTTCCACATGGAGACACCAGCTCTACACATTACTGTATTCTAGGGAGAAATCTAGAAAACAGCGGCAAACAAATATGATATTTCTGTTTGTATCGATGACATTTTATGCACTTGCCTAACGAAAAGACTTTGCTTTTCTCCAAAACCATTTGTACTGTGATTTTCTCGGTCCATTGCATACGAATTCCACACCACTTTTTCCGGATATGACTGGATGAAACCAGAAATATCGGTCTGTGTTTTGGCTAATTCAATCCGAAATATTGGAAAGCCTCTGTGTTTGTGTTTTCTGGATATTATCGATGGATTTATTGTTTTGAATGTTTTTATCAGGGAACATTTAATTTTGTAATGTTCAAACATTAATTGGTTCATCATGGGTCACCAGCTCTACACATTCGTATTTTCTAGGGAGAAAGCTAGAGGAACTGCGACAAACAAACATGCTATTGCTGTTTGTCTCGATGACATTTTATGCACTTGCCTAACGAAAAGACTTTGCTTTTCTCCAAAACCATTTTTACTGTGATTTACTCGGTCCATTGCATACGAATTCCACACCAGTTTGTCCGGATATGACTGGATGAAACCCGAAATATCCAGTTTTGCTTTGGCTAACTCAATCCCAGATATTGCTACAGCCTCTGTGTTTGTGTTTGTGTTTTCTTGATATTATCAATGGACTTTATTCTTTTGAATGTTTTTTATCGGGGAACATTTTATTTTGAGCTTGGATACAGTAATTGTTTCCACATGGAGACACCAACTCTACATATTCGTATTTTCTAGGAAGAAAGGTAGAGGAACTGCAGCAAACAAACATGATATTTCTGTTTCTATAGATGACATTTTATGCAGTTGCCTAAGTAAAAGACTTTGTTTTTCTCCAAAACCATTTTTACTGTGATTTTCTTGGCCCTTTGCATACGAATTCCACACCAGTTTGTCCGGAAATGTGTGGATGAAACCAGAAATATCGGTCTGTGTTTTGGCTAATTCAATCCGAAATATTGGAAAGCCTCTGTGTTTGTGTTTTCTGGATATTATCGATGGATTTATTGTTTTGAATGTTTTTATCAGGGAACATTTAATTTTGTAATGTTCAAACATTAATTGGTTCATCATGGGTCACCAGCTCTACACATTCGTATTTTCTAGGGAGAAAGCTAGAGGAACTGTGGCAAACAAACATGATATTGCTGTTTGTATAGATGACATTTTATGCACTTGCCTAAGGAAACGACTTTACTTTTCTCCAAAACCATTTTTACTGTGATTTTCTCGGTCCATTGCATACGAATTCCACACCAGTTTGTCCGCATATGACTGGATGAAACCCGAAATATCCAGTTTTGCTTTGGCTAACTCAATCCCAGATATTGCTACAGCCTCTGTGTTTGTGTTTGTGTATTCCTGATATTATCAATGGACTTTATTCTTTTGAATGTTTTTTATCGGGGAACATTTCATTTTGAGCTTGGATACAGTAATTGTTTCCACATGGAGACACCAACTCTACATATTCGTATTTTCTAGGAAGAAAGGTAGAGGAACTGCAGCAAACAAACATGATATTTCTGTTTCTATAGTTGACATTTTATGCAGTTGCCTAAGTAAAAGACTTTGTTTTTTCCAAAACCATTTTTACTGTGATTTACTCGGTCCATTGCATACGAATTCCACACCAGTTTGTCCGGATATGACTGGATGAAACCCGAAATATCCAGTTTTGCTTTGGCTAACTCAATCCCAGATATTGCTACAGCCTCTGTGTTTGTGTTTGTGTATTCCTGATATTATCAATGGACTTTATTCTTTTGAATGTTTTTTATCGGGGAACATTTCATTTTGAGCTTGGATACAGTAATTGTTTCCACATGGAGACACCAACTCTACATATTCGTATTTTCTAGGAAGAAAGGTAGAGGAACTGCAGCAAACAAACATGATATTTCTGTTTCTATAGATGACATTTTATGCAGTTGCCTAAGTAAAAGACTTTGTTTTTCTCCAAAACCATGTTTACTGTGATTTTCTCTGCCCTTTGCATACGAATTCCACACCAGTTTGTCCGGAAATGTGTGGATGAAACCAGAAATATCGGTCTGTGTTTTGGCTAATTCAATCCGAAATATTGGAAAGCCTCTGTGTTTGTGTTTTCTGGATATTATCGATGGATTTATTGTTTTGAATGTTTTTATCAGGGAACATTTAATTTTGTAATGTTAAAAAATTAATTGGTTCATCATCGGTCACCAGCTCTACACATTCGTATTTTCTAGGGAGAAAGCTAGAGGAACTGCGGCAAACAAACATGATATTGCTGTTTGTATAGATGACATTTTATGCACTTGCCTAAGGAAACGACTTTACTTTTCTCCAAAACCATTTTTACTGTGATTTTCTCGGTCCATTGCATACGAATTCCACACCAGTTTGTCCGGATATGACTGGATGAAACCCGAAATATCCAGTTTTGCGTTGGCTAACTCAATCCCAGATATTGCTACAGCCTCTGTGTTTGTGTTTGTGTATTCCTGATATTATCAATGGACTTTATTCTTTTGAATGTTTTTTATCGGGGAACATTTCATTTTGAGCTTGGATACAGTAATTGTTTCCACATGGAGACACCAACTCTACATATTCGTATTTTCTAGGAAGAAAGGTAGAGGAACTGCAGCAAACAAACATGATATTTCTGTTTCTATAGTTGACATTTTATGCAGTTGCCTAAGTAAAAGACTTTGTTTTTCTCCAAAACCATTTTTACTGTGATTTACTCGGTCCATTGCATGCGAATTCCACACCAGTTTGTCCGGATATGACTGGGTGAAACCCGAAATATTCGCTTTTGTTTTGGCTAACTCAATCCCAATATTCCTACAGCCTCTGTGTTTGAGTATTCAGGATATTATCCCCAGACTTTATTGTTTTGAAGTTTTTTTTATCAGGGAACATTTGGTTTTGTGCCGCGAAACACTAGTTGGTTCCACACTGAGACACCAGCTCTACATATTTGTATTTTCTGGAGAGAAAGCTAGATGAACTGCGACAAACAAACATGATATTTTTGTTTGTATAGATGACATTCTATCTACTTGCCTAATGAAAAGACTTTGCTTTTCTCCAAAGCCATTTTTTCTGTGATTTTCTCGGTGCATTACAAAGGAATACCACACCACTTTGTCTGGATATGACTGGATGAAACCAGAAATATCCGGTTGTGTTTTGGCTAACTCAATCCTAAATATTTCTACAGCCTCTGTGTTTGTGTTTTCTGGATATTATCCACGGAATTTATTGTTTTCAAAGTTTTTTTCAGGGAACATTTAATTTTGTGCTTGGAAACACTAATTGGTTCATCATGGGGACTCCAGCTCTACACATTCGTATTTTCTAGGGAGAAAGCTAGATTAACTGCGGCAAACAAACATGATATTTCTGTTGCATCGAGGACATTTTATGCACTTGCCTAATGAAAAGACTTTGCTTTTCTCCAAAACCATTTTTACTCTGATTTTCTCGGTCCATTGCATTCGAATTCCACACCAGTTTGTCCGGATATGACTGGATGAAACCAGAAATATCCGGTTTTGCTTTGGATAACTCAATCCCAGATATTGCTACAGACTCTGGTTTGAGTATTCAGGATATTATCCCCAGACTTTATTGTTTTGAAGTTTTTTTTATCAGGGAACATTTAATGTTGTGCCGCGAAACACTAGTTGGTTCCACATTGAGACACCAGCTCTACATATTTGTATTTTCTGGATGAAAGCTAGAGGAACTGCGACAAACAAACATGATATTTCTGTTTGTATAGATGACATTCTATCTACTTGCCTAATGAAAAGACTTTGCTTTTCTCCAAAACCATTTTTTCTGTGATTTTCTCGGTCCATTGCATACAAATATTAAAACACCAGTTTGTCCGGATATGACTGGATGAAACCCGAAATATCCAGTTTTGTTTTGGCTAACTCAATCCCAGATATTGCTACAGCCTCTGTGTTTGTGTTTTCTGGATATTATCGAAGGAATTTAGTATTTTGAATGTTTTTTATCAGGGAATATTTAATTTTGTGCTGTGAAACACTAATTGTTTCCACATGGAGACACCAGCTCTACACATTACTGTATTCTAGGGAGAAATCTAGAAAACAGCGGCAAACAAATATGATATTTCTGTTTGTATCGATGACATTTTATGCACTTGCCTAACGAAAAGACTTTGCTTTTCTCCAAAACCATTTGTACTGTGATTTTCTCGGTCCATTGCATACGAATTCCACACCACTTTTTCCGGATATGACTGGATGAAACCAGAAATATCGGTCTGTGTTTTGGCTAATTCAATCCGAAATATTGGAAAGCCTCTGTGTTTGTGTTTTCTGGATATTATCGATGGATTTATTGTTTTGAATGTTTTTATCAGGGAACATTTAATTTTGTAATGTTCAAACATTAATTGGTTCATCATGGGTCACCAGCTCTACACATTCGTATTTTCTAGGGAGAAAGCTAGAGGAACTGCAGCAAACAAACATGCTATTGCTGTTTGTCTCGATGACATTTTATGCACTTGCCTAACGAAAAGACTTTGCTTTTCTCCAAAACCATTTTTACTGTGATTTACTCGGTCCATTGCATACGAATTCCACACCAGTTTGTCCGGATATGACTGGATGAAACCCGAAATATCCAGTTTTGCTTTGGCTAACTCAATCCCAGATATTGCTACAGCCTCTGTGTTTGTGTTTGTGTTTTCTTGATATTATCAATGGACTTTATTCTTTTGAATGTTTTTTATCGGGGAACATTTTATTTTGAGCTTGGATATAGTAATTGTTTCCACATGGAGACACCAACTCTACATATTCGTATTTTCTAGGAAGAAAGGTAGAGGAACTGCAGCAAACAAACATGATATTTCTGTTTCTATAGTTGACATTTTATGCAGTTGCCTAAGTAAAAGACTTTGTTTTTCTCCAAAACCATTTTTACTGTGATTTTCTCGGCCCTTTGCATACGAATTCCACACCAGTTTGTCCGGAAATGTGTGGATGAAACCAGAAATATCGGTCTGTGTTTTGGCTAATTCAATCCGAAATATTGGAAAGCCTCTGTGTTTGTGTTTTCTGGATATTATCGATGGATTTATTGTTTTGAATGTTTTTATCAGGGAACATTTAATTTTGTAATGTTAAAAAATTAATTGGTTCATCATCGGTCACCAGCTCTACACATTCGTATTTTCTAGGGAGAAAGCTAGAGGAACTGCGGCAAACAAACATGATATTTCTGTTTGTCTCGATGACATTTTATGCACTTGCCTAAGGAAACGACTTTACTTTTCTCCAAAACCATTTTTACTGTGATTTTCTCGGTCCATTGCATACGAATTCCACACCAGTTTGTCCGGATATGACTGGATGAAACCCGAAATATCCAGTTTTGCTTTGGCTAACTCAATCCCAGATATTGCTACAGCCTCTGTGTTTGTGTTTGTGTATTCCTGATATTATCAATGGACTTTATTCTTTTGAATGTTTTTTATCGGGGAACATTTCATTTTGAGCTTGGATACAGTAATTGTTTCCACATGGAGACACCAACTCTACATATTCGTATTTTCTAGGAAGAAAGGTAGAGGAACTGCAGCAAACAAACATGATATTTCTGTTTCTATAGTTGACATTTTATGCAGTTGCCTAAGTAAAAGACTTTGTTTTTCTCCAAAACCATTTTTACTGTGATTTACTCGGTCCATTGCATGCGAATTCCACACCAGTTTGTCCGGATATGACTGGGTGAAACCCGAAATATTCGCTTTTGTTTTGGCTAACTCAATCCCAATATTCCTACAGCCTCTGTGTTTGAGTATTCAGGATATTATCCCCAGACTTTATTGTTTTGAAGTTTTTTTTATCAGGGAACATTTGGTTTTGTGCCGCGAAACACTAGTTGGTTCCACACTGAGACACCAGCTCTACATATTTGTATTTTCTGGAGAGAAAGCTAGATGAACTGCGACAAACAAACATGATATTTTTGTTTGTATAGATGACATTCTATCTACTTGCCTAATGAAAAGACTTTGCTTTTCTCCAAAGCCATTTTTTCTGTGATTTTCTCGGTGCATTACAAAGGAATACCACACCACTTTGTCTGGATATGACTGGATGAAACCAGAAATATCCGGTTGTGTTTTGGCTAACTCAATCCTAAATATTTCTACAGCCTCTGTGTTTGTGTTTTCTGGATATTATCCACGGAATTTATTGTTTTCAAAGTTTTTTTCAGGGAACATTTAATTTTGTGCTTGGAAACACTAATTGGTTCATCATGGGGACTCCAGCTCTACACATTCGTATTTTCTAGGGAGAAAGCTAGATTAACTGCGGCAAACAAACATGATATTTCTGTTGCATCGAGGACATTTTATGCACTTGCCTAATGAAAAGACTTTGCTTTTCTCCAAAACCATTTTTACTCTGATTTTCTCGGTCCATTGCATTCGAATTCCACACCAGTTTGTCCAGATATGACTGGATGAAACCAGAAATATCCGGTTTTGCTTTGGATAACTCAATCCCAGATATTGCTACAGACTCTGGTTTGAGTATTCAGGATATTATCCCCAGACTTTATTGTTTTGAAGTTTTTTTTATCAGGGAACATTTAATGTTGTGCCGCGAAACACTAGTTGGTTCCACATTGAGACACCAGCTCTACATATTTGTATTTTCTGGATGAAAGCTAGAGGAACTGCGACAAACAAACATGATATTTCTGTTTGTATAGATGACATTCTATCTACTTGCCTAATGAAAAGACTTTGCTTTTCTCCAAAACCATTTTTTCTGTGATTTTCTCGGTCCATTGCATACAAATATTAAAACACCAGTTTGTCCGGATATGACTGGATGAAACCCGAAATATCCAGTTTTGCTTTGGCTAACTCAATCCCAGATATTGCTACAGCCTCTGTGTTTGGGTTTTCTGGATATTATCGAAGGAATTTAGTATTTTGAATGTTTTTTATCAGGGAATATTTAATTTTGTGCTGTGAAACACTAATTGTTTCCACATGGAGACACCAGCTCTACACATTACTGTATTCTAGGGAGAAATCTAGAAAACAGCGGCAAACAAATATGATATTTCTGTTTGTATCGATGACATTTTATGCACTTGCCTAATGAAAAGACTTTGCTTTTCTCCAAAACCATTTGTACTGTGATTTTCTCGGTCCATTGCATACGAATTCCACACCACTTTTTCCGGATATGACTGGATGAAACCAGAAATATCGGTCTGTGTTTTGGCTAATTCAATCCGAAATATTGGAAAGCCTCTGTGTTTGTGTTTTCTGGATATTATCGATGGATTTATTGTTTTGAATGTTTTTATCAGGGAACATTTAATTTTGTAATGTTCAAACATTAATTGGTTCATCATGGGTCACCAGCTCTACACATTCGTATTTTCTAGGGAGAAAGCTAGAGGAACTGCAGCAAACAAACATGCTATTGCTGTTTGTCTCGATGACATTTTATGCACTTGCCTAACGAAAAGACTTTGCTTTTCTCCAAAACCATTTTTACTGTGATTTACTCGGTCCATTGCATACGAATTCCACACCAGTTTTTCCGGATATGACTGGATGAAACCCGAAATATCCAGTTTTGCGTTGGCTAACTCAATCCCAGATATTGCTACAGCCTCTGTGTTTGTGTTTGTGTATTCCTGATATTATCAATGGACTTTATTCTTTTGAATGTTTTTTATCGGGGAACATTTCATTTTGAGCTTGGATACAGTAATTGTTTCCACATGGAGACACCAACTCTACATATTCGTATTTTCTAGGAAGAAAGGTAGAGGAACTGCAGCAAACAAACATGATATTTCTGTTTCTATAGTTGACATTTTATGCAGTTGCCTAAGTAAAAGACTTTGTTTTTCTCCAAAACCATTTTTACTGTGATTTTCTCGGCCCTTTGCATACGAATTCCACACCAGTTTGTCCGGAAATGTGTGGATGAAACCAGAAATATCGGTCTGTGTTTTGGCTAATTCAATCCGAAATATTGGAAAGCCTCTGTGTTTGTGTTTTCTGGATATTATCGATGGATTTATTGTTTTGAATGTTTTTATCAGGGAACATTTAATTTTGTAATGTTAAAAAATTAATTGGTTCATCATCGGTCACCAGCTCTACACATTCGTATTTTCTAGGGAGAAAGCTAGAGGAACTGCGGCAAACAAACATGATATTTCTGTTTGTATAGATGACATTTTATGCACTTGCCTAAGGAAACGACTTTACTTTTCTCCAAAACCATTTTTACTGTGATTTTCTCGGTCCATTGCATACGAATTCCACACCAGTTTGTCCGGATATGACTGGATGAAACCCGAAATATCCAGTTTTGCTTTGGCTAACTCAATCCCAGATATTGCTACAGCCTCTGTGTTTGTGTTTGTGTATTCCTGATATTATCAATGGACTTTATTCTTTTGAATGTTTTTTATCGGGGAACATTTCATTTTGAGCTTGGATACAGTAATTGTTTCCACATGGAGACACCAACTCTACATATTCGTGTTTTCTAGGTAGAAATCTAGAGGAACTGCAGCAAACAAACATGATATTTCTGTTTCTATAGATGACATTTTATGCAGTTGCCTAAGTAAAAGACTTTGTTTTTCTCCAAAACCATTTTTACTGTGATTTACTCGGTCCATTGCATACGAATTCCACACCAGTTTGTCCGGAAATGGCTTGGTGAAACCCTGAATATTCGCTTTTGTTTTGGCTAACTCAATCCCAATATTCCTACAGCCTCTGTGTTTGAGTATTCAGGATATTATCCCCAGACTTTATTGTTTTGAAGTTTTTTTATCAGGGAACATTTGGTTTTGTGCCGCGAAACACTAGTTGGTTCCACATTGAGACACCAGCTCTACATATTTGTATTTTCTGGAGAGTAAGCTAGATGAACTGCGACAAACAAACATGATATTTTTGTTTTAATAGATGACATTCTATCTACTTGCCTAATGAAAAGACTTTGCTTTTCTCCAAAGCCATTTTTTCTGTGATTTTCTCGGTGCATTACAAAGGAATACCACACCACTTTGTCTGGATATGACTGGATGAAACCAGAAATATCCGGTTGTGTTTTGGCTAACTCAATCCTAAATATTTCTACAGCCTCTGTGTTTGTGTTTTCTGGATATTATCCACGGAATTTATTGTTTTCAAAGTTTTTTTCAGGGAACATTTAATTTTGTGCTTGGAAACACTAATTGGTTCATCATGGGGACTCCAGCTCTACACATTCGTATTTTCTAGGGAGAAAGCTAGATTAACTGCGGCAAACAAACATGATATTTCTGTTGCATCGAGGACATTTTATGCACTTGCCTAATGAAAAGACTTTGCTTTTCTCCAAAACCATTTTTACTCTGATTTTCTCGGTCCATTGCATTCGAATTCCACACCAGTTTGTCCGGATATGACTGGATGAAACCAGAAATATCCGGTTTTGCTTTGGATAACTCAATCCCAGATATTGCTACAGACTCTGGTTTGAGTATTCAGGATATTATCCCCAGACTTTATTGTTTTGAAGGTTTTTTTTATCAGGGAACATTTAATGTTGTGCCGCGAAACACTAGTTGGTTCCACATTGAGACACCAGCTCTACATATTTGTATTTTCTGGATGAAAGCTAGAGGAACTGCGACAAACAAACATGATATTTCTGTTTGTATAGATGACATTCTATCTACTTGCCTAATGAAAAGACTTTGCTTTTCTCCAAAACCATTTTTTCTGTGATTTTCTCGGTCCATTGCATACAAATATTAAAACACCAGTTTGTCCGGATATGACTGGATGAAACCCGAAATATCCAGTTTTGCTTTGGCTAACTCAATCCCAGATATTGCTACAGCCTCTGTGTTTGTGTTTTCTGGATATTATCGAAGGAATTTAGTATTTTGAATGTTTTTTATCAGGGAATATTTAATTTTGTGCTGTGAAACACTAATTGTTTCCACATGGAGACACCAGCTCTACACATTACTGTATTCTAGGGAGAAATCTAGAAAACAGCGGCAAACAAATATGATATTTCTGTTTGTATCGATGACATTTTATGCACTTGCCTAACGAAAAGACTTTGCTTTTCTCCAAAACCATTTGTACTGTGATTTTCTCGGTCAATTGCATACGAATTCCACACCACTTTTTCCGGATATGACTGGATGAAACCAGAAATATCGGTCTGTGTTTTGGCTAATTCAATCCGAAATATTTGAAAGCCTCTGTGTTTGTGTTTTCTGGATATTATCGATGGATTTATTGTTTTGAATGTTTTTATCAGGGAACATTTAATTTTGTAATGTTCAAACATTAATTGGTTCATCATGGGTCACCAGCTCTACACATTCGTATTTTCTAGGGAGAAAGCTAGAGGAACTGCAGCAAACAAACATGCTATTGCTGTTTGTCTCGATGACATTTTATGCACTTGCCTAACGAAAAGACTTTGCTTTTCTCCAAAACCATTTTTACTGTGATTTACTCGGTCCATTGCATACGAATTCCACACCAGTTTGTCCGGATATGACTGGATGAAACCCAAAATATCCAGTTTTGCTTTGGTTAACTCAATCCCAGATATTGCTACAGCCTCTGTGTATGTGTTTGTGTTCTTGATATTATCAATGGACTTTATTCTTTTGAATGTTTTTTATCGGGGAACATTTTATTTTGAGCTTGGATACAGTAATTGTTTCCACATGGAGACACCAACTCTACATATTCGTATTTTCTAGGTAGAAAGCTAGAGGAACTGCGGCAAACAAACATGATATTTCTGTTTCTATAGATGACATTCTATACAGTTGCCTAAGTAAAAGACGTTGTTTCTCTCCAAAACCATTTTTACTGTGATTTTCTCGGTCCATTGCATACAAATATTAAAACACCAGTTTGTCCGGATATGACTGGATGAAACCCGAAATATCCAGTTTTGCTTTGGCTAACTCAATCCCAGATATTGCTACAGCCTCTGTGTTTGTGTTTGTGTTTTCTTGATATTATCAATGGACTTTATTCTTTTGAATGTTTTTTATCGGGGAACATTTTATTTTGAGCTTGGATACAGTAATTGTTTCCACATGGAGACACCAACTCTACATATTCGTATTTTCTAGGTAGAAAGCTAGAGGAACTGCGGCAAACAAACATGATATTTCTGTTTCTATAGATGACATTTTATACAGTTGCCTAAGTAAAAGACGTTGTTTCTCTCCAAAACCATTTGTACTGTGATTTTCTCGGTCCATTGCATACGAATTCCACACCAGTTTGTCCGGAAATGTCTGGATGAAACCAGAAATATCGGTCTGTGTTTTGGCTAATTCAATCTGAAATATTGAAAATCCTCTCTGTTTGTGATTTCTGGATATTATCGATGGACTTTATTGTTTTGACGGTTTTTATCAGGGAACATTTAATTTTGTAATGTTCAAATATTAATTGGTTCATCATGGGGACACCAGCTCTACACATTCGTATTTTCTAGGGAGAAAGCTAGAAGAACTGCGACAAACAAACATGATATTTCTGTTTGTATAGATGACATTTTATGCATTTGCCTAACGAAAAGACTTTGCTTTTCTCCAAAACCATTTTTACTGTGATTTACTCGGTCCATTGCAAACGAATTCCACACCAGTTTGTCCGGATATGACTGGATGAAACCCGAAATATCCAGTTTTGCTTTGGTTAACTCAATCCCAGATATTGCTACAGCCTCTGTGTTTGTGTTTTTGTTTTCTTGATATTATCAATGGACTTTATTCTTTTGAATGTTTTTTATCGGGGAACATTTTATTTTGAGCTTGGATACAGTAATTGTTTCCAAATGGAGACACCAACTCTACATATTCGTATTTTCTAGGTAGAAAGCTAGAGGAACTGCAGCAAACAAACATGATATTTCTGTTTCTATAGATGACATTTTTTTTTTCAACTCTCGGATTTCTTTATTTTTACACATTGAGACATTTTTCCAACTTTTGATTAACATGTATTACTGCATATCTTTACAGGATAGAATGTAGTATTTCTTTTTTTTTTTTTTAGTTTTTTTTTTTTATTTTCTTTTTTTTTTTATTAAACTTTTATTTAATGAATATAAATTTCCAAAGTATAGCTTATGGGTTACAATGGCTTCCCCCCTCCCATAACTTCCCTCCCGCTCGCTACCCTCCCCTTTCCCGCTCCCTTTCCCCTTCCATTCATGTAAAGATTCATTTTCAATTCTCTTTGTATACAGAAGATCAGTTTAGTATATATTAGGTAAAGATTTCAACTTTTTGCCCATATAGCAACATCAAGTGAAAAAACTACCATTGGATTACTAATTATAGCATTAAATAGCAATGTACAGCACATTAAAGACAGAGATCCTACAGAATTTTTTTTTTCAAATTAATTAATTTTCTATGCCATTTCCATTTTAACACCAGGTTATTTTTTTTTTTCATTTCCAATTCTCTTTATATACAGAACATCACTTCAGTATATAATTAGCAAAGACCTCATCAGTCTGCGCCCACAGAGAAACGCAAAGTATGCAGTTGCCTAATGAAAAGACTTTGTTTTTCTCCAAAACCATTTTTACTGTGATTTTCTCGGTCCATTGCATACAAATTCCACACCAGTTTTTTCCGGATATGACTGGATGAAACCCGAAATATCCAGTTTTGCTTTGGTTAACTGAATCCCAGATATTGCTACAGCCTCTGTGTTTGTGTTTTCTTGATATTATCAATGGACTTTATTTTTTTGAATGTTTTTTATCGGGGAACATTTTATTTTGAGCTTGGATATAGTAATTGTTTCCACATGGAGACACCAACTCTACATATTCGTATTTTCTAGGGGGAAAGCTAGAGGAACTGCAACAAACAAACATGATATTTCTGTTTGTATTGATGACATTTTATGCACTTGCCTAATGAAAAGACTTTGTTTTTCTCCAAAACCATTTTTACTGTGATTTACTCGGTCCATTGCATACGAATTCCACACCAGTTTGTCCAGATATGACTGGATGAAACCAGAAATATCCGGTTTTGTTTTGGCTAACTCAATCCAGGTATTCCTACAGCCTCTGTGTTTGAGTATTCAGGATATTATCCCCAGACTTTATTGTTTTGAAGTTTTTTTATCAGGGAACATTTAATTTTCTGCCGCGAAACACTAGTTTTTTCCAGATTGAGACACCAGCTCTACATATTTGTATTTTCTGGAGAGAAAGCTAGATGAACTGCGACAAACAAACATGATATTTCTGTTTGTATAGATGACATTTTATGCACTTGCCTAATGAAAAGACTTTGCTTTTCTCCAAAACCATTTTTACTGTGATTTACTCGGTCCATTGCATACGAATTTCACACCAGTTTGTCCGGATATGACTGGATGAAACCCGAAATATCCAGTTTTTCTTTGGCTAAGTCAATCCCAGATATTGCTACAGCCTCTGTGTTTGTGTTTGTGTATTCCTGATATTATCAATGGACTTTATTCTTTTGAATGTTTTTTATCGGGGAACATTTTATTTTGAGCTTGGATACAGTAATTGTTTCCACATGGAGACACCAACTCTACATATTCGTATTTTCTAGGTAGAAATCTAGAGGAACTGCAGCAAACAAACATGATATTTCTGTTTCTATAGATGACATTTTATACAGTTCCCTAAGTAAAAGACTTTGTTTTTCTCCAAAACCATTTGCACTGTGATTTTTTCTGTCCATTGCGTACGAATTCGACACCAGTTTGTCCGGAAATGTCTGGATGAAACCAGAAATATCGGTCTGTGTTTTGGCTAATTCAATCTGAAATATTGGAAAGCCTCTCTGTTTGTGATTTCTGGATATTATCGATGGACTTTATTGTTTTGACGGTTTTTATCAGGGAACATTTAATTTTGTAATGTTCAAATATTAATTGGTTCATCATGGGGACACCAGCTCTACATATTTGTATTTTCTGGAGAGAAAGCTAGATGAACTGCGACAAACAAACATGATATTTCTGTTTGTATAGATGACATTTTATGCACTTGCCTAATGAAAAGACTTTGCTTTTCTCCAAAACCATTTTTACTGTGATTTACTCGGTCCATTGCATACGAATTCCACACCAGTTTGTCCGGATATGACTGGATGAAACCCGAAATATCCAGTTTTGCTTTGGCTAACTCAATCCCAGATATTGCTACAGCCTCTGTGTTAGTGTTTGTGTTTTCTTGATATTATCAATGGACTTTATTCTTTTGAATGTTTTTTATCGGGGAACATTTTATTTTGAGCTTGGATACAGTAATTGTTTCCACATGGAGACACCAACTCTACATATTCGTATTTTCTAGGTAGAAATCTAGAGGAACTGCAGCAAACAAACATGATATTTCTGTTTCTATAGATGAGATTTTATACAGATCCCTAAGTAAAAGACTTTGTTTTTCTCCAAAACCATTTTTACTGTGATTTTCTCGGTCCATTGCATATGAATTCCACACCAGTTTGTCCGGATATGACTGGATGAAACCCGAAATATCCAGTTTTGCTTTGGCTAAGTCAATCCCAGATATTGTTACAGCCTCTGTGTTTGTGTTTTTGTTTTCTTGATATTATCAATGGACTTTATTCTTTTGAATGTTTTTTATCGGGGAACATTTTATTTTGAGCTTGGATACAGTAATTGTTTCCACATGGAGACACCAACTCTACATATTCGTATTTTCTAGGGGGAAAGCTAGAGGAACTGCAACAAACAAACATGATATTTCTGTTTGTATTGATGACATTTTATGCATTTGCCTAAGGAAAAGACTTTGTTTCTCTCCAAAACCATTTTTACTGTGATTTACTCGGTCCATTGCATACGAATTCCACACCAGTTTGTCCAGATATGACTGGATGAAACCAGAAATATCCGGTTTTGTTTTGGCTAACTCAATCCAGGTATTCCTACAGCCTCTGTGTTTGAGTATTCAGGATATTATCCCCAGACTTTATTGTTTTGAAGGTTTTTATCAGGGAACATTTAATTTTGTGCCGCGAAACACTAGTTTTTTTCCAGATTGAGACACCAGCTCTACATATTTGTATTTTCTGGAGAGAAATCTAGAGGAACTGCGACAAACAAACATGATATTTCTGTTTCTATAGATGAGATTTTATACAGTTCCCTAAGTAAAAGACTTTGTTTTTCTCCAAAACCATTTTTACTGTGATTTTCTCGGTCCATTGCATATGAATTCCACACCAGTTTTTCCGGATATGACTGGATGAAACCCGAAATATCCAGTTTTGCTTTGGCTAAGTCAATCCCAGATATTGCTACAGCCTCTGTGTTTGTGTTTTTGTTTTCTTGATATTATCAATGGACTTTATTCTTTTGAATGTTTTTTATCGGGGAACATTTTATTTTGAGCTTGGATACAGTAATTGTTTCCACATGGAGACACCAACTCTACATATTCGTATTTTCTAGGTAGAAATCTAGAGGAACTGCAGCAAACAAACATGATATTTCTGTTTCTATAGATGACATTTTATACAGTTGTCTAAGTAAAAGACGTTGTTTCTCTCCAAAACCATTTTTACTGTGATTTTCTCGGTCCATTGCATATGAATTCCACACCAGTTTGTCCGGAAATGTCTGGAATGAACCAGAAATATCGGTCTGTGTTTTGGCTAATTCAATCTGAAATATTGAAAAGCCTCTCTGTTTGTGATTTCTGGATATTATCGATGGACTTTATTGTTTTGAAGGTTTTTATCAGGGAACATTTAATTTTGTAATGTTCAAATATTAATTGGTTCATCATGGGGACACCAGCTCTACACATTCGTATTTTCTAGGGAGAAAGCTAGAGGAACTGCGACAAACAAACATGATATTTCTGTTTGTATAGATGACATTTTATGCACTTGCCTAACGAAAAGACTTTGCTTTTCTCCAAAACCATTTTTACTGTGATTTACTCGGTCCATTGCATACGAATTCCACACCAGTTTGTCCGGATATGACTGGATGAAACCCGAAATATCCAGTTTTGCTTTGGTTAACTCAATCCCAGATATTGCTACAGCCTCTGTGTTTGTGTTTGTGTTTTCTTGATATTATCAATGGACTTTATTCTTTTGAATGTTTTTTATCGGGGAACATTTTATTTTGAGCTTGGATACAGTAATTGTTTCCACATGGAGACACCAACTCTACATATTCGTATTTTCTAGGTAGAAATCTAGAGGAACTGCAGCAAACAAACATGATATTTCTGTTTCTATAGATGACATTTTATGCAGTTGCCTAAGGAAAAGACTTTGTTTTTCTCCAAAACCATTTTTACTGTGATTTTCTCGGTCCATTGCATACAAATTCCACACCAGTTTTTTCCGGATATGACTGGATGAAACCCGAAATATCCAGTTTTGCTTTGGCTAAGTCAATCCCAGATATTGCTACAGCCTCTGTGTTTGTGTTTTCTTGATATTATCAATGGACTTTATTCTTTTGAATGTTTTTTATCGGGGAACATTTTATTTTGAGCTTGGATATAGTAATTGTTTCCACATGGAGACACCAACTCTACATATTCGTATTTTCTAGGGGGAAAGCTAGAGGAACTGCAACAAACAAACATGATATTTCTGTTTGTATTGATGACATTTTATGCACTTGCCTAATGAAAAGACTTTGTTTTTCTCCAAAACCATTTTTACTGTGATTTACTCGGTCCATTGCATACGAATTCCACACCAGTTTGTCCAGATATGACTGGATGAAACCAGAAATATCCGGTTTTGTTTTGGCTAACTCAATCCAGGTATTCCTACAGCCTCTGTGTTTGAGTATTCAGGATATTATCCCCAGACTTTATTGTTTTGAAGTTTTTTTATCAGGGAACATTTAATTTTCTGCCGCGAAACACTAGTTTTTTCCACATTGAGACACCAGCTCTACATATTTGTATTTTCTGGAGAGAAAGCTAGAGGAACTGCAACAAACAAACATGATATTTCTGTTTGTATAGATGACATTTTATGCACTTGCCTAATGAAAAGACTTTGCTTTTCTCCAAAACCATTTTTACTGTGATTTACTCGGTCCATTGCATACGAATTCCACACCAGTTTGTCCGGATATGACTGGATGAAACCCGAAATATCCAGTTTTGCTTTGGCTAACTCAATCCCAGATATTGCTACAGCCTCTGTGTTTGTGTTTGTGTTTTCTTGATATTATCAATGGACTTTATTCTTTTGAATGTTTTTTATCGGGGAACATTTTATTTTGAGCTTGGATACAGTAATTGTTTCCACATGGAGACACCAACTCTACATATTCGTATTTTCTAGGTAGAAATCTAGAGGAACTGCAGCAAACAAACATATTTCTGTTTCTATAGATGAGATTTTATACAGTTCCCTAAGTAAAAGACTTTGTTTTTCTCCAAAACCATTTGCACTGTGATTTTCTCGGTCCATTGCATACGAATTCGACACCAGTTTGTCCGGAAATGTTTGGATGAAACCAGAAATATCGGTCTGTGTTTTGGCTAATTCAATCTGAAATATTGGAAAGCCTCTCTGTTTGTGATTTCTGGATATTATCGATGGACTTTATTGTTTTGAAGGTTTTTATCAGGGAACATTTAATTTTGTAATGTTCAAATATTAATTGGTTCATCATGGGGACACCAGCTCTACACATTCGTATTTTCTAGGGAGAAAGCTAGAGGAACTGCGGCAAACAAACATGATATTTCTGTTTGTATAGATGACATTTTATGCACTTGCCTAATGAAAAGACTTTGCTTTTCTCCAAAACCATTTTTACTGCGATTTACTGGGTCCATTGCATACGAATTCCACACCAGTTTGTCCAGATATGACTGCATGAAACCCGAAATATCCAGTTTTGCTTTGGCTAACTCAATCCCAGATATTGCTACAGCCTCTGTGTTTGTGTTTGTGTTTTCTTGATATTATCAATGGACTTTATTCTTTTGAATGTTTTTTATCGGGGAACATTTTATTTTGAGCTTGGATACAGTAATTGTTTCCACATGGAGACACCAACTCTACATATTCGTATTTTCTAGGTAGAAATCTAGAGGAACTGCAGCAAACAAACATGATATTTCTGTTTCTATAGATGAGATTTTATACAGTTCTCTAAGTAAAAGACTTTGTTTCTCTCCAAAACCATTTTTACTGTGATTTTCTCGGCCCTTTGCATACGAATTCCAAACCAGTTTGTCCGGAAATGACTGGATGAAACCCGAAATATCCAGTTTTGCTTTGGCTAACTCAATCCCAGATATTGTTACAGCCTCTGTGTTTGTGTTTTTGTTTTCTTGATATTATCAATGGACTTTATTCTTTTGAATGTTTTTTATCGGGGAACATTTTATTTTGAGCTTGGATACAGTAATTGTTTCCACATGGAGACACCAACTCTACATATTCGTATTTTCTAGGTAGAAAGCTAGAGGAACTGCGGCAAACAAACATGATATTTCTGTTTCTATAGATGACATTTTATACAGTTGCCTAAGTAAAAGACGTTGTTTCTCTCCAAAACCATTTTTACTGTGATTTTCTCAGTCCATTGCATACGAATTCCACACCAGTTTGTCCGGAAATGTCTGGATGAAACCAGAAATATCGGTCTGTGTTTTGGCTAATTCAATCTGAAATATTGAAAAGCCTCTCTGTTTGTGATTTCTGGATATTATCGATGGACTTTATTGTTCTGAAGGTTTTTATCAGGGAACATTTAATTTTGTAATGTTCAAATATTAATTGGTTCATCATGGGGACACCAGCTCTACACATTCGTATTTTCTAGGGAGAAAGCTAGAGGAACTGCGGCAAACAAACATGATATTTCTGTTTCTATAGATTACATTTTATGCACTTGCCTAATGAAAAGACTTTGCTTTTCTCCAAAACCATTTTTACTGTGATTTACTGGGTCCATTGCATACGAATTCCACACCAGTTTGTCCGGATATGACTGGATGAAACCCGAAATATCCAGTTTTGCTTTGGTTAACTCAATCCCAGATATTGCTACAGCCTCTGTGTTTGTGTTTGTGTTTTCTTGATATTATCAATGGACTTTATTCTTTTGAATGTTTTTTATCGGGGAACATTTTATTTTGAGCTTGGATACAGTAATTGTTTCCACATGGAGACACCAACTCTACATATTCGTATTTTCTAGGTAGAAATCTAGAGGAACTGCAGCAAACAAACATGATATTTCTGTTTCTATAGATGACATTTTATGCAGTTGCCTAAGGAAAAGACTTTGTTTTTCTCCAAAACCATTTTTACTGTGATTTTCTCGGTCCATTGCATACAAATTCCACACCAGTTTTTTCCGGATATGACTGGATGAAACCCGAAATATCCAGTTTTGCTTTGGCTAAGTCAATCCCAGATATTGCTACAGCCTCTGTGTTTGTGTTTTCTTGATATTATCAATGGACTTTATTCTTTTGAATGTTTTTTATCGGGGAACATTTTATTTTGAGCTTGGATATAGTAATTGTTTCCACATGGAGACACCAACTCTACATATTCGTATTTTCTAGGGGGAAAGCTAGAGGAACTGCAACAAACAAACATGATATTTCTGTTTGTATTGATGACATTTTATGCACTTGCCTAATGAAAAGACTTTGTTTTTCTCCAAAACCATTTTTACTGTGATTTACTCGGTCCATTGCATACGAATTCCACACCAGTTTGTCCAGATATGACTGGATGAAACCAGAAATATCCGGTTTTGTTTTGGCTAACTCAATCCAGGTATTCCTACAGCCTCTGTGTTTGAGTATTCAGGATATTATCCCCAGACTTTATTGTTTTGAAGTTTTTTTATCAGGGAACATTTAATTTTCTGCCGCGAAACACTAGTTTTTTCCACATTGAGACACCAGCTCTACATATTTGTATTTTCTGGAGAGAAAGCTAGAGGAACTGCAACAAACAAACATGATATTTCTGTTTGTATAGATGACATTTTATGCACTTGCCTAATGAAAAGACTTTGCTTTTCTCCAAAACCATTTTTACTGTGATTTACTCGGTCCATTGCATACGAATTCCACACCAGTTTGTCCGGATATGACTGGATGAAACCCGAAATATCCAGTTTTGCTTTGGCTAACTCAATCCCAGATATTGCTACAGCCTCTGTGTTTGTGTTTGTGTTTTCTTGATATTATCAATGGACTTTATTCTTTTGAATGTTTTTTATCGGGGAACATTTTATTTTGAGCTTGGATACAGTAATTGTTTCCACATGGAGACACCAACTCTACATATTCGTATTTTCTAGGTAGAAATCTAGAGGAACTGCAGCAAACAAACATATTTCTGTTTCTATAGATGAGATTTTATACAGTTCCCTAAGTAAAAGACTTTGTTTTTCTCCAAAACCATTTGCACTGTGATTTTCTCGGTCCATTGCATACGAATTCGACACCAGTTTGTCCGGAAATGTTTGGATGAAACCAGAAATATCGGTCTGTGTTTTGGCTAATTCAATCTGAAATATTGGAAAGCCTCTCTGTTTGTGATTTCTGGATATTATCGATGGACTTTATTGTTTTGAAGGTTTTTATCAGGGAACATTTAATTTTGTAATGTTCAAATATTAATTGGTTCATCATGGGGACACCAGCTCTACACATTCGTATTTTCTAGGGAGAAAGCTAGAGGAACTGCGGCAAACAAACATGATATTTCTGTTTGTATAGATGACATTTTATGCACTTGCCTAATGAAAAGACTTTGCTTTTCTCCAAAACCATTTTTACTGCGATTTACTGGGTCCATTGCATACGAATTCCACACCAGTTTGTCCAGATATGACTGCATGAAACCCGAAATATCCAGTTTTGCTTTGGCTAACTCAATCCCAGATATTGCTACAGCCTCTGTGTTTGTGTTTGTGTTTTCTTGATATTATCAATGGACTTTATTCTTTTGAATGTTTTTTATCGGGGAACATTTTATTTTGAGCTTGGATACAGTAATTGTTTCCACATGGAGACACCAACTCTACATATTCGTATTTTCTAGGTAGAAATCTAGAGGAACTGCAGCAAACAAACATGATATTTCTGTTTCTATAGATGAGATTTTATACAGTTCTCTAAGTAAAAGACTTTGTTTCTCTCCAAAACCATTTTTACTGTGATTTTCTCGGCCCTTTGCATACGAATTCCAAACCAGTTTGTCCGGAAATGACTGGATGAAACCCGAAATATCCAGTTTTGCTTTGGCTAACTCAATCCCAGATATTGTTACAGCCTCTGTGTTTGTGTTTTTGTTTTCTTGATATTATCAATGGACTTTATTCTTTTGAATGTTTTTTATCGGGGAACATTTTATTTTGAGCTTGGATACAGTAATTGTTTCCACATGGAGACACCAACTCTACATATTCGTATTTTCTAGGTAGAAAGCTAGAGGAACTGCGGCAAACAAACATGATATTTCTGTTTCTATAGATGACATTTTATACAGTTGCCTAAGTAAAAGACGTTGTTTCTCTCCAAAACCATTTTTACTGTGATTTTCTCAGTCCATTGCATACGAATTCCACACCAGTTTGTCCGGAAATGTCTGGATGAAACCAGAAATATCGGTCTGTGTTTTGGCTAATTCAATCTGAAATATTGAAAAGCCTCTCTGTTTGTGATTTCTGGATATTATCGATGGACTTTATTGTTCTGAAGGTTTTTATCAGGGAACATTTAATTTTGTAATGTTCAAATATTAATTGGTTCATCATGGGGACACCAGCTCTACACATTCGTATTTTCTAGGGAGAAAGCTAGAGGAACTGCGGCAAACAAACATGATATTTCTGTTTCTATAGATTACATTTTATGCACTTGCCTAATGAAAAGACTTTGCTTTTCTCCAAAACCATTTTTACTGTGATTTACTGGGTCCATTGCATACGAATTCCACACCAGTTTGTCCGGATATGACTGGATGAAACCCGAAATATCCAGTTTTGCTTTGGTTAACTCAATCCCAGATATTGCTACAGCCTCTGTGTTTGTGTTTGTGTTTTCTTGATATTATCAATGGACTTTATTCTTTTGAATGTTTTTTATCGGGGAACATTTTATTTTGAGCTTGGATACAGTAATTGTTTCCACATGGAGACACCAACTCTACATATTCGTATTTTCTAGGTAGAAAGCTAGAGGAACTGCAGCAAACAAACATGATATTTCTGTTTCTATAGATGACATTTTATGCAGTTGCCTAAGGAAAAGACTTTGTTTTTCTCCAAAACCATTTTTACTGTGATTTTCTCGGTCCATTGCATACAAATTCCACACCAGTTTTTTCCGGATATGACTGGATGAAACCCGAAATATCCAGTTTTGCTTTGGCTAACTCAATCCCAGATATTGCTACAGCCTCTGTGTTTGTGTTTTCTTGATATTATCAATGGACTTTATTCTTTTGAATGTTTTTTATCGGGGAACATTTTATTTTGAGCTTGGATATAGTAATTGTTTCCACATGGAGACACCAACTCTACATATTCGTATTTTCTAGGGGGAAAGCTAGAGGAACTGCAACAAACAAACATGATATTTCTGTTTGTATTGATGACATTTTATGCACTTGCCTAATGAAAAGACTTTGTTTTTCTCCAAAACCATTTTTACTGTGATTTACTCGGTCCATTGCATACGAATTCCACACCAGTTTGTCCAGATATGACTGGATGAAACCAGAAATATCCGGTTTTGTTTTGGCTAACTCAATCCAGGTATTCCTACAGCCTCTGTGTTTGAGTATTCAGGATATTATCCCCAGACTTTATTGTTTTGAAGTTTTTTTATCAGGGAACATTTAATTTTCTGCCGCGAAACACTAGTTTTTTCCACATTGAGACACCAGCTCTACATATTTGTATTTTCTGGAGAGAAAGCTAGAGGAACTGCAACAAACAAACATGATATTTCTGTTTGTATAGATGACATTTTATGCACTTGCCTAATGAAAAGACTTTGCTTTTCTCCAAAACCATTTTTACTGTGATTTACTCGGTCCATTGCATACGAATTCCACACCAGTTTGTCCGGATATGACTGGATGAAACCCGAAATATCCAGTTTTGCTTTGGCTAACTCAATCCCAGATATTGCTACAGCCTCTGTGTTTGTGTTTGTGTTTTCTTGATATTATCAATGGACTTTATTCTTTTGAATGTTTTTTATCGGGGAACATTTTATTTTGAGCTTGGATACAGTAATTGTTTCCACATGGAGACACCAACTCTACATATTCGTATTTTCTAGGTAGAAATCTAGAGGAACTGCAGCAAACAAACATATTTCTGTTTCTATAGATGAGATTTTATACAGTTCCCTAAGTAAAAGACTTTGTTTTTCTCCAAAACCATTTGCACTGTGATTTTCTCGGTCCATTGCATACGAATTCGACACCAGTTTGTCCGGAAATGTTTGGATGAAACCAGAAATATCGGTCTGTGTTTTGGCTAATTCAATCTGAAATATTGGAAAGCCTCTCTGTTTGTGATTTCTGGATATTATCGATGGACTTTATTGTTTTGAAGGTTTTTATCAGGGAACATTTAATTTTGTAATGTTCAAATATTAATTGGTTCATCATGGGGACACCAGCTCTACACATTCGTATTTTCTAGGGAGAAAGCTAGAGGAACTGCGGCAAACAAACATGATATTTCTGTTTGTATAGATGACATTTTATGCACTTGCCTAATGAAAAGACTTTGCTTTTCTCCAAAACCATTTTTACTGCGATTTACTGGGTCCATTGCATACGAATTCCACACCAGTTTGTCCAGATATGACTGCATGAAACCCGAAATATCCAGTTTTGCTTTGGCTAACTCAATCCCAGATATTGCTACAGCCTCTGTGTTTGTGTTTGTGTTTTCTTGATATTATCAATGGACTTTATTCTTTTGAATGTTTTTTATCGGGGAACATTTTATTTTGAGCTTGGATACAGTAATTGTTTCCACATGGAGACACCAACTCTACATATTCGTATTTTCTAGGTAGAAATCTAGAGGAACTGCAGCAAACAAACATGATATTTCTGTTTCTATAGATGAGATTTTATACAGTTCTCTAAGTAAAAGACTTTGTTTCTCTCCAAAACCATTTTTACTGTGATTTTCTCGGCCCTTTGCATACGAATTCCAAACCAGTTTGTCCGGAAATGACTGGATGAAACCCGAAATATCCAGTTTTGCTTTGGCTAACTCAATCCCAGATATTGTTACAGCCTCTGTGTTTGTGTTTTTGTTTTCTTGATATTATCAATGGACTTTATTCTTTTGAATGTTTTTTATCGGGGAACATTTTATTTTGAGCTTGGATACAGTAATTGTTTCCACATGGAGACACCAACTCTACATATTCGTATTTTCTAGGTAGAAAGCTAGAGGAACTGCGGCAAACAAACATGATATTTCTGTTTCTATAGATGACATTTTATACAGTTGCCTAAGTAAAAGACGTTGTTTCTCTCCAAAACCATTTTTACTGTGATTTTCTCAGTCCATTGCATACGAATTCCACACCAGTTTGTCCGGAAATGTCTGGATGAAACCAGAAATATCGGTCTGTGTTTTGGCTAATTCAATCTGAAATATTGAAAAGCCTCTCTGTTTGTGATTTCTGGATATTATCGATGGACTTTATTGTTCTGAAGGTTTTTATCAGGGAACATTTAATTTTGTAATGTTCAAATATTAATTGGTTCATCATGGGGACACCAGCTCTACACATTCGTATTTTCTAGGGAGAAAGCTAGAGGAACTGCGGCAAACAAACATGATATTTCTGTTTCTATAGATTACATTTTATGCACTTGCCTAATGAAAAGACTTTGCTTTTCTCCAAAACCATTTTTACTGTGATTTACTGGGTCCATTGCATACGAATTCCACACCAGTTTGTCCGGATATGACTGGATGAAACCCGAAATATCCAGTTTTGCTTTGGTTAACTCAATCCCAGATATTGCTACAGCCTCTGTGTTTGTGTTTGTGTTTTCTTGATATTATCAATGGACTTTATTCTTTTGAATGTTTTTTATCGGGGAACATTTTATTTTGAGCTTGGATACAGTAATTGTTTCCACATGGAGACACCAACTCTACATATTCGTATTTTCTAGGTAGAAAGCTAGAGGAACTGCAGCAAACAAACATGATATTTCTGTTTCTATAGATGACATTTTATGCAGTTGCCTAAGGAAAAGACTTTGTTTTTCTCCAAAACCATTTTTACTGTGATTTTCTCGGTCCATTGCATACAAATTCCACACCAGTTTTTTCCGGATATGACTGGATGAAACCCGAAATATCCAGTTTTGCTTTGGCTAAGTCAATCCCAGATATTGCTACAGCCTCTGTGTTTGTGTTTTCTTGATATTATCAATGGACTTTATTCTTTTGAATGTTTTTTATCGGGGAACATTTTATTTTGAGCTTGGATATAGTAATTGTTTCCACATGGAGACACCAACTCTACATATTCGTATTTTCTAGGGGGAAAGCTAGAGGAACTGCAACAAACAAACATGATATTTCTGTTTGTATTGATGACATTTTATGCACTTGCCTAATGAAAAGACTTTGTTTTTCTCCAAAACCATTTTTACTGTGATTTACTCGGTCCATTGCATACGAATTCCACACCAGTTTGTCCAGATATGACTGGATGAAACCAGAAATATCCGGTTTTGTTTTGGCTAACTCAATCCAGGTATTCCTACAGCCTCTGTGTTTGAGTATTCAGGATATTATCCCCAGACTTTATTGTTTTCAAGTTTTTTATCAGGGAACATTTAATTTTCTGCCGCGAAACACTAGTTTTTTCCACATTGAGACACCAGCTCTACATATTTGTATTTTCTGGAGAGAAAGCTAGAGGAACTGCAACAAACAAACATGATATTTCTGTTTGTATAGATGACATTTTATGCACTTGCCTAATGAAAAGACTTTGCTTTTCTCCAAAACCATTTTTACTGTGATTTACTGGGTCCATTGCATACGAATTCCACACCAGTTTGTCCGGATATGACTGGATGAAACCCGAAATATCCAGTTTTGCTTTGGCTAACTCAATCCCAGATATTGCTACAGCCTCTGTGTTTGTGTTTGTGTTTTCTTGATATTATCAATGGACTTTATTCTTTTGAATGTTTTTTATCGGGGAACATTTTATTTTGAGCTTGGATACAGTAATTGTTTCCACATGGAGACACCAACTCTACATATTCGTATTTTCTAGGTAGAAATCTAGAGGAACTGCAGCAAACAAACATGATATTTCTGTTTCTATAGATGAGATTTTATACAGTTCCCTAAGTAAAAGACTTTGTTTTTCTCCAAAACCATTTGCACTGTGATTTTCTCGGTCCATTGCATACGAATTCGACACCAGTTTGTCCGGAAATGTTTGGATGAAACCAGAAATATCGGTCTGTGTTTTGGCTAATTCAATCTGAAATATTGGAAAGCCTCTCTGTTTGTGATTTCTGGATATTATCGATGGACTTTATTGTTTTGAAGGTTTTTATCAGGGAACATTTAATTTTGTAATGTTCAAATATTAATTGGTTCATCATGGGGACACCAGCTCTACACATTCGTATTTTCTAGGGAGAAAGCTAGAGGAACTGCGGCAAACAAACATGATATTTCTGTTTGTATAGATGACATTTTATGCACTTGCTTAATGAAAAGACTTTGCTTTTCTCCAAAACCATTTTTACTGCGATTTACTGGGTCCATTGCATACGAATTCCACACCAGTTTGTCCAGATATGACTGCATGAAACCCGAAATATCCAGTTTTGCTTTGGCTAACTCAATCCCAGATATTGCTACAGCCTCTGTGTTTGTGTTTGTGTTTTCTTGATATTATCAATGGACTTTATTCTTTTGAATGTTTTTTATCGGGGAACATTTTATTTTGAGCTTGGATACAGTAATTGTTTCCACATGGAGACACCAACTCTACATATTCGTATTTTCTAGGTAGAAATCTAGAGGAACTGCAGCAAACAAACATGATATTTCTGTTTCTATAGATGAGATTTTATACAGTTCCCTAAGTAAAAGACTTTGTTTCTCTCCAAAACCATTTTTACTGTGATTTTCTCGGTACATTGCATATGAATTCCACACCAGTTTGTCCGGATATGACTGGATGAAACCCGAAATATCCAGTTTTGCTTTGGCTAACTCAATCCCAGATATTGTTACAGCCTCTGTGTTTGTGTTTTTGTTTTCTTGATATTATCAATGGACTTTATTCTTTTGAATGTTTTTTATCGGGGAACATTTTATTTTGAGCTTGGATACAGTAATTGTTTCCACATGGAGACACCAACTCTACATATTCGTATTTTCTAGGTAGAAAGCTAGAGGAACTGCGGCAAACAAACATGATATTTCTGTTTCTATAGATGACATTTTATACAGTTGCCTAAGTAAAAGACGTTGTTTCTCTCCAAAACCATTTTTACTGTGATTTTCTCGGTCCATTGCATACGAATTCCACACCAGTTTGTCCGGAAATGTCTGGATGAAACCAGAAATATCGGTCTGTGTTTTGGCTAATTCAATCTGAAATATTGAAAAGCCTCTCTGTTTGTGATTTCTGGATATTATCGATGGACTTTATTGTTTTGAAGGTTTTTATCAGGGAACATTTAATTTTGTAATGTTCAAATATTAATTGGTTCATCATGGGGACACCAGCTCTACACATTCGTATTTTCTAGGGAGAAAGCTAGAGGAACTGCGACAAACAAACATGATATTTCTGTTTGTATAGATGACATTTTATGCACTTGCCTAACGAAAAGACTTTGCTTTTCTCCAAAACCATTTTTACTGTGATTTACTCGGTCCATTGCATACGAATTCCACACCAGTTTGTCCGGATATGACTGGATGAAACCCGAAATATCCAGTTTTGCTTTGGCTAACTCAATCCCAGATATTGCTACAGCCTCTGTGTTTGTGTTTGTGTTTTCTTGATATTATCAATGGACTTTATTCTTTTGAATGTTTTTTATCGGGGAACATTTTATTTTGAGCTTGGATACAGTAATTGTTTCCACATGGAGACACCAACTCTACATATTCGTATTTTCTAGGTAGAAATCTAGAGGAACTGCAGCAAACAAACATGATATTTCTGTTTCTATAGATGACATTTTATGCACTTGCCTAAGGAAAAGATTTTTTTTTCTCCAAAACCATTTTTACTGTGATTTACTCGGTCCATTGCATTGGAATTCCACACCAGTTTGTCCGGATATGACTGGATGAAACCCAAAATATCCAGTTTTGCTTTGGCTAACTCAATCCCAGATATTGCTACAGCCTCTGTGTTTGTGTTTGTGTTTTCTTGATATTATCAATGGACTTTATTCTTTTGAATGTTTTTTATCGGGGAACATTTTATTTTGAGCTTGGATACAGTAATTGTTTCCACATGGAGACACCAACTCTACATATTCGTATTTTCTAGGGGGAAAGCTAGAGGAACTGCGGCAAACAAACATGATATTTCTGTTTGTATTGATGACATTTTATGCACTTGCCTAACGAAAAGACTTTGCTTTTCTCCAAAACCATTTTTACTGTGATTTACTCGGTCCATTGCATATGAATTCCACACCAGTTTGTCCGGATATGACTGGATGAAACCCGAAATATCCAGTTTTGCTTTGGCTAACTCAATCCCAGATATTGTTACAGCCTCTGTGTTTGTGTTTTTGTTTTCTTGATATTATCAATGGACTTTATTCTTTTGAATGTTTTTTATCGGGGAACATTTTATTTTGAGCTTGGATACAGTAATTGTTTCCACATGGAGACACCAACTCTACATATTCGTATTTTCTAGGTAGAAAGCTAGAGGAACTGCGGCAAACAAACATGATATTTCTGTTTCTATAGATGACATTTTATACAGTTGCCTAAGTAAAAGACGTTGTTTCTCTCCAAAACCATTTTTACTGTGATTTTCTCGGTCCATTGCATACGAATTCCACACCAGTTTGTCCGGAAATGTCTGGATGAAACCAGAAATATCGGTCTGTGTTTTGGCTAATTCAATCTGAAATATTGAAAAGCCTCTCTGTTTGTGATTTCTGGATATTATCGATGGACTTTATTGTTTTGAAGGTTTTTATCAGGGAACATTTAATTTTGTAATGTTCAAATATTAATTGGTTCATCATGGGGACACCAGCTCTACACATTCGTATTTTCTAGGGAGAAAGCTAGAGGAACTGCGACAAACAAACATGATATTTCTGTTTGTATAGATGACATTTTATGCACTTGCCTAACGAAAAGACTTTGCTTTTCTCCAAAACCATTTTTACTGTGATTTACTCGGTCCATTGCATACGAATTCCACACCAGTTTGTCCGGATATGACTGGATGAAACCCGAAATATCCAGTTTTGCTTTGGCTAACTCAATCCCAGATATTGCTACAGCCTCTGTGTTTGTGTTTGTGTTTTCTTGATATTATCAATGGACTTTATTCTTTTGAATGTTTTTTATCGGGGAACATTTTATTTTGAGCTTGGATACAGTAATTGTTTCCACATGGAGACACCAACTCTACATATTCGTATTTTCTAGGTAGAAATCTAGAGGAACTGCAGCAAACAAACATGATATTTCTGTTTCTATAGATGACATTTTATGCACTTGCCTAAGGAAAAGATTTTTTTTTCTCCAAAACCATTTTTACTGTGATTTACTCGGTCCATTGCATTGGAATTCCACACCAGTTTGTCCGGATATGACTGGATGAAACCCAAAATATCCAGTTTTGCTTTGGCTAACTCAATCCCAGATATTGCTACAGCCTCTGTGTTTGTGTTTGTGTTTTCTTGATATTATCAATGGACTTTATTCTTTTGAATGTTTTTTATCGGGGAACATTTTATTTTGAGCTTGGATACAGTAATTGTTTCCACATGGAGACACCAACTCTACATATTCGTATTTTCTAGGGGGAAAGCTAGAGGAACTGCGGCAAACAAACATGATATTTCTGTTTGTATTGATGACATTTTATGCACTTGCCTAACGAAAAGACTTTGCTTTTCTCCAAAACCATTTTTACTGTGATTTACTCGGTCCATTGCATATGAATTCCACACCAGTTTGTCCGGATATGACTGGATGAAACCCGAAATATCCAGTTTTGCTTTGGCTAACTCAATCCCAGATATTGTTACAGCCTCTGTGTTTGTGTTTTTGTTTTCTTGATATTATCAATGGACTTTATTCTTTTGAATGTTTTTTATCGGGGAACATTTTATTTTGAGCTTGGATACAGTAATTGTTTCCACATGGAGACACCAACTCTACATATTCGTATTTTCTAGGTAGAAAGCTAGAGGAACTGCGGCAAACAAACATGATATTTCTGTTTCTATAGATGACATTTTATACAGTTGCCTAAGTAAAAGACGTTGTTTCTCTCCAAAACCATTTTTACTGTGATTTTCTCGGTCCATTGCATACGAATTCCACACCAGTTTGTCCGGAAATGTCTGGATGAAACCAGAAATATCGGTCTGTGTTTTGGCTAATTCAATCTGAAATATTGAAAAGCCTCTCTGTTTGTGATTTCTGGATATTATCGATGGACTTTATTGTTTTGAAGGTTTTTATCAGGGAACATTTAATTTTGTAATGTTCAAATATTAATTGGTTCATCATGGGGACACCAGCTCTACACATTCGTATTTTCTAGGGAGAAAGCTAGAGGAACTGCGACAAACAAACATGATATTTCTGTTTGTATAGATGACATTTTATGCACTTGCCTAACGAAAAGACTTTGCTTTTCTCCAAAACCATTTTTACTGTGATTTACTCGGTCCATTGCATACGAATTCCACACCAGTTTGTCCGGATATGACTGGATGAAACCCGAAATATCCAGTTTTGCTTTGGCTAACTCAATCCCAGATATTGCTACAGCCTCTGTGTTTGTGTTTGTGTTTTCTTGATATTATCAATGGACTTTATTCTTTTGAATGTTTTTTATCGGGGAACATTTTATTTTGAGCTTGGATACAGTAATTGTTTCCACATGGAGACACCAACTCTACATATTCGTATTTTCTAGGTAGAAATCTAGAGGAACTGCAGCAAACAAACATGATATTTCTGTTTCTATAGATGACATTTTATGCACTTGCCTAAGGAAAAGATTTTTTTTTCTCCAAAACCATTTTTACTGTGATTTACTCGGTCCATTGCATTGGAATTCCACACCAGTTTGTCCGGATATGACTGGATGAAACCCAAAATATCCAGTTTTGCTTTGGCTAACTCAATCCCAGATATTGCTACAGCCTCTGTGTTTGTGTTTGTGTTTTCTTGATATTATCAATGGACTTTATTCTTTTGAATGTTTTTTATCGGGGAACATTTTATTTTGAGCTTGGATACAGTAATTGTTTCCACATGGAGACACCAACTCTACATATTCGTATTTTCTAGGGGGAAAGCTAGAGGAACTGCGGCAAACAAACATGATATTTCTGTTTGTATTGATGACATTTTATGCACTTGCCTAACGAAAAGACTTTGCTTTTCTCCAAAACCATTTTTACTGTGATTTACTCGGTCCATTGCATATGAATTCCACACCAGTTTGTCCGGATATGACTGGATGAAACCCGAAATATCCAGTTTTGCTTTGGCTAACTCAATCCCAGATATTGTTACAGCCTCTGTGTTTGTGTTTTTGTTTTCTTGATATTATCAATGGACTTTATTCTTTTGAATGTTTTTTATCGGGGAACATTTTATTTTGAGCTTGGATACAGTAATTGTTTCCACATGGAGACACCAACTCTACATATTCGTATTTTCTAGGTAGAAAGCTAGAGGAACTGCGGCAAACAAACATGATATTTCTGTTTCTATAGATGACATTTTATACAGTTGCCTAAGTAAAAGACGTTGTTTCTCTCCAAAACCATTTTTACTGTGATTTTCTCGGTCCATTGCATACGAATTCCACACCAGTTTGTCCGGAAATGTCTGGATGAAACCAGAAATATCGGTCTGTGTTTTGGCTAATTCAATCTGAAATATTGAAAAGCCTCTCTGTTTGTGATTTCTGGATATTATCGATGGACTTTATTGTTTTGAAGGTTTTTATCAGGGAACATTTAATTTTGTAATGTTCAAATATTAATTGGTTCATCATGGGGACACCAGCTCTACACATTCGTATTTTCTAGGGAGAAAGCTAGAGGAACTGCGACAAACAAACATGATATTTCTGTTTGTATAGATGACATTTTATGCACTTGCCTAACGAAAAGACTTTGCTTTTCTCCAAAACCATTTTTACTGTGATTTACTCGGTCCATTGCATACGAATTCCACACCAGTTTGTCCGGATATGACTGCATGAAACCCGAAATATCCAGTTTTGCTTTGGCTAACTCAATCCCAGATATTGCTACAGCCTCTGTGTTTGTGTTTGTGTTTTCTTGATATTATCAATGGACTTTATTCTTTTGAATGTTTTTTATCGGGGAACATTTTATTTTGAGCTTGGATACAGTAATTGTTTCCACATGGAGACACCAACTCTACATATTCGTATTTTCTAGGTAGAAAGCTAGAGGAACTGCAGCAAACAAACATGATATTTCTGTTTCTATAGATGACATTTTATGCAGTTGCCTAAGTAAAAGACGTTGTTTTTCTCCAAAACCATTTTTACTGTGATTTTCTTGGTCCATTGCATACGAATTCCACACCAGTTTGTGCGGAAATGTTTGGATGAAACCAGAAATATCGGTCTGTGTTTTGGCTAATTCAATCTGAAATATTGGAAAGCCTCTCTGTTTGTGATTTCTGGATATTATCGATGGACTTTATTGTTCTGAAGGTTTTTATCAGGGAACATTTAATTTTGTAATGTTCAAATATTAATTGGTTCATCATGGGGACACCAGCTCTACACATTCGTATTTTCTAGGGAGAAAGCTAGAGGAACTGCGGCAAACGAACATGATATTTCTGTTTGTATAGATGACATTTTATGCACTTGCCTAATGAAAAGACTTTGCTTTTCTCCAAAACCATTTTTACTGTGATTTACTCGGTCCATTGCATACGAATTCCACACCAGTTTGTCCGGTTATGACTGGATGAAACCCGAAATATACAGTTTTGCTTTGGTTAACTCAATCCCAGATATTGTTACAGCCTCTGTGTTTGTGTTTGTGTTTTCTTGATATTATCAATGGACTTTATTCTGTTGGATGTTTTTTATCGGGGAACAATTTGTTTTGAGCTTGGATACAGTAATTGTTTCCACATGGAGACACCAACTCTACATATTCGTATATTCTAGGTAGAAAGCTAGAGGAACTGCAGCAAACAAACATGATATTTCTGTATCTATAGATGAATTTTATGCAGTTGCCTAAGTAAAAGACTTTGTTTTTCTCCAAAACCATTTTTACTGTGATTTACTCGGTCCATTGCATACGAATTCCACACCAGTTTTTCCGGATATGACTGGATGAAACCCGAAATATCCAGTTTTGTTTTGGCTAACTCAATCCCAGATATTGCTACAGCCTTTGTGTTTGTGTTTTCTTGATATTATCAATGGACTTTATTCTTTTGAATGTTTTTTATCGGGGAACATTTTGTTTTGAGCTTGGATACAGTAATTATTTCCACATGGAGACACCAACTCTACATATTCGTATTTTCTAGGGAGAAAGCTAGAGGAACTGCAGCAAACAAACATGATATTTCTGTTTCTATAGATGAGATTTTATACAGTTCCCTAAGTAAAAGACTTTGTTTCTCTCCAAAACCATTTTTACTGTGATTTACTCGGTCCATTGCATACGAATTCCACACCAGTTTGTCCAGATATGACTGGATGAAACTAGAAATATCCGGTTTTTTTTTGGCTAACTCAATCCAGGTATTCGTACAGCCTCTGTGTTTGAGTATTCAGGATATTATCCCCAGACTTTATTGTTTTGAAGGTTTTTTATCAGGGAACATTTAATTTTGTGCCGCGAAACACTAGTTTTTTCCACATTGAGACACCAGCTCTACATATTTGTATTTTCTGGAGAGAAAGCTAGAGGAACTGCGGCAAACAAACATGATATTGCTGTTTGTATCGATAACATTTTATGCACTTGCCTAACGAAAAGACTTTGCTTTTCTCCAAAACCATTTTTACTGTGATTTACTCGGTCCATTGCATTCGAATTCCACACCAGTTTGTCCGGATATGACTGGATGAAACCCGAAATATCCAGTTTTGCTTTGGCTAACTCAATCCCAGATATTGCTACAGCCTCTGTGTTTGTGTTTTCTTGATATTATCAATGGACTTTATTCTTTTGAATGTTTTTTATCGGGGAACATTTTATTTTGAGCTTGGATACAGTAATTGTTTCCACATGGAGACACCAACTCTACATATTCGTATTTTCTAGGTAGAAATCTAGAGGAACTGCAGCAAACAAACATGATATTTCTGTTTCTATAGATGAGATTTTATACAGTTCCCTAAGTAAAAGACTTTGTTTTTCTCCAAAACCATTTGTAATGTGATTTTCTCGGTCCATTGCATATGAATTCCACACGAGTTTGTCCAGATATGACTGGATGAAACCCGAAATATCCAGTTTTGCTTTGGCTAACTCAATCCCAGATATTGTTACAGCCTCTGTGTTTGTGTTTTTGTTTTCTTGATATTATCAATGGACTTTATTCTTTTGAATGTTTTTTATCGGGGAACATTTTATTTTGAGCTTGGATACAGTAATTGTTTCCACATGGAGACACCAACTCTACATATTCGTATTTTCTAGGTAGAAAGCTAGAGGAACTGCGGCAAACAAACATGATATTTCTGTTTCTATAGATGACGTTTTATACAGTTGCCTAAGTAAAAGATGTTGTTTCTCTCCAAAACCATTTTTACTGTGATTTTCCTGGTCCATTGCATACGAATTCCACACGAGTTTCTCCGCATATGACTGGATGCACCCGGAAATATCCGGTTTTGTTTTGGCTAACTCAATCCAGGTATTCCTACAGCCTCTCTGTTTGTGTTTTCTGGATATTATCGATGGACTTTGCTGTTTTGAATATTTTTATCAGGGAACACTTAATTTTCTATTGTAGAAACACTACCTCGTTCCTCATGGGGACACAAGCTCTACACATTCGTATTTTCTAGGTAGAAAGCTAGAGGAACTGCGACAAATAAATATGATATTTCTGTTTGTATAAATGACATTTTATGCATTTGTCTAATGAAAAGACTTTGCTTTTCTCCAAAACCATTTTTACTGTGATTTTCTCGGTCCACTGCATCCGAGTTGCAAAAGACTTTTTCCAGATATGACTGGATGAAACCAGAAATATCCGGTTGTGTTTTGGCTAACTCAATCCGAAATATTGCTACAGCCTCTGTGTTTGTGTTTTTTGGATATTTTCGATGGACTTTATTGTTTTGAATATTTTTATCAGGAAACATTTAATTTTGTACCTTTGAAACACTAATTGGTTCCTCTTGGGGTCACCAGCTCTACACATTCATATTTTCTAGGGAGAAAGCTAGAGGAACTGCAACAAACAAACATGATATTTCTGTTTGTATCGATGGCATTTTATGCACTTGCCTAACGAAAAGACTTTGCTTTTCTCCAAAACCATTTTCACTGTGATTTTTTTTGTTCATTGCATATGAATTCCACACGACTTTGTCCGGATATGACTGGATGAAACCAGAAATATCCAGTTGTGTTTTGGCTAACTCAATCCGAAATATTGTGAAAGCCTCTGTGTTTGTGTTTTCTGGAGATTATCAATGGACTTTATTTATTTTCTTTAACTTTTATTTAATGAATATAAATTCCCAGTGTACAGCTTATGGATTACTATGGCTTCCCCCTCCCATAACTTCCCTCCCACATACATCCCTCCCCTCTCCCGCTCCCTCTCCCCCTTCATTTGCATCAAGATTCATTTTCAATTCTCTTTATATACAGAAGATCAATTTAGTATATATGAAGTAAAGATTTCTACAGTTTGCACCCACATAGAAACACAAAGTGAAACATACTGTTTGAGTACTAATTATAGCATTAAATCACAATATACAGCACATTAAGGACAGAGATCCCACATGAGGAGCAAGTGCACAGTGGCTCCTGTTGTTGACCTAACAAATTGACACCATAGTTTATGGCACCAGTAACCATCCTAGGCTGTCGTCATGAGTTGCCAAGGCTATGGAAGCCTTCCAAGTTTACCGACTCTGATCATATTTAGACAAGGTCATAAAAGACAGAGTGAGGATAGTAACCAATGATCCTAAGAGTGGCATTTACCAGGTTTGAACAATGATACAGCATTAAGTGGGGAAGAGGACCATCAGTACACACAGGTTGGGAGTAGAGCCATTGGTGGTAGAGTAGAGGTTCTGATTACAAAGGAATGAGGCCCAAGTGCACTAGACAGGGCGTAGAACAAAGGACAGAGTCATTATTAGAGGAGCTAAGAAAGGTGCTGTCTAAGCTACAAGTAATTTTTCTGATTGAGAGGCAAATAGAACCTGATAGAAGGGGCTTGATAATAATCTGGTGGGCTTTAGGCCTTGTAAATTCAGAGGCCCAAATCTATCTATCTCTTCACATGGAGTATATCCTAAGGGAGGTGTGAACCTCCTAGGGGAAGGCACTCTGTTGACTTTCATTACTTGGCTGGCCTGGGAGGAGCGCTGGCCAGGTAAAGGCAGGGGGCATCTCTAACAAGAAATTTACAGTTCTGCCTGCAATGTTGCTGACCCTACTTGACCAAACCCTCAGCTGCAGTGGTCACTTTGGAAGTTGGGCTGAGTGAAGGGCTTTTCAGCTTAGAGCCAATAAGATCTGTGGCTCTGACCTGGGCATCCTTCGACTCCAGGGCAGGTCCATTTCCAGTGATCCAACTCTTGGCAGAGCTGCCAGGGCTCTTCACAGGCTGACTTCTGCTGAAGCCCAGGCTTACCACATTGAAAGCCACTGCAGTGGCCTGGCCTGTTGGGTCTCCTTGAGGGCAGATCACTGTACAGATCAGCCATTAATAGGCCTGCCACCCATTGCTTCTGATCCCAAGCTTTCTTTTCCTCCTGGTTTGTGTCAAAGCAGACCAGAGGATGCAAGTCAAGGGAGTGCCCAAGTACCATCTCTAATCTTCTGCGGCCTGAACTACAAGTCTATAGTCACAGGCATGTTCTGTAGTAGTTTTTCTAAGGTAGACAATGCCCATGAGGAAAATTATATTCTCACTTTAAAACTTTCTTTTCCTTTGGTCTGAAAGCGAGTTTTTTCTACTTACTGTATACTTCGCTGATGGCAAAGTGAATCTACTATGAGATTATTATTTAAGTTCTTATTTTGGCTATGCTATTACAGAAAGATGTTAGCCATCTCTTTTATATGGTCTAAAGATTAAATTGTGCATCCTACAGATTCCTTTATAATAGAATTAGTTTCTTACCTTGAAGTGAATAGAGAAATGAAAGAACAAGTTGGGCTTAGAATAGAGAAATGAGGGAGCAAGTCCTCGATCGCTTACTGACAATAGCAATATTACATGAATACTTAGCATTCCATTTCAACCATTAGATAACAACTTAAGAAAACATTTGCCAGAGGGTCCAATGCCTTCTAGAAATTTTAAGAATCATGTATTTGAAAACACCTCTTAAATATCTAACATGGTGTAGTTTGTTTAGCCAGTAAACTTAAGCACAACCATCTAAAATGTTTTTAATTTCTTTCTACCAACATGTTTAAAACATGATACAGAGATTCAGCTCACAACAATTAAAATGTATCTTTGATTGATTTTAGCAGCTTCAATTTATGGACAATTTTATCTATAAGCCATTCAAAATAAAACTCTTAATAAAATTTCCCCATGTGGACATACAATATGTACACACATATGACATAGAATAATAGACCAATATAGCAATTTTAATAATAGCTTTTAAAATCTTTAACTATTTTTGTAGATTGCCAATGGATTTGAATTGCTTTTTTTTTTTAGTAACCTCAGTTAACCATACTTTCTCTCAGTTGGTACTGTTAATACATTATTGGCTTCATCTGTTTACAGAGCCATCCCAAAGTACTGAATACAATAAAAGTAGCTGGAAAAAGTCCATTGGAACCTATAGGAGGACAGCTAAACACAGAACCAACAACGCTTTAGTTTTATGAGCAGCACACCATATATAACTATGGATGACAAAAGACTTTAAGTCGCCATGTTTAAAATTATAAACTCATCAACCAACAAGAGGCACTTGCTTACTTCACAGTATTTTTGAAAGCACCTGTAGGATTTTGCAAGTATTTAACCCTTTAGGCCTCTGGGGCTTTCTCATTAAGATAACTATCATGTCTAGTAACACAAGATCATTAGACGTTTTAATTCTCAAACATTTGTATTAATAGCATTTTCCATTATAGAAACTTAAAGTCTGGTACCACATCGCATCCTGACAGTCCTTCTAATATAATCCAAATAGCCTGCTTAGTTGGTATCTCTATAAGATGAGAGACATAGGTCCTTCAATTCTTTTAATTTGGGCCCAAACTGGAAAAACCAAAGTCCAGGATTCACTGGAAATTTTAGAGACCAGATTGTTTGAAACTTTGATTTTTTGAATGCCTGTCAAGAATGCCAAGAAGGCTCAAAATCCAAAATATCTGGTTGGAATAAGATTCCTTAAAATCATGACATAACATAGACCAAATTTGATCATTGTTACAAGGTGACTATTCAAATCTTTGAAAATAAGCACATATTTAAATAACCCATAGCTCTTAATAAAAATTCAGCTGTTTTTGAACAATTGGAATTGAACAGACATCAAGAGCACATAATAGATTACTTTAACACATTGCTTTAACCGAGCATCAGAGTTTAATTCGATGTCAAAGAGAAATTGAGCTTCCTGTGACCTTTTGCTGTGAGGTTTCCTTCCTTTACCTTCTTTCATATTGGTGACCGTGTTTCTGTGTTTCTGTGTCTAACACACCTTTAAGCATCTTTTGCAGGGCAGGATTAGTGGCAACAAATTCTTTCAGTTTCTGTTTGCTATGAAAAGTCTTAATTTCACCTTCATTCACAAATGAGAGCTTTGCAGGATATAGTATTCTGGGCTGGCAGTTTTTCGCTCTTAGTACCTGGGCTATGTCTCGCCATTCCCTTCTAGTTTGTAGGGTTTCTGATGAGAAGTCTGCTGTGAGTCTAATTGGAGATCCTCTAAGAGTAATCTGACGTTTCTCTCTTGCACATTTTAGGATCTTTTCTTTATGTTTCACTGTGGTGAGTTTGATTACAACATGTCGTGGTGAGGATCTCTTTTGGTCATGTTTATTAGGGGTTCTATAAGCTTCCTGTACTAAGATGCCTCTGTCCTTCTCCAAACCTGAGAAATTTTCTGCTAGTATCTCACTGAAAATTCCTTCTAATCCTTTCTCCCTCTCCATGCCTTCAGGAACTCCTAGAACCCGAATTTTGGGTTCTTTAATAGTATCCTCTAGATTCCTGACAATATGTTTTAGATTTCTGATTTCTTCTTCTTTTCTTTGGTTTGCCTGTTTCCTTTCCTGTTCTCCATCTTCTAAGTCTGATATTCTCTCTTCTGCTTCGCCCATTCTGTTTTTAAGGCTCTCTAATGTGTTTGTCATTTGATCTATTGAATTCTTCATTTCATTATGATTTCTCGTCACTATCACAGTTTCTTGTTCCACTAGTTGTTTCATTTCCTTGACCCTGCAGTATCTCCACTTATATTAAATTGTCTCTCCCCGGACTAATAGTGTACTCCCTGCCTATTCTGCCATCTTGCCGCTCTCCTAATTTCCTATCTGGACTTTATTCTTTTGAATGTTTTTTATCGGGGAACATTTTATTTTGAGCTTTGATACAGTAATTGGCTGCACATGGAGACACCAGCTGAACATATTCGTATTTTCTAGGGAGAAAGCTAGAGGAACGGCGGCATAAAAACATGATATTTCTGTTTGTATAGATGACATTTTATGCACTTGCCTAACGAAAAGACTTTGCTTTTCTCCAAAACCATTTTACTGTGATTTTCTCGGTCCATTGCATCCGAATTCCAAACGACCTTTTCCGGATATGACTGGATGAAACCAGAAATATCCGGTTGTGTTTTGGCTAACTCAATCCGATATATTGTGAAAGCCTCTGTGTTTGTGTTTTCTGGACATTATCGATGGACTTTATTTTTTTGAATGTTTTTATCAGGGAACATTTCATTTTGTACCGTTGAAACACTAATTGGTTCATAATGGGAACACCAGCTCTACACATTCATATTTTCTAGGGAGAAAGCTAGAGGAACTGCTACAAACAAACATGATATTTCTGTTTGTATAGATGACATTTTATGCACTTGCCTAAAGAAAAGACTATGCTTTTCACCAAAAAAATTTTTACTGTAATTTTCTCGGTCCATTGCATACGAATTCCACACCAGTTTGACCGGATATGACTGGATGAAACTGGAAATATCCGGTTTTGTTTTGGCTAACTCAATCCCAGATATTGCTACAGCCTCTGTGTTTGTGTATTCCTAACATTATCCATGGACTTTATTGTTTTGAATGTTTTTTATCAGGGAACATTTTATTTTGATCTTGGAAACACTAATTGCTTTCACATGGAGACATCAGCTCTACACAGTCGTATTTTCTAAGGAGAAAGCTAGAGGAACTGTGGCAAACAAACATGATATTGCTACAGCCTCTGTGTTTGTGTATTCCCGATATTATCCACGGACTTTATTATTTTGAATGTTTTTTATCGGGGAATGTTTAATTTTGTAATGTTGAAACACTAATTGGTGCATCATGGGGACACCAGCTCTACACATTCCTTTTTTTCTAGGGAGAATGCTAGAGGAACTGCGAAAAACATCATGATATTTCTGTTTGTATCGGTGACATTTTATGCATTTGCCTAAAGAAAAGACTTTGCTGTTCGCCAAAACCTTTGTACTTTGAATTTCTCGCTCCATTGCATACAAATTCCAAACCACTTTGTTCGGATATGACTGGATGAAACCCGAAATATCCAGTTTTGCTTTGGCTAACTCAATCCCAGATATTGCTACAGCCTCTGTGTTTGTGTTTGTGTTTTCTTGATATTATAAATGGGCTTTATACTTTTGACTGTTTTTTATCGGGTAAAATTTTATTTTGAGCTTGGATACAGTAATTGGTTCCACATGGAGACACCAGCTCCACACATTCGTATTTTCTAGGGAGAAAGCTAGAGGAACTGCGGCAAACAAACATGATATTTCTGTTTGTATAGATGACATTTTATCTACTTTTTCCAGATATGACTGGATGAAACCAGAAATATCCGGTTGTGTTTTGGCTATCTCAATCCGAAATATTGCTACAGCCTCTGTGTTTGTGTTTTCTGGATATTATCGATGGACTTTATTGTTTTGAATATTTTAATCAGGGAACATTTAATTTTGTACCATAGAAACACTAATTGGTTCATCATGGAAACACCAGCTCTCCACATTCATATTTTCTAAGCAGAAAGCTAGAGTCACTGCAGCACACAAACATGATATTTCTGTTTGTCTAGATGACATTTTATGCACTTGCCTAACGAAAAGACTTTGCTTTTCTCCAAATCCATTTTTACTGTGATTTTATTGGTCCATTGCATACGAGTTCCACATCAGTTTATCCGGGTATGACTGGATGAAACTGGAAATATCCGGTTTGTTTTGGCTAACTCAATCCCAGATATTACTACAGCCTCTGGGTTTGAGTTTTCTGGATATTATCCATGGACTTTATTGTTTTGAATGTTTTTTATCAGGGAACATTTAATTTTGTGCCTGGAAGCACTAATTGGTTCCACATGGGGACACCAGCTCTACACATTCGTATTTTCTAGGGAGAAAGTTAGAGGAACTGGGGCAAACAAACATGATATTTCTGTTTGTATCGATGACATTTTATGCACTTGCCTAACGATAAGACTTTGCTTTTCTCCAAAACCATTTATACTGTGATTTTCTCAGTCCATTGCATTCGAATTCCACACCAGTTTTTCCAGATATGACTGGATGAAACCGGAAAGATCTGGTTTTGCTTTGGCTAACTCAATCCCAGATATTGCTACAGCCTCTTTGTTTGTTTATTCATGATATTATCCCAGACTTTATACTTTTGAAGTTTTTATGAGGGAACATTTCAGTTTGTGCTGCGAAACACTATTTGGTTCCACATTGAGACACCTGCTCTACATATTTGTATTTTCTAGAGAGAATGCTAGAGGAACTGCAACAAACATGATATTTTTGTTTCTATAGATGACATTCTATCTACTTGCCTAATGAAAAGAGTTTGCTTTTCTCCAAAACCATTTTTCTGTGATTTTCTCGGGCCATTGCATACGAATTCCACACCACTTTGTCCGGATATGACAGCATGAAACCAGAAATATCTGGTTGTGTTTTGGCTAACTCAATCCGAAATATTGTGAAAGCCTCTGTTTTTGTGTTTTCTGGATATTATCGATGGACTTTATTGTTTCAATGTTTTCATCAGGGAACATTTAATTTTGTACCGCTGAAACACTAACTGGTTCATCATGGGAACACCAGCTCTACACATTCATATTTTCTAGGGAATAAGCTAGAGGAACTGTGGCAAACAAACATGTTATTTCTGTTTGTATAGATGACTTTCTATCTACTTGCCTAATGAAAAGACTTTGCTTTTCTCCAAAACCATTTTTTCTGTGATGTTCTCGGTCCATTGCATACGAATTCCACACCACTTTGTCCGGATATGACTGGATGAAACCAGAAATATCCGGTTGTGTTTTGGCTAACTCAATCCGAAATATTGCTACAGCCTCTGTGTTTGTGTTTTCTGGATATTATCAATGAACTTTATTGTTTTGAATGTTTTTTTATCGGGGAACATTTTATTTTGAGCTTGGATACACTAACTGGTTCCACATGGAGACACCAGCTCTACACATTCATATTTTCTAGGGAGAAAGCTAGAGGAACTGTGGCTAACAAACATGTTATTTATATTTGTGTAGATGACGATTTATGCACTTGCCTAACGAAAAGACTTTGCTTTTCTCCAAAACCATTTTTACTGTGATTTTCCCTGTCCATTGCATACGAATTCCACACCAGTTTGTCCGGATTTGACTGGAGGAAAACAGAAATATCCGGTTGTGTTTTGGCTATCTCAATCCCAGATATTTCTACAGCCTCTGTGTTTGTGTATTCCTGATATTATCCACAGACTTTATTGATTTCAATGTTTTTTATCATTGAACATTTGAATTTGTACCGTAGAAACACTAATTGTTTCCCCATGGATACACCAGCTCTACACATTCCTATTTTCTAGGGAGAAAGCTAGAGGAACTGCGGCAAACAAACATGATATTTCTGTTTGTATCGATGACATTTTATGCACTTGCCTAACAAAAAGACTTTGCTTTTCTCCAAAACCATTTGTACTGTGATTTTCTCGGTCCATTGCATACGAATTCCACACCACTTTTTCCGGATATGACTGGTTGAAACCGGAAATATCTGGTTGTGTTTTGGCTAACCCAATCCCAGATATTGCTAGAACCTCTGTGTTTGTGTATTCCTGATTTTATTCACAGATTTTATTATTTTGAATGTTTTTTGTCGGGGAACATTTTATTTTGACTTTGGATACAGTAACCTGTTCCACATGCAGACACCAGCTCTACATATTCGTATTTTCTAGGGAGAAACATAGAGGAACTGCGGCAAACAAACATGATATTTCTGTTTGTATAGATGACATTTTATGCACATGCCTAACGAAAAGACTTTGCTTTTCTCCAAAACCATTTTTACTGTGATTTTCTCGGTCCATTACATACGAATTAAAAACCACTTTGTTCGGATATGACTGGATGAAACCAGAAATATCCGGTTGTGTTTTGGCTAACTAAATACCAGATATTGCTACAGCCTCTGTGTTTGTGTTTTATAGAATTTCTCGATGGACTTATTGTTTTGAGTATTTTTCTCAGGGAACATTTCATTTTGTATCGTAGAAACATGAATTGGTTCATGATAGGTACACCAGCTCTACACTTTCGTATTTTCTAGGGAGAAAGCTTGACAAACTGTGGAAAACAAACATGATATTTATGTTTGTGTAGATGACGTTTTATGCACTTGCCTAACAAAAAGACTTTGTTTTTCTCCAAAACCATTTTTACTCTGATTTTCCCGGTCCATTGCATACGAATTCCACACCTGTTTGTCCAGATATGACTGGATGAAAACAGAAATATCCGGTTTTGTTTTGGCTAACTCAATCCCAGATATTGAGAAAGCCTCTTTGTTTGTGTATTCCTGATATTATCCACAGAATTTATTTTTTTTATGTTTTTTATCATTGAACATTTGAATTTGTACCGTAGAAACACTAATTGTTTCCCCATGGATACACCAGCTCTACACATTCCTATTTTCTAGGGAGAAATCTAGAGGAACTGCGGCAAACAAACATGATATTTCTGTTTGTATAGATGACATTTTATGCCCTTGCCAAAGGAAAAGACTTTGCTTTTCTCCAAAACCATTTTTACCGTGATTTTATCGGTCCATTGCATACGAATTCCACACCAGTTTGTCCGGATATGACTGGATGAAAACAAAAATATCCGGTTGTGTTTTGGCTAACTCAATCCCAGATATTGCTATAGCCTCTGTGCTTGTGTTTTCTGGATATTATCAACGGACTTTATTGTTTTATTATTTATTATCAGGGAACATTTTATTTTCAGGTTGGTTACAGTAATTGGCTCATCATGGGGACACCAGCTCCACACATTCTTATTTTCTAGGGTGAAAGCTAGAGGAAGTGTTGCAAACAAACATGATATTTCCATTTGTAGCGATGACATTTTATGCACTTTCCTAACGAAAAGACTTTGCTTTTCCCCAAAATCATTTTTACTGTGATTTTCTCAGTCCATTGCATACGAATTCCACACCAGTTTGTCCATATATGACTGGATAAAACCAGAAATATCCGGTTGTGTTTTGGCTAACTCAATCCGAAATATTGTGATAGCCTCTGTTTTTGTTTTCTGGATATTATCGATGGACTTTATTGTTTTGAATGTTTTTATCAGGGAACATTTAATTTTGTACCGTTGAAACACTAATTGGTTCATCATGGGGACACCAGCTCCACACATTCGTATTTTCTAGGGAGTTAGCTAGAGGTACTGCGGCAAACAAACACGATATTTCTGTTTGTATAGATGGCATTTTGTGCAGTTGCATAACGAAAAGACTTTGCTTTTCTCCAAAAGCATTTTTACTACGATTTTCTCGGTCCATTGTATACGAATTCCACACCGGTTTGTCCGGAGATGACAGGATGAAACCGGAAATAACCGGTTTTGTTTGGCTAACTCAATCCCAGATATTGCTATAGTCTCTGTGCTTGTGTTTTGTGGATATTGTCCACGGACTTTATTGTTTTAATATTTATTGTCGGGGAACATTTTATTTTGAGGTTGGATACAATAAATGGTTCCACAAGAAGACACCAGCTCCACACATTCGTATTTTCTAGGGAGAAAGCTAGAGGAACTGCGGCAAACAAACATGATATTTCTGTTTGTATAGATGACATTTTATGCTCTTGCCTAACGAAAAGAATTTGCTTTTCACCAAAACCATATTTACTGTGATTTTCTCGATCCATTGCATACGAATTCCACACCACTTTGTCCGGATATGACTGGATGAAACCGAAAATATCCGTTGTGTTTTGGCTAACTCAATCCCAGATATTGCTAGAGCCTCTGTGTGTGTGCATTCCTGATATTATTCACGAACTTTATTGATTTGAATGTTTTTTATCAGGGAACATTTAATTGTGTGCTTGGAAACACTAATTGGTTCCACATGGAGACACCAGCTCTAAACATTAGTATTTTGTAGGGAGAAAGCTAGAGGAACTGCGGCAAACAAACATGATATTTCCGTTTGTAGCGATGACATTTTATGTACTTGCCTTATGAAAAGACTTTGCTTTTCCCCAAAACCATTTTTACTGTGATTTTCTCGGTCCATTGCATACGAATTCCACACCAGTTCACCGGATATGACTGGATGAAACCAGAAATATCCGGATTTGTTTTGGCTAAATCAATCCTAAGTATTGTGAAATACTCTGTGTTTGTGTTTTCTGAATATTATCAATGGACTTTATTGTTTTGATGTTTCTATCAGGGAACATTTAATTTTGTACCGTAGAAGCACTAATTGCTTCATCATGGGAAAACCAGCTCTACACATTCGTATTTTCTAGGGAGAAAGCTAGAGGAACTGCGGCAAACAAACATGATATTTCCATTTGTAGCGATGACATTTTATGTACTTGCATCACTAAAAGACTTTGCTTTTCTCCAAAACCATTTCTACTGTGATTGTCTCGGCCATTGCATACGAATTCCACATTAATTTGTCCGGATATGACTGGATGAAACCAGAAATATCCGGTTGTGTTTTGATAACTCAATTCGAATTATTGAGAAAGACTCTGTGTTTGTGTTTTCTGGATATTATCGATGCACTTTATTGTTTTCAATGTTTTTTATCCATGAACATTTTATTTTGAGCATTGATACAGTAATTGGTTCCACATGGAGACACAAGCTCCACACATTCGTATTTTCTAGGGAGAAAGCTAGAGGAACTGCGGCAAACAAACATGATATTTCTGTTTGTGTAGATGACATTTTATGCAATTGCCTTACGAAAAGACTTTGCTTTTCTCCAAAACCATTTGTACTGTGATTTTCTCGGTCCATTGCATACGAATTCCACACCACTTTGTCCGGATACGACTGGATGAAACTGGAAACATCCGGTTTGCTAGAGCTTCTGTGTTTGTGTATTCCTGATATTATCCTCTGATTTTATTGTTTTGAATGTTTTTTATCAGGGAACATTTAATTTTGTGCTTGGAATCACTAATTGGTTCCACATGGAGATACCAGCTCTACAAATTTACATTTTCTAGGGAGAAAGCTAGAGGAACTGTGGCAAACAAACATGATATTTATGTTTGTATCGATGACATTTTATGCACTTGCCTAAGGAAAAGACTTTGCTTTTCTCCAAAAGCATTTTTACTGGGTTTTTTTCGGTCCATTGCATACGAATTCCACACCAGTTTGTCCGGATATGACTGGATGAAAACAAAAATATCCGGTTGTGTTTTGGCTAACTCAATCCCAGATATTGCTAGAGCCTCTGTGCTTGTGTTCTGTGGATATTGTCCACGGACTATATTGTTTTAATATTTGTTATCGGGGAATATTTTATTTTCAGGTTGGATACAGTAATTGGTCCCACCTGGAGGCACCATCTCTACACATTCCTATTTTCTAGGGAGGAAGCTAGAGGAACTGCGGCAAACAAACTTGATATTTCTGTTTGTATAGATGACATTTTATGCTCTTGCCTAACGAAAAGACTTTGCTTTTCCCCAAAACCATTTTTATTGTGATTTTCTCGGTCCATTGCATACGAATTCCACACCACTTTGTCCGGATATGACTGGATGAAACCGAAAATATCCGGTTGTGTTTTGGCTAACTCAATCCCTGATATTGCTAGAGCCTCTGTGTTTGTGTATTCCTGATAGTATTCACGACCTTTATTGATTTGAATGTTTTTTATCAGGGAACATTTAATTGTGTGCTTGGAAACACTAATTGGTTCCACATGGAGACACCAGCTCTAAACATTAGTATTTTATAGGGAGAAAGCTAGAGGAACTTCGGCAAAAAAACATGATATTTCCGTTTGAGCGATGACATTTTATGCACTTGCCTAACGAAATGACTTTGCTTTTCCCCAAAATCATTTTTACTGTGATTTTCTCTGTCCATTGCATACGAATTCCACACCACTTCACCAGATATGACTGGATGAAACCAGAAATATCCGGTTGTGTTTTGGCTAACTCAATCCCAGATATTGCTACAGCCTCTCTGTTTGTGTTTTCTGGATATTATCGACGGAATTTACTATTTTGAATTTTTTTTATCAGGGAACATTTAATTTTGTGCTGTGAAACACTAATTGTATCCACATGGAGACACCAGCTCTAAATATTTGTATTTTCTAGGGAGAAAGCTAGAGGAATTGCGACAAACATTATATTACTGTTTCTATCAATGACATTTTATGCACTTGCTTAACAAAAAGACATTGCTTTTCTCCAAAACCATTTGTACTGTGATTTTCTCATTCCAATGCATCCGAATTCCACACTATTTTGTCCGGTATGACTGGATGAAACCAGAAATATCCGGTTGTTCTTTGGTTAATTCAATGTGAAATATTGTAAAAGCCCCTGTGTTTGTGTTTTCTGGATATGATAGATGGACTTTATTGTTTTGAATGTTTTTATCAGGGAACATTTAATTTTGTACCGTAGAATCACTAATTGGTTTATCATGGGGACACCAGCTCTACACATTCGTATTTTCTAGGGAGAAAGCTAGAGGAACTGCGGCAAACAAACATGATATTTCTGTTTGTATAGATGATATTTTATGCACTTACCTAAAGAAAAGAATTTGCTTCTCTCCAAACTATTTTTACTGTGATTTTCTCGTTTCATTGCATAGGAATTCCACACCAGTTTTTCCAGATATGACTGGATGAAACCGGAAATATCTGGTTTTGTTATGCCTAACTCAATCCCAGATATTGCTACAGCCTCTGTGTTTGTGTATTCCTGATATTATCCATGGACTTTATTGTTTTCAATTTTTTTATCAGGGAACTTTTAATTTTTTTCTTGGAAACATTAAGTGGTTCCACATGGAGACAAGAGCTCTACACATTCGTATTTTCTATGGAGATAGCTTGAGGAACTGCGACAAATAAAATGATATTCCTGTTTGTATAGATGACATTTTATGCAGTTGCCGAACGAAAAGACTTTGTTTTTCTCCAAAAACATTTTTACTGTGATTTTCTCGGTCCATTGCATCTGAATTCCATACTACTTTGTCTGGTATGACTGGATGAAACCAAAAATATCCGGTGGTTCTTTGGTTAACTCAATGCGAAATATTGTAAAAGCCTCTGTGTTTGTGTTTTCTGGATATTGTCGATGGACCTTATTGTTCTGCATGCTTTTATCAGGGAACATTTAATTTTGTACCATAGAAACACTAATTGGTTCATCATGAGGACACCAACTCTACACATTCGTATTTTCTAGAGAGAAAGCTAGAGGTACTGTGGCAAACAAACATGATATTTCTGTTTGTATAGATGACATTTTATGCACTTGCCACACGAAAAGACTCTGCTTTTCTCTAAAACCTTTTTTACTATGATTTTCTCAGTACCCTGCATACGAATTCCACACCAGTTTGTCAGGATATGACTGGATAAAACCAGAAATATCCGGTTGAGTAGTGGCTATCTCAATCCGAAATATTGTGAAAGCCTCTGTGTTTGTGTTTTCTGGATATTATTGATGGTCTTTATTATTTTGAATGTTTTTATCAGGGAACATTTAATTTTGTACCGTTGAAACACTAATAGGTTCATCTTGGGGACACCAACTCTACATATTCGTATTTTCTTGGGAGACATCTAAAGGAACTGCGGCAAACAAACATGATATTTCTGTTTCTATCAATGACATTTTAAGCACTTTCCTAACGAAAAGACTTTGCTTTTCTCCAAAACCATTTGTACTGTGATTTTCGCGGTCCATTGCATACGAATTCCAAAAGACTTTGTCCGTACATGATTGGATAAAACAAGAAATATCCGGTTGTTCTTTTGCTAACTCAATGCGAAATATTGTGAAAAATTCTGTGTTTGTGTTTTCTGGATATGATCAATGGACTTTATTGTTTTGAATGTTTTTATCAGGGAACATTTAATTTTGTGCCGTAGAAACACTAATTGGTTCATCATGGGGACACCAGCTCTACACATTCATATTTTATAGCGAGAAAGCTAGAGGTACTGCAGCAAAGAAACATGATATTTCTGTTAATATAGATGACATTTTATGCACTTGCCTAACGAGAAGGCTTTGCTTCTCTCCAAAGAATTTTTAAAGTGATTTTCTTGGTCCATTGCATACGAATTCAACAACAGTTTGTCCATATATGACTGGATGAAACCGGAAATATCTGGTTTTGTTTTGGCTAACTCAATCCCAGATATTGCTACAAACTCTGTGTTTGTTTATTCCTGATATAATCCATGGACTTTATTGTTTAGAATGTTTTTTATTGGGGAACATTTAATTTTGACCTTAGATACACTAACTGGTTCCACATGGAGACACCAGCTCTACACATTCATATTTTCTACGGAGGAAGCTAGAGGAACTGCGACAAACAAACATGATATTTCTGTTTTTATAGATGACATTTTATGCACTTGCCTAAAGAAAAGACTATGCTTTTCACCAAAAAAAATTTTTACTGTAATTTTCTCGGTCCATTGCATACGAATTCCACACCAGTTTGACCGGATATGATTGGATGAAACCAGAAATATCTGGTTGTGTTTTGGCTAACTCAATCCAAAATATTGTAAAAGCCTCTGTATTTGTGTTTTCGGGATATTATCGATGGACTTTATTGTTTTGAATGTTTTTATCAGGGAACATTTAATTTTATACCGTAGAAACACTAATTGGTTACACATGGGGAAACCAGCTCCACACATTCGTATTTTCTTAGGAGAAAGCTAGAAGAACTGCGGCAAAGAAACATGATATTTCTGTTTCTATCAATGAAATTTTAAGCACTTTCCTAACAAAAAGACTTTGCTGCACTCCAATAAATTTTTAAGGTCATTTTCTCAGTCCATTGCATATGAATTCCACACCAGTTAGTCAAGATATGACTGGATGAAACCAGAAATATCTGGTTGTGTTTTGGCTATCTCAATCCCATATATGCTACAACCTCTGTGTTTGTGTATTCCTGATATTATCCATGGACTTTATTGTTTTGAATGTTTTTTATTAGGGAACATTTAATTTTGTTCTGGGAACACTAATTTGTTCCACATGGAGACACCAGCTCCACACATTCGTATTTTCTAGGGAGAAAGCTAGAGGAACTGCTACAAACAAACATGATATTTCTGTTTGTATAGATGACATTTTATGCACTTGCCTAAGGAAAAGACTTTGCTTTACTCCAAAACCATTTTCACTGTGATTTTCTTGGTCCACTGCATACGAATTCCACACCAGTTTGTCCAGATATGAATGGATGAAACTGGAAATATCCAGTTGTCTTTTGGCTAACTCAACCGAAATATTATAAAAGCTTCTGTATTTGTGTTTTCTGGATATGATCGATGGACTTTATTGTTTTCAATGTTTTTATCAGGGAACATTTAACTTGTGCTTGGAAACAATAATTGGTTCCACATGGAGACACCAGCTCTGCATATTTGTATTTTCTAGGGAGAAAGCTAGAGGAACTGCGACAAACAAACATGCTATTTCTGTTTGTATAGATGTCATTTTATGCACTTTCCTAACGAAAAGACATTCCTATTCTCCAAAACCATTTTTACTCTGATTTTCTCGGGGCATTGTGTACGAATTCCAACCGACTTTTTCCGGATATGACTGGATGAAACCAGAAATATCAGGTAGTTCTTTGGCTAACTCAATGCAAAATATTGTAATGTTTATGTGTTTGTGTTTTTTGGATATGATCGATGGACTTTATTGTTTTGAATGATTTTATCAGGCTACATTTAAATTTGTACCATAGAAACACTAATTGGTTCGTCATGGGGACACCAGCTCTACACATTCATATTTTATAGCGAGAAAGCTAGAGGAACTGTGACAAACAAATACGATATTTCTGTTTGTATAGATGACATTTTATGGACTTGCCTATCGAAAAGACTTTGCTTTACCCCGAACCATGTTTACTGTGATTTTCTCCGTACATTGCATATGAATTCTACACCAGTTTGTCCGGATATGACTGGATGAAACCGGAAATATCCGGTTTTGTGTTGGCTAACTCAATCCCAGATATTGCTACAGCCTCTGTGTTGGTGTATTCCTGATATTATTCATGGACTTTATTGTTTTGAATGTTTTTTATCAGGGAACATTTAATTTTGTTCTGGGAACACTAATTTGTTCCACATGGAGGCACCAGCTCTACACATTTATATTTTCTAGGGAGAAAGCTAGAGGAACTGCGAAAAACAAACATGATATTTCTGTTTGTATAGATGACATTTTATGCACTTGGCTAACCAAAAGAATTGGCTTTCTCCAAAACCATTTGTACTGTGATTTTCTCGAATCATTGCATACGAATTCCACACCAGTTTGTCCGGATATGACTGGATGAAACTAGAAATATCCGGTTGTGTTTTGGCTAACTCAATCGGAAATATTGTGAAACCCTCTGTGTTTGTTTTTTTCTGGATATTATCGATGGACTTTATTGTTTTGAATGCTTTTCATCAGGGAACATTTAATTTTGTTCTGGGAACACTAATTTGTTCCAAATGGAGACACCAGCTCTACCCATTCATATTTTCTAGGGAGAAAGCTAGAGGAACTGCGGCAAACAAACATGATATTTCTGTTTGTATAGATGACATTTTATGCAGTTGCCTAACGAAAAGATTTTACTTTTCTCCAAAACCAATTTTACTGTTATTATCTCGGTCCATTGCATGCGAATCCCTCAGCACTTTGTCAAGTTATGACTGGATGAAACCGGAAATATCCAGTTTGTTGAGGCTACTTCAATCCCACATATTGCTACAGCCTCTGTGTTTGTGTTTTCCGGATATTATCAACAGACTTTATTGTTTGGAATGTTTTTTATCGGGGAACAATTAATTTTGAGCTTAGATATACTAATTGGTTCCACATGGAGACTCCAGCATTATATATTTGTATTTTCTAGGGGGAAAGCTTGCGGAACTGTGGCAAACAAACTTGATATTTCTCTTTGTATAGATGACATTTTAACCACTTGCCTAACGAAAAGACTTTGCTTTTCTCCAAAACCATTTGTACTGTGATTTTCTCAGTCCATTGCATATGAGTTCCACATCAGTTGGTCCGGATATGACTGGATGAAACCATAAATATCCGGTTGTGTTTTTACTAACTAAATCCCAGATATTGCTACAGCCTCTGTGTTTATGTTTTCCGGATATTATCAATGGACTTTATTGTTTTGAATGTTTTATATCGGGGAACTGTTAATTTTGAGCTTAGATACACTAATTGGTTCCACTTGCAGACACCAGCTCTACATATTTGTATTTTCTAGGGGGAAAGCTAGAGGAACTGCAGCAAACAAACATGATATTTCCGTTTCTATCGATGACATTTTATGCACTTGCATAACGAAAAGACTTTGCTTTTCCCCAAAACCATTTTTACTGTGATTTTATCGGTCCATTGCACTCGATTTCCACCCAAGTTTGTCCGGATATGACTGGATGAAACCGGAAATATCCCGTTTTTTTTTTTTTTTGCTAACTCAATCCCAAATATTGTGAAAGCCTCAGTGTTTGTGTTTTCTGGATTTTATCAATGGACTTTATTGTTTTGAATGATTTTATAAGGGAACATTTCATTTTGTGCTGTAGAAACACTAATTGGTTTATCATGGGGAAACCAGCTCTTCACCTTCGTATTTTCTAGGGAGAAAGCTAGAGGAACTGCGGCAAACAAACATGATATTTCTGTTTGTATCGATCACATTTTATGCACTTGCCTAACGAAAAGACTTTGCTTTTCTCCATAACCATTTGTACTGTGATTTTCTCGGTCCATTTATATGAATTCCAAAACACTTGGTCGGATATGACTGGATGAAACGAGAAATATCTGGTTGTGTTTCTGCTAACTCAATCCGAAATACTGTGAAAGTCTAAGTGTTGTGTTTTCTGGATACTCTCAAAGGACTTTATTGTTTTGAATGTTTTTATCAGGGAACAATTGTTTTGTACCGTAGAAACAATAATTGGTATATCGTGGGGACACCAGCTCTACACATTCGTATTTTCTAGGGAGAAAGCTAGAGGAACTGCGGCAAAAAACATATTTCTGTTTGTATAGATGACATTTTATGCACTTGCCTAACGAAAAGACTTTGCTTTTCTTCAAAACCATTTGCACTGTGATGTTCTCGGTCCATTGCATACGAATTCCACACCAGTTTGTCTGGATATGAATGGATGAAACCGGAAATATCCGGTTGACTTTTGGCTAACTTAATCTGAAATATTGTGAAAGCCTCTGTGTTTGTGTTTTCTTAATATTATCGATGAACTTTATTGTTTTGAATGTTTTAATCAGGGAACATTTCATTTTGTACCATTGAAACACTAATTGGTTTTTCATGGGAACACCAGCTCTACACATTCGTATTTTCTAGGGAGAAAGCTATAGGAACTGCGGCAAACAAACATGATATTTCTATTTGTATCAATGATATTCTATGCACTTGCCTAACGAAATGACTTTGCTATTCTCCAAAACCATTTTTACTGTGATTTTCTCGATCCATTACATATGAATTCCACACCAGTTTGTCAAGATATGACTGGATGAAACCAGAAATATCCAGTTGTGTTTCGGTTAACTCAATCCCAGATATTGCTACAGCCTCTGTGTTTGTGTATTCCTGATATTATCCACAGACTTTATCGTTTTGAATGTTTTTTTTATCAGGGAACATTTAATTTTGTTCTTGAAACACTAATTGGTTTCACATGGATACACCAGCTCTACATATTTGTATTTTCTAGGGAGAAAGCTAGAGGAACTGCGGCAAAAAAAACATGATATTTCTGTTTGTATAGATGACATTTTAGAACTTGCCTAAGGAAAAGACTTTGCTTTTCTCCAAAACCATTTCTACTGTGATTGTCTTGGCCATTGCATACGAATTGCACACCACATTCTCCGGATATGACTGGATGAAACCAGAAATATCTGGTTGTGTTTTGGTTAACTCAATCCGAAATATTGTGAAAGCCTCTGTGTTTGTGTTTTCTAGATATGATCGATGGACTTTATTGTTTTGAAATTTTTTTTTAGGGAACATTTAATTTTGTACCGTAGAAACACTAATTGGTTCATCATGGGGACACCAGCTCTACACATTCATATTTTCTAGGGAGAAAGCTAGAGGAACTGCGGAAAAAAACATGATATTTCTATTTGTCCAGATGACATTTTATGCACTTGCCTAACGAAAAGACTTTTCTTTTCTCCAGAACCATTTGTACAGTGATTTTCTCGGTCCATTGCATATGATTTCCACACCAGTTTGTCTGAATATGACTGGATGAAACCAGAAATATCTGGTTGTGTTTTGGCTAACTCAATCCGAAATATTGCTACAGCCTCTGGGTTTGTGTATTCCTGATATTATACACGGACTTTATTTTTTTGAATGTTTTTTTTCAGGGAACGTTTAATTTTTTGCTTGGAAAAACTACTTTCTTCCAAATGGAGACTCCGGATCTACACATTTATATTTTCTTGGGAGAATGCTATAGGAACTGCGGCAAACAAACATGATATTTCTGTTTCTATAGATGACATTTAATTCACTTGCCTAATGAAAAGACTTTGCTTTTCTCCAAACCTTTTCTACTGTGATTTTCTCGGTCCATTGCATACAAATTCGACACCACATTGTGGATATGACTGGATGAATGCAGAAATATCCGGTTGTGTTTTGGCTTACTGAATCCAAAATATTGCTACAGCCTCTGTGTTTGTGTTTTCTGGATATTATCGAGGGACTTATTGTTTTTAATGTTTTTATCAGGGAACATTTAATTTTGTATCATAGAAACACGAATTGGTTCACCATGGGGACACCAGCTCCACACATTTGTATTTTTTAAGGAGAAAACTAGAGGAACTGTGGCAAACACACATGATATTTCTGTCTGTATAGATGACATTTTATGCACTAGCCTAACAAAAAGACTTTCCTTTTCTCCAAACCATTTTTACTGTGATTTTCTTGGTCCATTGTATACGAATTCCACACCACTTTCTCTGGATATGACTGGATGAAACAGGAAATATCAGGTTGTGTTTTGGCAAACACAATCCCAGATATTGCTACAGCCTCTGTGTTTGTGTTTTCTGGATATTATCAACAGACTTTATTGTTTTAATTCTTTTTTATCGGGGAACAATTAATTTTGAGCTTGGATACAGTAATTGCTTCCACATGGAGACACCAACTCTACATTTCGTATTTTCTAGGGACAATGCTAGAGGATCTGTGGCAAACAAACATGATATTTCTGTTTGTATCAATGAGATTTTATGCAGTTGCCTAACAAAAACACTTTGCTTTTCTCCAAAATGATTTGTACTGTGATTTTCGCGGTACACTGCATACGAATTCCACTCCACTTTCTCTGGACATGCCTGGATGAAACCAGAAATATCTGGTTTTGTTTTGGCTAACTCAATCCCAGATATGGCTACAGCCTCTGTGTTTGTGTTTTCTGGATATTTTCAACGGACTTTATTTTTTTGAATTATTTTTTATCGGGGAACATTTAATTTTGATCTTAGATACACTAATTGGTTCATCATGGGAACACCAGCTCCACACATTCATATTTTCTAGGGAGAAAGCTAGAGGAATTGCGACAAACAAACATTATATTTCTGTTTGTATAGATGACATTTTATGCACTTGCCTAACGAAAAGACTTTGATTTTCTCCAAAACCATTTGTACTGTGATTTTCTCAGTCCATTGCATACGAATTCCACACCAGTTTGTCTGGATATGACTGGATGAAACCAGAAATATCTGGTTTTCTTTTGGCTAACTCAATCCCTGATATTGCTACAGCCTCTGTGTTTGTGTTTTCTGGATATTATCGATGGACTTATTGCTTGAATGTTTTTTTCAGGGAACATTTAATTTTTTACTGTAGAAACACTAATTGGTTCATCATGGGGATACCAGCTCTACACATTCGTATTTTCTAGAGAAAAATCTAGAGGAACTGCGACAAACGAACATGACATTTCTGTTTGTATCGATGACATTTTATGCACTTGCCTAACGAAAAGACTTTGCTTTTCTCCAAAATCTTACTCTGATTTTCTCGGTCCATTGCATACGAATTCCACACCAGTTTCTCTGGACATTCCTGGATGAATCCAGAAATATCTGGTATTGTTTTGGCTAACTCAATCACAGAGATTGCGACAGCCTTTGTGTTTGTGTTTTACGGATATTTTCAACGGACTTTATTGTTTTGAATGTGTTTTATCGGGGAACATTGAATTTTGAGCTTAGATACACTAATTGGTTCATCATGGGAACATCAGCTCTACACATTCGTATTTTCTAGAGAGAAAGCTAGAGGAACTGTGGCAAACAAACATGATATTTCTGTTTGTATCGATGACATTATATGCACTTGCCCAACGAAAAGACTTTGCTTTTCTCCAAACGTTTTTTACTGTGATTTTCGCGGTCCATTGCAAAGCAATTCCAATCCACTTTGTCCGGATATGACTGGATGAAACCAGAAATATCCAGTTTTGTGTTGGGAAGATGGTGGAATAGGCAGGGAGCACACTATTAGTCTGGAGGTGAGACAGTTTAATATATGTTTAATATATGTGGAGATACTGCAGGGTCAAGGAAGAGTAGGGGATGAAACAGCAGAGGAAACATTTCCGGAACTATTGATTCACAGTGAAACTGCGTGTAGAGCGTGGGAGCCCTAGTTCGGGACACCAGCGGCAGACTCAACACACCAGCAATGTAATGTGAGGTGAGCCAAACCTCAAAGGCCCGAGACACCAGCGGGCAAGCAGAAAGAGGAGGCTAGAGGGAACGAGGCTTGAAATTCCGTGGGGAAAAATTCACCAGGCTAACTAGAAGAGAGATAGGAAAAAATAAAAAAAGTGACCGATACGGACACAATTTTCTCTCTCTCCGCTCACCTCTCAAAGGCGAGCAAGACAGAGCATGCGCCATTTTGGACATACGTCATAAGCAGGGCGACCTCAGGTCTGCACCAGCCCTGAGTAGAGCAGAAACACCTGACTCTGGGGGGAGGGGTGAAATAACAGGAGATTAGCATCTAACTTGGCAACCCAGTGGGAGACTGCAGGAGAATTGGAGCCCATACTGAGGGCAGCAGAGATTCCCTGTGTGGTCCTTGTAAAGACCTTCCAATCTCTGGCTCCTGGGGGTATATCATTTGCCTGCTAACTACCTCCAATTACGTTCAGCTGTGCAAAATTACTTCCCTTTTGAATCAAAGAAAGAAAGAAAGAGAGATTTACCACACCTAACTTGGCAGTGTCATCTTTGACACACCCTCAACCCTGAGGAACCAAACACAGCTCTCAGTCCACACTCATCTCAAGCCTCTAAGGCTCCACCGAAAGCAGACAGTCCACTTAATATAGAACCACAGTGTAAAAAGAAAAAACACCACAGTGAAGAAACCAAATATCTCCAAAATTCAAAACAACAAATGCAAAAACTGAGGTAACAAGAACAAGGAAGACACTATGACGCCCCCAAATGAAAAAGAAACCCCAATTCAAGATTACGAAGATGATGAGATCGAAGAAATGCAAGAAGCAGATCTCAAAAAATTGATAAGAACATTAAGAAATTCTCAAAACAAATTCTTGAACTACAGAAATCCTTAATGGACAAGATAGAAAATCTCTCTCGTGAAAATGAAATATTAAGGAGGAATCAAAATGAAATGAAACAACTAGTGGAACAAGAAACTGTGATAGTGATGAGAAATCATAATGAAATGAGCAATTCAATACACCAAATGACAAACACATTAGAGAGCCTTGAGAGCAGAATGGGCGAAGCAGAAGAGAGAATATCAGACTTAGAAGACATATAACAGGAAGGGAAACAGGCAAACCAAAGAAAAGAAGAAGAAATTAGAAGTCTAAAAAATATTGTCAGGAATCTACAGGATACTATTAAAAAACCCAACATTCGGGTTCTAGGAGTTCCTGAAGGCATAAAGAGGGAGAAAGGATTAGAAGGCATTTTCAGTGAGATACTAGCAGAAAATTTCCCAGGTTTGGAGAAGGACAGAGGCATCTTAGTACAGGAAGCTTATAGAACCCCTAATAAACATGACCAAAAGAGATTCTCACCACGACATGTTGTAATCAAACTCACCACAGTGAAACATAAAGAAAAGATCCTAAAATGTGCAAGAGAGAAACATCAGATTACTCTTAGAGGATCTCCAATTAGACTCACAGCAGACTTCTCATCAGAAACCCTACAAGCTAGAAGGGAATGGCGAGACATAGCCCAGGTATTAAGAGAGAAAAACTGCCAGCCCAGAATACTATATCCTGCAAAGCTCTCATTTGTGAATGAAGGTGAAATTAAGACTTTTCATAGCAAACAGAAACTGAATGAATTTGTTGCCACTCATCCTGCCCTGCAAAAGATGCTTAAAGATGTGTTAGACACAGAAACACAGAAACACGGTCACCAATATGAAAGAAGGTAAAGGAAGGAACCCTCACAGCAAAAGATCACAGGAAGCTCAATTTCTCTTTGACATCGAATTAAACTCTGATGCTCGGTTAAATCAATGTGCTAAAGTAATCTATTATGTGCTCTTGATGTCTGTTCAATTCCAATTGTTCAAAAACAGCTGAATTTTTATTAAGAGCTATGGGTTATTTAAATATGTGCTTATTTTCAAAGATTTGAATAGTCACCTTGTAACAATGATCAAATTTGGTCTATATTATGTCATGATTTTAAGGAATCTTATTTCAACCACATAGTATGGAATTTGAGCCTTCTTGGCATTCTTGACAAGCATTCAAAAAATCAAAGTTTCAAACAATCTGGTCTCTAAAATTTCCAGTAAATCCTGGACTTTGGTTTTTCCAGTTTGGGCCCAACTGAAAAAATCGAAGGACCTATGTCTCTCATCTTATAGAGACACCAACTAAGCAGGCTATTTGGATTATATTAGAAGGACTGTCAAGATGTGATGTGGTACCAGACTTTAATTTCTATAGTGGAAAATGCTATAATACAAATGTTTGATAATTAAAAAGTCTAATGATCTTGTGTTACTAGACATGATAGTTATCTTAATGAGAAAGCCCCAGAGGCCTAAAGGGTTAAATACTTGTAAAATCCTACAGGTGCTTTCAAAAATACTGTAAAGTAAGCAAGTGCCTCTTGTTGGTTGATGAGTTTATAATTTTAAACATGGCGACTTAAAGTCTTTTTTCATCCACAGTTATATATGATTTGCTGCTCATAAAACTAAAGCGTTGTTGGTTCTGTGTTTAGCTGTCCTCCTATAGGTTCCTATGGACTTTTTCCAGCCACTTCTATTGTATTCAATACCTTGGAATGGCTCTGTAAACAGATGAAGCCAATAATGTATTAACAGTACCAACTGAGAGAAAGTATGGTTAACTGAGGTTACTAAAAAAAAAAAGCAATTCAAATCCATTGGCAATCTACAAAAACAGTTAAAGATTTTAAAAGCTATTATTAGAATTGCTATATTGGTCTATTATGCTATGTTATATGTGTGTACATATTGTATGTCCACATGGGGAAATTTTATTAAGAGTTTTATTTTCAATGGCTTATAGATAAGATTGTCCATAAGTTTAAGCTGCTAAAATCAATCAAAGATACATTTTAATTGGTGTGACCTGAATCTGTGTATCATATGTTTTAAACGTGTTGGTAGAAAGAAACTAAAAACATTTTAGATGGTTGTGCTTAAGTTTACTGGCTAAACAAACTACACTATGTTAGATATTTAAGAGGTGTTTTCAAATACATGATTCTTAAAATTTCTAGAAGGCATTGGACCTTCTGGTAAATGTTTTCTTAAGTTGTTATCTAATGGTTGAAACGGTTTGCTAAGTATTCATGTGATATTGCTATTGTCAGCAAGTGATCTAGGACTTCCTCCCTCATTTCTCTATTCTAAGCCCAACTTGTTCTTTCATTTCTCTATTCTCTTCAAGGTCGGAAACTAATTCTATATAAAGGAATCTGTAGGAGGCACAATTTAATCTTTAGACCTCATGAAAGAGATGGCTAACATTTTTCTGTAATAGCATAGCCAAAATAATAGCTTAAATAATAATCTCATAGCTAGATTCACTTCGCCATCAGCGAAGTATACAGTAAGTAGAAAAAACCTCCCTTTCAGACCAAAGGGAAAGAAAGTTTTAAAGTGAGAATATAATTTTCCTCATGGGCATTGTCTACTGTAGAAAATCTACTGCAGAACATGCCTGTGACTATAGACTTGTAGTTCAGGCCACTAAAGATTAGAGATGGGACTTGAGCACTCCCTTGACTTGCATCCTCTGGTCTGCTTTAACACAAACCAGGAGGAAAAGAAAGCTAGGCATCAGAAGCAATGGGTGGCAGGCCTATTAATGGCTGATCTGTGCAGTGATCTGCCCTCAAGGAGACCCAACAGGCCAGTCCACTGCAGTGGCTTTCAATGTGGTAAGCCTGGGCTTCAGCAGAAGTCAGCTTGTGAAGAGCCCTGGGAGCTCTGCCAAGAGTTGGATCACTGGAAATGGACCTGCCCTGGAGTCGAAGGATGCCCAGGTCAGAGCCACAGATCTTATTGGCTCTAAGCTGAAAAGCCATTCACTCAGCCCAACTTCCAAAGTGACCACTGCAGCTGAGGGTATGGTCAAGTAGGGTCAGCAACATTGCAGGCAGAACTGTAAATTTCTTCTAAGAGATGCCCCCTGCCTTTACCTGGCCAGCGCTCCTCCCAGGCCAGCCAAGTCATGAAAGTCAACAGAGTGCCTTCCCCTAGGAGGTTCACACCTCCCTTAGGATATACCCCATGTGAAGAGATAGATAGGTCTGGGCCTCTTAACTTACAAGGCCTAAAGCCCACCAGATTATTATCAAGCCCCTTCTATCAGGTTCTATTTGCCTCTCAATCAGAAAAAATTACTTGTAGCTTAGACAGCACCTTTCTTAGCTCCTCTAATAATGATTCTGTCCTTTGTTCTAGGCCCTGTCTAGTGCACTTGGGCCTCATTTCTTTGTAATCAGAACCTCTACTCTACCCCCAATGGCTCTACTCCCAACCTGGGTGTACTGATGGTCCTCTTCCCCACTTAATGCTGCATAATTGTTCAAACCTGGTAAATGCCACTCTCAGGAACATTGGTTACTATCCTCACTC